>NC_136623.1:5206475-5656475 GCF_933228915.1 Telmatherina bonti | reverse complement strand
AGTAAAAACACGGAAGCAGCAACTCTGCTTCCTGCTTTCTCTGTGTTAACCACGCCCACCTCACATGTCCGACCAATCACACGGTACTTCTCGGAGCCCCGCAAGAAAAAAGTTCTGCAGCCTGATGTGTCGAGAACTGTCTTCAAACACGTCCGCGAAAACAAAATGACGCCATTTTCTTCTCGGACAAGAACAAGAAAAAAGTTCTCGCTTCTCGTGGAGGATGGAACAAACCTAATCTGACGTCTTCGTCTCGTCTCTTCTCTGAGTCTCCCTTGACGACGCTAATCCGAAGTTTTCATCTCGTCTCTCTCTCTAGTAAAAGTCAACTAATGTTGACTTTTGTCTTGTCTCTTTCTGTCTTACAGGTCCTTTCATCTTTTCTGGTTTAGTTTCTTTCATAAATCAGTTACGATAAATGTTTAAAGCAACCTGTGAGTTGATATCCACTTGCTAGCGTGCGATAAGGAGCCATGGAGCAATGTGTTGTTGTAAATTGCTGCTCCAGGATGGAAACAGCTTGGTGACACTGCAGGAACGTGCACGATGAATGTCAGAGTGGCATCTCATCTCAGAGTCTCGGATGTTTTAATCGGAAAGTTCTGCGTTAATGCGTAAATCAAAGAGTGAACGTGGGAGGTTTAGATGAGGATTCTGGTTTTATCTGACCTGCTGAGGACTGGAGCTTCTCTGTTTTCTTCTCTGGACCTGAAACACACACAGCTGTAAACATGTCCACATCTGGTGGATTAACCTCAGAAACAGGAATCTCGTACATGTGACGGCGCCCCCTGTTGGTGCGGCGCTCATCGTCTTCCCCTCGGCGTCCACACAGAAGCAACGAGGTCCAACACACTGCAGAGGCAGGAAGTCTCCGTCCTCCGCGCATGCTGGGATGTAGATTTCAGCTCCGGCCGCCAGCTTTGATTTCACCTTCGTGGCTGCAGTTCGAGCTCTTTCACAACGGGATGGGCAGCGGGTTGGATGACCGCTGGTCCGGGACCCGTCCACCTCCTGACCCTGAAGGTCCACGCACCAACACTCTGCTCCCTGACACTGAACCTCCTGGAAACCGCCGCCTGGCGTGCAGCGGGGGAGGAAGATGGCGGCGGCGCCATCAGAGCAGGAGCGCAGCAGAGGAGTCAGAACCTGGAAAACCGGGAGGATGAAGATGAGCCTGATCCCAGAAGAAGTCCAGACCTGGAGAAGACCAGCTGGTCTGGACTTCTGCAGGGTCAGCAACATGTCTGATCTCGTATCATATCAGAGGAGTGATGGTTTGGTTTCATTTGAAGCAGAAGAATCAACGTTTCGGTGACAAAAACTGGTCTGGTACCTGTAAAAATGGCAGATTTTTTAACATAGATTTCACTTAAAATGAACTCGTCCACCCCTAACGTATACGGCAGAGTCCACCTCAGTGTGGCGGCAGAGAGGCAGGTTCACCTGGACAGCTCACCTGTCCGTCGCTGGGACGATAGCTGTAATCCTGAGTTCATACGAGGTTTAATGATCATCGTTTATATGAAAAACGTTGATCGATCCAAGTTCTTCTGGATGTAATCATCATTAAAAATGTTTAGATGAAAGAATTAAATAAAACCAATATAAAAAATATAAAACATATTGATTATTTATGTTGTTAAACTATGAAAAAAAAAAAAAAATATATATATATATACTTTTCATCATTTGTATAAACTATGCATTACATATTAGTTAATATATAAAACCGTGACCATTTTATTGCATATATATATATATATCCATCCATCCATCCATCCATCCATCCATCCATCCATCCATATATATATATATAATTGAATATTACTTTATATAGTAAATCATTTACTTTAAAATTTTATCTTTTTTTCAGGAAAAAGCAAAACTTTCAGGTAAAAATATTTATGTAATCATAAATTTCAAATCTTTTTTTTTTAATTAGGATAGAAATAATCCAACTTAATGCCAAAAATCTCAGAAAAGGACCTGAAACTTCTAACTGTCATCGTTTCCTCTCCGTTTGCGTCTCTGTTGCCTCCAGAAGAAGGAAACGTTTCCGTACTTCAGTCTGATGTTCTGAACCTCCGTCGCCTCATCAGGTAAATTCTGGGGACAAATGGACCCATTCGGATTCGACTGACTGAGATTTTTGGGCAGTTTGAGGAACTTTTTCTCCCACCTGTCGTAGTGAGGCGGAGCTTGAGCTGCCGAGACTCTTCAGGGTGTTCTGGAGGGCGGAGAGGAAGGCCGGGTCCTCCAGGGCTCCGCTGACAGACTGGACCAGGTCCCGGTTCTTCTGCAGATGGATGAGGACGCTCTGAGAGGACAGACTCAGAACTCCTCGTTCTCCCACCGCCCCGCTGAAGTTGAAGGCTGCAGCATTCTTCAGGAACTTTCCTCCAAACAGGTTCTCCTGGAGGCGACGGGGGGAGGAGCTAGTCAGAGCCAGCAGAGCTCCGCCCACCGACGGGAACAGGCCGTCCAGGACCTCCATCAGGTGAGGCAGGAAGGAGGACAGATCTGCTTCCACTGGCAGGAGGTCCCTGATTGGCTGGAGGAGGATGCAGGAGGCCGGAGATCTGATGGAGGACTCCTGGACAGGAGTCTGGACGGGACCGGAGAAGAGCCGGGACAAGGCCAGACGGCGCTGGGCGAGGCAGCCAACAGGACCAGAACCTGGACGAGGAGGGGTGGGAAGTAAAAAGAAGGGATGAGGCAGAGAACACAGAAAAGGACAAACTCCAGCAGCCGGAGACAAAATGAAGCTTTACCTTAAAACTTTACGTTATTTTTACAGAAACACAACCTGCTCCGACTCGGCGCTGTAAAATCTAACGAATCCTTTTCAGGCCAGTCGGACCTGTTGTTTCCATGGAAACAGCACGTCTCCATGGAGTCGCACAGACGTGATGTTTCCACGGAGACGTGATGTTTCCACGGAGACGTGATGTTTCCACGGAGACGTGATGTTTCCACGGAGACGTGACGTTTCCACGGAGACGTGATGTTTCCACAGAGACGTGATGTTTCCACAGAGACGTGATGTTTCCACGGAGACGTGATGTTTCCACGGAGACGTGATGTTTCCACGGAGACGTGATGTTTCCATGGAGACGTGATGGGATGGCTGTCGTCTTTCAGAGCATTGGAGGATCGATTCCAGACTTTACCTGACTACATAACTTGACTACAAGTGTCATTGGGTAAGACAGTGTTCCCCCCAAGGTGCCTGTTTGGGTGTGTGTGTGTGTGTGTGTGTGGGTGGGTGAATGCAACATGTAGTGTGAAGCGCTTTAAGTCTGACTGGAAAGGCGCTGTATAAGTGTGTATTCTAGTGGATTCTCTGAATGAACCCTGCATACAGCTTCATGACCGTGTCGTCTCTGCAGCACAACAAACTGTTTTCTCACCTCTTTCTGTGTAAACTGCGGCCATTTCTAGGAACGATGAACATATAAAACGCTCACCGCAGACCAGGGAGTCTCCATGCTGCCGTGTCCCAGGAAGCTCGTTCCCCGCGGGGTCAACACACCAGCACTGCCCCCCCTGCTGACACTGTCTGGAGCTGAAAGCTCCTCCAGCCTCACAGGACGGGACGAAGATGCTGGACGCCTCCATCGCTGCCCGCCGCTCCTCTTCGCAGGGAGTCGGACCTGATGGAGAAGAGGTTAAAACACAGCTGAAGGGGAAATGTCAATGTTTCTGTAAACGCAGAGAGAAATCAGACATAAATAGAGCTGAGTTTACAACATTAATGTTGATTATTTCATTCAGTCGTCCACTAAATTCATTCATTCATTCATTTTCTGAACCACTTAATCCAACTCAGGGTCGCGGGGAAGATGGAGTCTATCCCAGCTGGCTTTGGGCGACAGGCTCGCCAGTCCATCGCAGGACGTCCACTAAATTCATTTAAATTAAAAAAATGCTTTTTTAAGGATAATATTATTGAGATTAAAATGAGATTAATAAAGATAAATTAATTACGAAACATGCAATTAATTAGATAAATTTCCTCATGGAGTCCTACCCCACCCTTTATAAAATCAGGTTGTTCAGCGCATTTTTGGGAGAAGAATTTTGTCCTCTAATCACCTGAAATGGCGTCAAAGTTCTGAGAATAAAACATGAACAGAAGAAGGCCGACAGTGACGGAAAGCATTGAAGACATTTCTGTCAGAGGAAATCTGCCAGGTGACATGAAAGCAGGTGAGTTTACATCGGAAGTGTCCGGTGAGGGCCAGGCGGACTCCCAGCAGCCTCCTCTGCAGGACTCGGTAGATGTTGGTCTGAGAGAAAGACCGGTTCGAACGAAGACCAGGGAAGGCAGAGTCGTACACCTCGGACATGAGAAGCTCCACACCTGGACAGGAAGTACAAACCTTCATCATCATCATTGTCACCATCTTACTTTGTCACATCTGGACACATCATGTGTTACAAATCCAGTTTCCGTTAACATCTAAACACATCTGTTTCTCCACAGCAGAAAGATGAACATGCTGTAAGATGAACCGCTTGCAAGGCCACACGCTACACGCTAAGAACCAATGTTTTGACTGAGATGTGCTCCACGTGGTCAGGATGCGTGTCTCAGAACCATAGACTGTATATAAAAGATGGGCGGAGCCTCTGTGACGTGGGCGGTTCCTACCATCACCATCTTGGCAGGGGCATGCGTGTCGTCTCGCCCGGAAAATACAAATATGGGCAAAGAGGCGGAGCTGAGAGGGGGGCTGTGAGCGTCATGGTGGATGATTGACATCGAGCAAACTCCGAGCTTTCTGTAGCTAAGAGCTAACGGAGCTAACCCAGAGATAACAGGAGCTAACCAGCTAACGGAGGTAAGCGGGCTAAAGCCAAGTCACGTTGCTAACCGGCTAAAAACCGCGGTTTTTCTACGTTCTTCTGACTTGAAGCGGGAGATCGGGAACTTTGAGATTAAATTACTTTTAAACGGACGAGTTAGAAAAAAAATCACTCCCCCCACAGTTGTCATGAAGGTAAACCTGACCTATTAAACCTAAAATGGATTTTTGTACCAGGCTGTAAACATGTTTATTCCTGCTGTAAACATGTTTATTTCTGCTGTAAACATGTTTATTCCTGCTGTAAACATGTTTATTCCTGCTGTAAACATGTTTATTTCTGCTGTAAACATGTTTATTCCTGCTGTAAACATGTTTATTTCTGCTGTAAACATGTTTATTTCTGCTGTAAACATGTTTATTTCTGCTGTGAAGTTGGTCTTTTTAACATGGGAGTCTATGGGGATTTGCTCTGTTTTGCAGCCCCTAGTGGATGAAGGGGGAACTGCAGTTTTATGCACTTTCACATCGGCTTCACTTTTAACCAGTCAGAAGTCAGCCAGGATCCTTCTGATTCTAACAGCTAAGGTTACATTATTTACATTATTAGAAGCTGATTCCAAACGCGGTTTCATGTGACGTCTCGGAACAGAAGTGTGCGTTGTAAATGTGTGAGTACCTGTGTTGTCCAGCTCGCGGCCTCGGCTGTCGGAGCAGAAACAGTACGAAGAAACGTGAGGAAAAAACCTCCTGAAACTCCTGAACATCTGGAAGGCTTCTGGAAAGCTGCGACACACACACAGTCAGAACAACACACACACAGTCAGAACAACACACAAACAGTCAGAACAACACACACAGTCAGAACAACACACACAGTCAGAACAACACACAAACAGTCAGAACAACACACAAACAGTCAGAACAACACAAACAGTCAGAACAACACACAAACAGTCAGAACAACACACACAGTCAGAACAACACACACACAGTCAGAACAACACACACAGTCAGAACAACACACACACAGTCAGAACAACACACACAGTCAGAACAACACACACACAGTCAGAACAACACACACACAGTCAGAACAACACACAAACAGTCAGAACAACACACACAGTCAGAACAACACACAAACAGTCAGAACAACACACACAGTCAGAACAACACACACAGTCAGAACAACACACAAACAGTCAGAACAACACACACAGTCAGAACAACACACACACAGTCAGAACAACACACAAACAGTCAGAACAACACACACAGTCAGAACAACACACAAACAGTCAGAACAACACACACAGTCAGAACAACACACACAGTCAGAACAACACACAAACAGTCAGAACAACACACACAGTCAGAACAACACACACACAGTCAGAACAACACAAACAGAACAACACACACACAGTCAGAACAACACACACAGTCAGAACAACACACACAGTCAGAACAACACACAAACAGTCAGAACAACACACACAGTCAGAACAACACACACACAGTCAGAACAACACACACAGTCAGAACAACACACAAACAGTCAGAACAACACACACAGTCAGAACAACACACACACAGTCAGAACAACACACACAGTCAGAACAACACACACAGTCAGAACAACACACACACAGTCAGAACAACACAAACAGAACAACACACAAACAGTCAGAACAACACAAACAGAACAACACACAAACAGTCAGAACAACACACACAGTCAGAACAACACACACACAGTCAGAACAACACAAACAGAACAACACACACACAGTCAGAACAACACACACAGTCAGAACAACACAAACAGAACAACACACACACAGTCAGAACAACACACACAGTCAGAACAACACAAACAGAACAACACACAAACAGTCAGAACAACACACACAGTCAGAACAACACACACACAGTCAGAACAACACAAACAGAACAACACACACACAGTCAGAACAACACACACAGTCAGAACAACACAAACAGAACAACACACACACAGTCAGAACAACACAAACAGTCAGAACAACACACACACAGTCAGAACAACACACACACAGTCAGAACAACACACACACAGTCAGAACAACACAAACAGAACAACACACACACAGTCAGAACAACACACACAGTCAGAACAACACAAACAGAACAACACACACACAGTCAGAACAACACACACAGTCAGAACAACACAAACAGAACAACACACAAACAGTCAGAACAACACACACAGTCAGAACAACACACACACAGTCAGAACAACACAAACAGAACAACACACACACAGTCAGAACAACACACACAGTCAGAACAACACAAACAGAACAACACACACACAGTCAGAACAACACAAACAGTCAGAACAACACACACACAGTCAGAACAACACACACAGTCAGAACAACACACACACAGTCAGAACAACACACACACAGTCAGAACAACACACACAGTCAGAACAACACACACACAGTCAGAACAACACACACAGTCAGAACAACACACACAGTCAGAACAACACACACACAGTCAGAACAACACAAACAGAACAACACACAAACAGTCAGAACAACACAAACAGAACAACACACAAACAGTCAGAACAACACACACAGTCAGAACAACACACACACAGTCAGAACAACACAAACAGAACAACACACACAGTCAGAACAACACACACAGTCAGAACAACACACACAGTCAGAACAACACACACAGTCAGAACAACACACATACGCAGACAAACGAGGACGGAGGCGGAGCTTGTTACCTGTTGTAGGCGTGCAGCAGGTCCAGCTCGCGTCTGTCCGTCATGTTGATGAATTTACACTGAACAGGAAGGAAGCTGCCGTCTTCAGCACACTGAGGAGGCGAAGAAGATGAGGAGGTGTGGAGGAGACGTCTTGACCTCACCTCACAGCTGCCAGGACCTGCAGGTCAGAGGTCAGTCAGGCAGTTGGATCAACTCGTTTTGATACAAACTGTGATTTAAGCAGGAAGCTGTTTGAGGGGGGACCCTTTTCACTGCTGCACCACTACACCTGCAGCAGGAAGCTGTTTGAGGGGGGACCCTTTTCACTGCTGCACCACTACACCTGCAGCAGGAAGCTGATTAAAGGGGGGACTCTTTTCACAGCTGCACCACTACACCTGCTGCAGGAAGCTGTTTGAGGGGGGACCCTTTTCACTGCTGCACCACTACACCTGCAGCAGGAAGCTGTTTGAGGGGGGACCCTTTTCACTGCTGCACCACTACACCTGCAGCAGGAAGCTGTTTGAGGGGGGGACCCTTTTTCACTGCTGCACCACTACACCTGCTGCAGGAAGCTGTTTGAGGGGGGACCCTTTTCACTGCTGCACCACTACACCTGCAGCAGGAAGCTGTTTGAGGGGGAACCCTTTTCACTGCTGCACCACTACACCTGCAGCAGGAAGCTGTTTGAGGGGGGACCCTTTTCCCTGCTGCACCACTACACCTGCAGCAGGAAGCTGTTTGAGGGGGGGACCCTTTTCACTGCTGCACCACTACACCTGCAGCAGGAAGCTGTTTGAGGGGGGACCCTTTTCACTGCTGCACCACTACACCTGCAGCAGGAAGCTGTTTGAGGGGGGACCCTTTTCACTGCTGCACCACTACACCTGCAGCAGGAAGCTGTTTGAGGGGGGGACCCTTTTCACTGCTGCACCACTACACCTGCAGCAGGAAGCTATTTGAGGGGGGACCCTTTTCACTGCTGCACCACTACACCTGCAGCAGGAAGCTGATTAAAGGGAGGACCCTTTTCACTGCTGCACCACTACACCTGCAGCAGGAAGCTGTTTGAGGGGGGACCCTTTTCACTGCTGCACCACTACACCTGCAGCAGGAAGCTGATTAAAGGGGGGACTCTTTTCACAGCTGCACCACTACACCTGCAGCAGGAAGCTGTTTGAGGGGGGGACCCTTTTCACTGCTGCACCACTACACCTGCAGCAGGAAGCTGTTTGAGGGGGGACCCTTTTCACTGCTGCACCACTACACCTGCAGCAGGAAGCTGTTTGAGGGGGGACCCTTTTCACTGCTGCACCACTACACCTGCAGCAGGAAGCTGTTTGAGGGGGGGGACCCTTTTTCACTGCTGCACCACTACACCTGCTGCAGGAAGCTGTTTGAGGGGGGACCCTTTTCACTGCTGCACCACTACACCTGCTGCAGGAAGCTGTTTGAGGGGGGACCCTTTTCACTGCTGCACCACTACACCTGCAGCAGGAAGCTGTTTGAGGGGGGACCCTTTTCACTGCTGCACCACTACACCTGCAGCAGGAAGCTGATTAAAGGGGGAACCCTTTTCACTGCTGCACCACTACACCTGCAGCAGGAAGCTGTTTGAGGGGGGGACCCTTTTCACTGCTGCACCACTACACCTGCAGCAGGAAGCTGTTTGAGGGGGGACCCTTTTCACTGCTGCACCACTACACCTGCAGCAGGTTATCCGTCAGGACGTACATGTGTGGGGTCTGCCAGCCTGTCTGGTCCCGTACAGCTCCATCCCGTCCTGGTCCACACACCAACACTGGTCAACACTGGAGTCGCACTGAACTGCCTGGAAGCGGCCTGACGGCGAGCACTGCAGCAGCGACTGCAGGTGGCAGGCAGACAGACCTGCAGGCGGATTTAACAGGTTAAAGTCAGAGTTAAATACATTAAACTTAGAGTTAAGATGGATGGCGGTAATTGTTTCAGGGTTGTGCTACTCACAGTGAGGAGCCGAGCCGTTGGTTCGAGTCCCGGCCACCTCCCGACCCTCAGCATCTACGCACCAGCACTCCTGACTCTGCCCACCACACTGCACAGGTCTGCACACACATAAAAACACTCAGAATGTGTCTTAAACTCGTTGAAAATAAAAACAAGCCCAACGCACCTGAACCTGCCGTCCGCCGAACAGTGAGGGATGTCATCTTGTTGCTTGGCAACAGCCACACCCCTTCGCAGCTCACATTGGCTCAGCGTCTCTGACTCCAGCTGGTACTCTGATGACGACAGGAAGACAAACGTCAACAAACATGACTCTGCTCCTGGTTTTAAAAGTTTCAGGTTAAATTTCGCTGAAAGAAACAGTTTCGGTCGTTTAAAGCTCCAGATCCTCCAGTCGGGTCCTGCAGAAGATATTCACTGACTAATATTCTAGTTATTATTTTATTACAATATGTTGTTCTCAAACTGGGGATTGGACTTCCTCCTTGCTGCTTTCTGGGGCCCTCTTTGTCCCTGATACTTGGGGGTTTCACGGTTCCATTTGCATGATCATTCAACACAATTAATTTAAGAAAAAAAAAAAATCTGTAATATGCAGTACACACACACACACACACACACACACACACTGTTGCTGTTCTGCTTGTAGTTTTTATGGATTTTACAGCTTTTCCTCTTGACGATGTCTGTCATGTTTTCTCTGAAGGTGTAGAAGATGTTCAGTTTGTCCATTCAGGATTTGTCACAGTTGCTGTGGTTTGTTGAATTGACTCTTCTAAAGGAGCCAAGTCAAAAGAACCGACTCTTTGAACCAAGCTGAACTTCCCATCGCTACTGGTTGTTCTGCATGTGGAACCTGGACTCTGTGGCTTACAGTAAAAAAAATGACGAGTCATCAAAGCATCTCCTGCAGGGAAATTCCCATCTCACTAAACCTTCGTTCGGACAGAAAACTCATCCAAGATGTCGCTGAGTAACAGTAAAGTTAGTTCTGCCATGTCCTCTGACACGTACAGCTCATCCTGGCTCCTGAATCGCTCACAGAAAACCTGAATAACTGAGAGTCTAGGTGGGCTTACCTGAAGCTTTGCCCTGCAGCAGCTCGGGGCAGCAGAGCAGGATGCAGGAGATGCAGATCAGCCAGGCCATCATCTCCGTGGTGACAGACCGAGCATCGCTGCCTCCTAATAAACCCACAGAGCTGCTGAGTCACCGTGAGGAGGACGGCCCTTCATCATCCCTCTTCTCCCTCCTCGTCTTCCTGTCCAGGTGAAACAAGGAGTTCTCGACCACGACTGAGGAGGCAGGTGGCGGCCGCGGAGCCTTCTGATTGGACGAAAAGATCTCAGCATGTAATGAAGTGAATCCACTTTGAGCTGGTTCACTGAGACCTGCGACTGACAAAGAAGAAGTGAAGTTACCTGAACAGAGACGAGCTAAACCATGACGAAACGCCATACAAAATAAATCTTTATTTAAATTCACATTATTTCTTGTTTTCATGGTCAAATCTTTCATGAATAAAACAAACAAAAGGAAACATGCTGATGGAAATTCTGGTTTTTCACTTTGTGCTGCTCCAGAATTAGTTTGAAAACTAAACAATTATTCCCCGAGAAAGGACGGTTTTTAGTTCAGTTTCAGAAAGCTGAGACTCCTCAGTCTGAGTTGTAATAAATCATCTATCTGATCACTGATAGATTCTTTTTGGAAAAAACTGAGATTTTTTTATGTTCATGACTTCTTACCTCTGTTAAGCGGTTGTGTTTTAACCTGATTATACCTGTTTGCAACTTTATGCATCTCATATTCATGGTGTTTTTAACAACGGGTGTTTTGTGTCAGGAGCTTCCCCTCCGACCTTCTGACCTTAGAAAAGCTACTCTGAAATCATATATTCACTGCAGATTCACATATGTTTTTACATGATTACCACAAGCTTTAAAACTATATGTATTTTGTTTGTAACGCAGTAGTTGATTAGTTTTATTATAACCCTTTTTAGTAACGTTTATAACTTTATAAATTCATGTTTGTAGATTGTGGAGCAGTGGTTAGAGCTGGACCCCCCTCCCTCTGTTCTTCTCTCTCCTTCTCTTTACTCTAGACCCTGTATGCAGCTGTGGGGGGAGGCGAAAGAAATCTCCCTTCGTAGTTGACCTTGGATGGCAGAGTGGAGAGGATAACATAGAGATGTTTTATGCTGTTTGTAATACAAGAGTTCAATTAACTGTAGTAAACTTTTATAAACCTTTTCTTTTTAGTAGTAGTTATTATTGTGAAATAATAACTACTACTAATATTGACCATATAAAGGTTTAGTATTATAGACGGTGTGTTAAAGGAGTTAGTAGGTGAGAATTCACCCCTACTCACCTCTCCTCTTTGCAGCGCTCTTACTTTAAGATAAGAAGCTACATCGAGACTTGACATAGTTTATGAAGTTTCAAATGCCTAACACCATAACAGCGACTCCTTCTCAGCCTGAAAACAGATTCTCATTGTTTAAAAAAAAAAAAAGAATTTCATAACGTCGGACACCCAGCAGGAGACCCTTATCTTATCGCCGGAACTTGGTCACTGGGCAACTCTGCATCACCCGGTCCAGAAGACATCATAGCTCATTAAATATAAAGTTTCTTTGTGTGATTCTCTCTCTTCCTCTCTCCCACTCTCTCGCTCTATCCGAAAAATGTATCGTTCCTTGAAGGTGGAGTTTTCTGTGTGAAATCAGATCATATTACAGTATCCCTCATAACCAGGAAATGTATGTTACTAGAAGGTGGAGTTTAGATTTTTAGTATAAGAACACCAGACAAAGAACTGAAAGACGGCTTTTGCAGCTCCGCTCCGGCACCAACGCATCACTTTGAAGAAACTGGACCGAAATGGAAACAACCGTGGAGAACTGTGGGATCTGTAACTCTTTCACTCTCTCATTAGGGTCTAGTAATATTACATAAAATAACTGGTGGGAAACTAAAGTCAGCAACTGTTTCTTACTGGATATTGAAAAGAATTCAAAGAACTAGTCCTAGGGATAGTTCTAGAGAGTTCGAACCTCAGAACCAGATTCTCACTGGTTATAAAATATATAATATGAGAAATTAAATAACCAGTATCTCACTGGTTATACAAAATATTGAAGGAGAACCCCCTCGACTGGAGTCGAAGAAAAGATAAAGGAGAGGAACTCGAGAGGGAATTGTTTTGCAGTTACATCTCCTTCGAGGGTTCAACAAGCCTCACTTGGACTCTGTCCTCCTGTGCAGAAATCAGGCTCCAGATACAAGCGCCGAACTAGCCGACACTCTGCCGTACTCCACGGATGCTTCTGCACCCACCTGGGGCCTGCACTCCTTCCCAGCCGATGCATCCCACTGTTTCTCCCTGGCGGACCCGGCCACTGCTCCACCTGTAGCTGCTGTAGGACTCGCACCATGTGCCTTAGCTCCATTCACCAACCCTACTGCTGGGATGTAACAGGAGCCCAGTAAGGACCCCTGACATCATCTTGGGGCTAAACCCAAAGCCCTGGCAAGCCAAACTCTGCTGCCATCCGACCAATGGACTAAAGTTGAGCCTCACAGCAAGAGCCATTGACAACAATTGTGTTCCACCTGTCCCCTCCCGCTGGAAAAAAGATTCTCCATCCTTGATCTCCAAGATTTTTCATCTCTGGCTGCAAACTCCTGCCCGGCAGCTCCTTCACCTGTTGGTCGCTCCACCATGAAAACCAGGAAAGCGAAGGCAAATTTCACACGGCGCCAAATGCTGCTCAGCTAAACATTCTCCTTCACTTCCCATCAGCTTCCCCTTGTGGTCGTCATCTTTTACCTAGGATTATGTCCCAAGTTCAAACACATCTCATTCTAGCCTTAGTTTCCCCCATACTCACCCCATTCCATTGTCACCAGCCAAAAATCTATTCAGTAGATTGTGGTGGAATGGGAGATTATTCAGCTTTATTTGTGCAGCGCCACTTCACAACAACGTTGTCCTAGGACACTTTACATCCACATCACTTCAAGCTAATTCATACATATCCTATAATAGAAACCAACTGATTGCATCGAGTCATGACTTGGATCCAATCCTCCATCCTGAGCTGCACGAGGCGACAGTGGGAAGGAAAAAACTCCCCTTTAACAGGAAGAAAACCTCCGGCAGAACCCGGCTCAGGGAGGGCAGCCATCTGCCTCGACTGGTTGGGGTGGAGAGCACAGGAAAGACAGATCAACATGTACAACTGCACTAATTCAGGAAGACCTGCGGAAAAAAGGAGAAATAAGCTAGAGATGGCAATATTGTCACATATTTATACATTAATATATTAGAGAAATAGAGTGAGGTACATAAGTAATGTTACAGAAGTAATGGATGGCTAGACTACCCATAACTATAAGAGCAATGAGCAGAACCTGGACAGTTGGGTCCCGTACATGCAGACTCCAACTCAGGAGATGCTCATATCCTAACTATAAGAATCATGGAAAAGGAAGGTTTTCAGCTCCATCTTAAAGGTGTGGAGGGAGTCAGCCTCCCGAACCCACGGTGGGAGCTGGTTCCATAAGAGAGGAGCCTGATAGCTAAAGGCCCTTCCTCCCATAGGACTCTTTGAGACTCTGGGAACCACCAGTAAACCTGCAGTCTGAGAGCCAAGTGCTCTATTTGGAATATATAGAACTATAAGATCTTTTATGTACAATGGAGCTTGGTCATGGAGAGCTTTATATGTGAGGAGAAGAATTTTAAACTTTATCCTGGATTTAACAGGGAGCCAGTATAGAGAGGCTAAAACTGGTGAAATATGATCTCTCCTGCTGGTCCTCATCAGAACCCTCGCTGCAGCACTTTGGATCAGATGGAGACTTTTCAGGGCATATTTGGGACAATCCATAAATAAGGAATTGCAGTAATCCAGTCTGGAAGTAATAAAGGCATGGACTCATTTTTCTGCATCTTTCTGAGACAAGATGACCCTAATTTTTGCAATATTACGCAGCTGGAAGAAGGCGGTTCTAGAAACCTGTTTTAAATGTGAGCTAAAAGACAAGTTCTGGTCAATAATGACTCCAAGATTCCTCACAGTGGTACTGGAGGCCAGATTAATGCCATCCAGATTAATTACATAACTGGATCATTTTGTTCTAAGTTTTTCAGGCCTGAAGATAACGACCTCTGTCCTGTCTGAGTTTAGAAGGAGAAAATTCAGAGTAATCCAGGTCTTGATGTCTGTCAGACATCTTTGTAATCTAAGAAACTGATTGGTTTCATCTGGCTTCATGGAGAGGTAGATCTGAGTGTCATCAACATAGCAATGAAAATTTATCCCATGCTGCCTGATGATATTTCCTAAGGAAAGCATGTATAATGTTAAACAACTTTGTTGTTTCATCACTGTGTTGTGGAGAGGGTGTGAAGAATCCTCCATCATCTTCATCTTCAAGAAACTGACTGACCAGTTCTCTGTACTCTGCTTCTTGTCCATCCCTGATACACCCCACAACTGCAGAGTCATCAGAGTATTTCTGCAGATGACAGGACTCAGAGTTGTACTGGAAGTCGGAGGTGTACAGAGTGAAGAGGAATGGCCAGAGTACAGTTCCTTGTGGTGCACCAGTGCTGCTGACCTCCATCTCAGACACACAACCTTTCAGTCTCACAAACTGGGGTCTGTTTGTGAGGTAGTCATAGATCCAGGTGGTTGTGGAGGTATCCACCTGGAATTTATGGAGCTTCTCACATAACAAAGCAGGCTGAATGGTATTAAAAGCACTGAGAAATGAAAGAATATGACCCTCAGAGTGCTGCCTGAATGGTCCAGATGAGAGTGTGCTCTCTGGAGCAGGTATATGATGGCATCTTCAACCCCAAGTCCATTACGATATGCAAACTGGAATGGGTCCTGAAAGGTGTTTACTTGCTTGTTGAGGTGAGCCAGTAAGAGTCTCTCCAGGACTTTCATGATGTGAGATGTCAGGGCAACTGGTCTGTAGTCACTTGGTTCAGCTGGTTGTGTTTTTTAGGCACTGGAACAAGGCAGGAGGTTTTCCACAGCACTGGGACTCTATTTTGTCTCAGACTGGTGTTGAAAAGGTGCTGGAGAATCGGACATAGTTGTTCTGAGCAGGTCTTGAGAACTCTGGGACTGACACCATCTGGACCTGCAGCCTTGTTCTGGTTCAGTTTCTCAAGTTGCTTCATAACCTGATTGCAGGAGACAAACAAGGTGGAGGTCTCAGGATGTCCTGATGTGGAGGGAGATGAAGCTGTGTTCTGGTCCATGACTGAGCTGCAGGGTGACAGATTGGAGGCGTGACAGGAAAGCAGTGGGCTTATGGAGGGTGTGTGGTCTGTTGGGCTGGAGGTAGGGGGTGAACTGAACCTGTTGAAGAATATGTTCAGCTCATTAGCTCTGTCCAGACCTCCATCAGGCTGGTCCCCCTTTAACTTGAAGCCGGTGATCTTCTTCATTCCAGACCACACATCCCTCAGGTTATTCTGCTGGAGCTGACTTTCTAACTTCTTCCTGTAGTCCTCCTTGCACTTCTTAGTTTGTGTTTTAAGTTGTTTTTGTGTTGCCCTCAATAACTCCCTGTCTCCATCCCTGAAGGCTTTCTTTTTGATGTTCAGCAGCTTTTTCAGGTCACTGGTGATCCAGGGTTTGTTATTGGGGAAGCACCTCACTGTTCTTGTTGGGACGATGCTGTCCACACAGAAGTTTATGTAATCTGTCACACACTCAGTCATGGCGTAGATGTCGTCTCCATGAGGTTCACAGAGGACGTTCCAGTCTGTAGCCTCAAAGCCTCCTCTAAGAGCATCTTCAGCTTCAGCAGACCAGATTTTGATAGTCTTTGTGATGACTGGTTGCTGCTGAACGATGGGCTTGTAGGTGGAGGTGAGAAGAACCAGATTATGGTCAGATCTTCCTAAAGGAGGCAGGGCAGAACAACTGGATCCATTATTCATATTTGCATAAAATAAGTCCAACATCTTATTTTCTCTGCTGGAGCAGCTGACAAACTGCTGGAATGTTGGTAGAGTTGCAGAGAGGGAGACGTTGTTGAAGTCTCCGGAGATCACCATGAATGAGTTTGGATGCTGTGTTTGTAGCCGAGCAACGACGGAGCTGATGACATCACAGGCTGTGTCTGGTGCGGTACCAGGTATTATATAAACCGCTACCAGAATAACACAGGTAAACTCTCTGGGTAAGTAAAATGGACGGAAGCTCACAGCTGACAGTTCCATGTCCCTTGTGCATATCTTCTCCTTGACAGTAACATGTCCAGGATGAAACCAACGCTGGTTAACCAGCACTGCAATTCCACCACCCTTTAGCTTTCCGCTGTGTTGTCTACTGCGGTCTGCACGGACCGTTTTAAAGCCCGGTACAGACACATTACAGTCAGGGATGTGTTCATGCAGCCATGTCTCGGTGAAGCACATAATACTGCACTCTCTGTATTCTTTCTGAGACCTTGTTAGCATCTCGAGCTCGTCCGTTTTGTTAGCTAGCTGGATCCATATAAGATGGATGTAAGACAACAACATCAGCTGCTGGATGGAGGTCTGTTATCTTGTGGCAGTTTAATGTTGTGCAGATAAAACTGTAGAAGAAGAACTGCCTCTGTGGACTTCATTTAGATGGAGCTCCTTCCTAACTGGAGGAATCATAAAATGTTCCACATTGGTCATCATCTAAGCCAGGGGTGGGCAACTCTGGTCCTTGAGGGCCACAGTCCTGTAAGTGTTTGAAGATTCCTTTGCTGCAGAGATTGACATCAAGCTCCGCTCAAGTCAGATAATTACCCATTTATTTGAGTCACCTGTGTTGCAGCAGTGAAACTCCAAACACTTGCAGGGCTGCGGCCCATGAGGACCGGAGTTGCCCACCCCTGGTCTAAGCAGCAGTTCTCAGAGTGCGGTCAGGACCCCCATCGGGGGCTGGAGATAATTTTAGGGAGTCGCCAGATAAACGTGAAATGATATATTTTACAGTTATCAAACAAATGTAGGATTTCCCCACGATGATAAACCATTAATGCAGATAAATCAGTTTTAAACACGATAGCACATAAATATAGAAGTTGTGCACGTTTCCACCAGCAGGGTGGAGCGTAAAATCCTCCAGTCCGCCCCGCCCTGCTATGTTTGGGTCCTGATGTGGCGGTACCAGTCTGACCTGACCCGGAAGGTGGAGCTGGCACCTTTGATTGGTTCCCGTGTGACCAGATAACGTCTTCATGTCCTGTTGGATGATGATCATCTATGTCTGGAAATCCCCTCAGAAGAAAGTGTTTCAGTGATATTTCAGATTTGTCGAAATGTTTCCATTTGCAGGTTTTAAGGTTTTATGCAGATTCAGCGGAACTGATGGTTGTATTTTTGCAAAGATGTCAACATGGCGTCAGATGATCATTTCCTCTGCTGGTTTTTTTTATATCGGATATCTGATCAGTGATAAAAAAAAGAGTTGTTAATATTCTAACAGATGTAAAAAAAAATGTTTCTCTCTTTCACGTCTTCATGACGCCAAACCTGAAGTAGATCCTCATTCTGACAGGATGTAGAAAAATTCAATACTTCCTGAAATTTAAAGAAGCTCAGTGTTCCCTGAAACATCGGACAGCCGTTCCAGTCGGACCGCTGGTTTCTGTAAAACCTAAGGATGGTGCTGTGGGACAAAAATACTCTTTTGGCTCTTCTGTCTCTGCTGACGGCGACAGGTACGTCACGGACCCGAGTAAAGATGGTTTTTGTTTTTCCGTGAATCAAAGTCCACTTTATCTTTTAGCTGTGTGGGATCTCCTGTAACAGCTGCTGTTGACTCATTTTCTTCTTGTTTTCTTCAACTTGTAAATAATCTGTTTTTGGTAATACACTCTTTCTGTTGCAGGCGCTGAAATTCCATCAACAATTTATCCCTTTAAACCAACTTGTGCTGTGAACGGGTCGACCGTCAACCTCCCCTGCACCTTCACACCGAAAAAGTCTTTCTCTCAGGATGGACGAGAAGTTCCGCTGGAGGTCGTCAGAGTTCGCTGGTGTGTGAATCATGAGATCTGTCAAGACCGGACACCTTCTGTGTATGACAGCAGGTCGGAGAGAAACGACCCTCGCTATCGGTACCTGGGAGATATGAAGGGAAACTGTACTTTACAGATCAGAGACATACAGATGAAGGACGATGCAACATTTCGCTTCAGAATGGAAGCAAATAATTCTGCTGGACATTTTACCAACCGAACAGGAGTGAACGTTACAGTTTCCGGTAAGAATGACGCACATGAATATTAATGAGCTTAAAGAAAACTAACCTTCATTTTTATTTTAGATCCTGTCAGAATGAAACTAAAAAGCTCCAGAAATGACGGGAAGTTCAGACGTGGTGAAACCATCTCACTGCTTTGCACCTCCACCACCTGCACCACCCACCAACTCAACATCACCTGGTTCAGAGATAGCCACGCCCTCTCAGACACTGGCCACGCCCTCCAGCTCGGCCCGCTGACTGCAAAGCATTCTGGGAACTACTCATGTGGTCTGAGTATCGAGACGAAGACCATCTCTGATCCGTACAGCCTGCAGGTGGAGGTCGATCCAGGTTGGTGTGGGTTTGCTGTAAATGTTTCTGTTAAACTGCACCAGTTCAGGCTTTTTTCTATCTGACCGCGGGACACGGAATATCTTCATTTAGCAGAATATATCTGTAGTTTTCTGCTCACATAGACAAAAAGCAGATCAGACAGAAATAGATAAGCTGAGCTTCTCCTTCATAATGTCCCTTTCCAGGCTGTTGTCACCAAGCGGCAAGAAACGGCGGTTAAAACTGCAGTTCTCCCTTCATCCACTAGGGGCTCCAGAACAGAACAACCCCCCATAGACTCCCATGTTAAAAAGACCAACTTCACAGCAGAAATAAACATGTTTACAGCCTGGTACAAAAATCCATTTTAGGTTTAATAGGTCAGGTTTACCTTCATGACAACTGTGGGGGAGTGAATTTTTTTCTATCTCGCCCATTTAAAAGTAATTTAATCTCGAAGTTCGGCATATTTAGGGGCGTGTCCTTTTGATTGACAGGTACCTGATCTCTCGCTTCAAGTCAGAAGAACGTAGAACAACCGCGGTTTTTAGCTGGTTAACAACGTGACTTAGCTTTAGCCCGCTTACCTCTGTTAGCTGGTTAGCTCCTGTTATCTCCGGGTTAGCTCGGTTAGCTCTTAGCTACAGAAAGCTCGGAGTTCGATCGATGTCAATCATCCACCATGACGCTGTATTTTCCGGGCGAGACGACACGCATGCCCCTGCCAAGATGGTGATGGTAGGAACCGCCCACCGAGCTTCAATTCAGCTCTTCAGAAACCTACAGGTGACGTCACGGAGGCTCCGCCCATCTTTTATTATACAGTCTACGGTTTGAACGTGGATTTTACTTTTGTTATTGAGTCTTAATGAATGTTTAATCTGCCAGTTTGTCTTTTAGCATGTAAAAACAGAAGCAAACTGTCAGCGCGTGCAGCAGAACAGCTTCACAGCCCTGAAGGAAGGAAGGCCAGACTGACCCCATCAGATCCGGATCCCCGCTACGTGAGGATTAACGGACTGAAGATCAGTTTATTCCTGCAGCAACGAGGTTGTGAAGTGATTTGTTGTAACGTGTGTGTTGTTTTATTGCTCATGTTGCTACTAGCTGCTAAGCTAACTGGATAATAAAGATTGTTCTGCGTGAGACTCATCATGTCACTGCATTAAACTAAAAATCATCTATCATATGTAAACTAGTAAAACATCTAAAGCTGCGATGAACCGGCGAAGTCCAGGTAAACCCGTATGATCATTGGGATGGACTTGCCATCCAGAACCCGACTCAGAACCGGACCAGAAAGTGATACAACAACTAAAAGACAAATCATATGATACAGTTTTAAATCTTTTCTGTTCTACTGTAAATAGAACTCTTTCTGCCCGGTTTAGTTTGATGTTTAATGAGATGGAGGTCGTCGTTAGTTATGAAGACATTTTTACACATCAGTGTGTGGTCGGAGGAAATCATCATCACAGGTCGCCGTTCTGGAGCAGCGAGGTCGACATGGCTCACCTGTCAGTAGCATGTTCAGGCGTGTTCAGGCTACGAGGCATGCAGGCGGTAATCTCTATCAGTCGGGAATTTTCTTCCAGCACGTCTCACAGAATCCTCCTCACAGTCAGACCGAGATGAGACGACGGGTTCGTGCGTCACCCAGCAGCGTTCCAGCAGAACTTTCCTCTGCATGTACACGATCCTCTGAACGTTACAGTATGAGCCACAACTCAGGACCTCGAGGGCCTGCAGGTTTTAGATGCTTCCTCGTGCTTTTTGACATGCAACACCCATAAGGAAACAGAAAGGGATCCAGTTTTTCCTCTGGAGCTTTCGTGCAGCTTGTTACTGGTTTGTCTGTACGTCGTATTAAAATAAGTAAGGAAGATTATAAATTGTACCGTTGCCATTTATGTGCTGCAGTACAAGACTTTTATCTCCTCTTGTCTTTATCAGAACTCTGCAACAGTAAGAGACACGGTGACACAACTGTGTATGAGGCCGATGCAAATGAAAATGTTGGAATGAAAAGATAAAGTTCAGACTTCTGCTTGGTTTAATCTCATAGAACAACATGGAAATGATCCGTTTTTCATAACGTTTGTCTGGATACGGATCTGCTGAAATGTTCCCGCTGAGTCATCGCTTCAGCTCATTGGTTCAGGTCTGAGACAGAAGTTCCACTTCGGCGGTGGAGCCAACCTGCTGTAAGTCCACCTCCATTGTGTCCATTCCCAACACTCCAAGTCTCAATGACCACCACCCAAAGCCTTCCCTCCCAACACCAGCTACTGGTCCTGAAACACCTCACACCCTGTCCTCTGCCCACCTTGGACCCCCACCGCTTCGCAACAACAGACACACAGAAGATTCATTTTGCTGACTGTACGTGTGACATGCAGAGATGATAAAGTTGAATCGAATCTAGTCCCGAGTCATACCAACTAGATGTTGAGCAGGAAACATCTAGAACCTGCAGAACCTCCGTGGTGTATATGCACATTATACTCCTCATGAATGTTTGATCAACACCATCCATCCATCCATCATCCATCCATCCATCATCCATCCATCCATCCCTCCATCATCCATCCCTCCATCATCCATCCATCCATCCCTCCATCATCCATCCCTCCATCATCCCTCCATCCATCATCCATCCCTCCATCATCCATCCATCCATCCATCATCCATCCCTCCATCATCCATCCATCCATCCATCCATCATCCATCCCTCCATCATCCATCCATCCATCCATCATCCATCCATCCATCATCCATCCCTCCATCATCCATCCCTCCATCATCCCTCCATCCATCATCCATCCCTCCATCATCCATCCATCCATCCATCATCCATCCCTCCATCATCCATCCATCCATCCATCATCCATCCCTCCATCATCCATCCCTCCATCATCCCTCCATCCATCATCCATCCATCCATCATCCATCCCTCCATCATCCATCCATCCATCCATCATCCATCCCTCCATCATCCATCCATCCATCCATCATCCATCCCTCCATCATCCATCCCTCCATCATCCATCCATCCATCATCCATCCATCCATCATCCATCCATCCATCCATCCGTCCATCATCCATCCATCCATCCATCCATCATCCATCCATCCATCATCTATCCATCCATCATCCATCCAT
Source organism: Telmatherina bonti (assembly GCF_933228915.1). Taxonomy (NCBI): domain Eukaryota; kingdom Metazoa; phylum Chordata; class Actinopteri; order Atheriniformes; family Telmatherinidae; genus Telmatherina; species Telmatherina bonti. Next base: position 5,634,141 of record NC_136623.1, on the reverse strand, counting down.
CCATCATCCATCCCTCCATCATCCATCCATCCATCATCCATCCATCATCCATCCATCCATCATCCATCCATCCATCATCCATCCCTCCATCATCCATCCATCCATCCATCCCTCCATCATCCATCCATCCATCATCCATCCCTCCATCATCCATCCATCCATCATCCATCCCTCCATCATCCATCCATCCATCATCCATCCCTCCATCATCCATCCATCCATCATCCATCCCTCCATCATCCATCCATCCATCCATCCATCATCCATCTTCTGCCGCTTATCCGGAGTCAGGTCGCTGGAGCTGCAGTGTAAGCAAGAAAGCCCAGACTCTGCGGGGGGGATCCCGAGGCGTTCCCAGGCCAGCCGAGAGATATAATCCCTCCAGCGTGTCCTGGGTCTTCCCCGGGGTCTCCTCCCAGAGGGACGTGCCTGGAACACCTCACCAGGGAGGTCCAGGAGGCATCCTGACCAGATGCCCGAGCCACCTCAACTGGTTCCTCTCGATGTGGAGGAGCAGCAGCTCTACTCTGTTCTCCTCCCGGATGACCGAGCTCCTCACCCTATCTCTAAGGGTGAGCCCGGCCACCCTGCGGAGGAAACTCATTTCAGCCGCCTGTATACGAGATCTCCTTCTTTCGGTCGCGACCCACAGCTCATGACCATAGGTGAGGGTAGGAACGTAGATCGACTGGTAAATCGAGAGCTTCGCCTTCTGGCTCAGCTCCTTCTTCACCACAACAGACCGGCGCAGAGCCCGCATTACTGCAGACGCCGCACCGATCCGTCTGTCGATCCCACGCTCCATCCTTCCCTCACTCGTGAACAAGACCCCGAGATATTTAAACTCCTCCACTTGAGGCAGGACCTGACTCCCGACCCGGAGAGGGCAATCCACCCTATTCCGGCTGAGAACCATGGTCTCAGATCTGGAGGTGCTGATTCTCATCCCAGCCGCTTCACACTCGGCCGCGAATCGCTCAAGTGAGAGCTGGAGATCACGACCAGAGGAAGCCAACAGGACCACGTCATCCGCAAAAAGCAGGGACCCAACCCTGAGGCCACCAAGTCGGATCCCCTCAACACCTCGGCTGCGCCTAGAAATTCTGTCCATATAAGTTATGAACAGAATCGGTGATAAAGGGCAGCCTTGGCGGAGTCCAACCCTCACCGGAAACGAATCCGACTTACTACCGGCAATGCGGACCAAGCTCTGACACCTGTCGTACAGGGACCGGACAGCTCGTACAAGGGGGTCCGGTACCCCATACTCCCGGAGTACCCCCCACAGGAGCCCCCGGGGGACACGGTCGGACGCCTTCTCCAGGTCCACAAAGCACATGTAGACTGGTTGGGCAAACTCCCATGCCCCCTCCAGGACCCCAGAGAGGGTATAGAGCTGGTCCACTGTTCCGCGACCAGGACGAAAACCACACAGAAACATCCTCTTCCTCACCCCAGGTGAGGAAGGTGAAGAAGATGACCCAGATGGACATTGTCCCAGTCAGATAAGCCTCAGTATGCAAACTTTTCCTGTTGTCTCACATCAAGCGTGTAAAAGCAGATAAATAAACTTTGAATAACAGAAGTGGTTTGTGGTGATAACCCTGCTGCAGGGTGTTGGATCTGTGAAGGCCGACAGGACCTGGAGAGCAGATTTAAAAGCCGGACCGGGACGCTTCTTCAGTCAGTCGAGATGGACGCTCTCACACTTCTGCTGCTTTGTGTTGGTGAGTTCTCCGCTCTTCTCAGTGTTCTGATGCCATTTTCTCATCACACCTCTAGATGTTTGGGACATTTGTCCTGCTTTAGTCTCCTGTCTGTTCTGACTGAATCACCTGAAGACGAGTTTCTCTTCCAGGAGTCACAGCGAGCTCAGCTGTGGATCTGCAGAAGAGGATTTATGGTGGGAAAGAATGCACATCGGCAGAGCGTCGCTACCACGTTGCACTGTCTACTGATCCTGAAGGAAAGTCTATTATATGTGGAGGCTCTCTGATCAGCAACCAGTGGATTCTAACTGCAGCTCACTGCAAGACAGACAAGATGTAAGAAACCAGGTTTACTTAAAAACACAAAGAGAAAATTTCTCCACAATGTAAAAAGTTTGAGATTTCATCAGACAGAATGTTATGTCTGCTTAAATCCCTGCATGAGAACATTTAGGTGTTTTCTATCACTTTTCTCTCCAGATATGTAGTTCTGGGTGTGAATCCAGGTCCAGGAGATAAAATAGAAATAAAAGCAAAACCAGAAATATATCAGAACCACGACATCATGCTCCTGAAACTACCAGATAAAACCGGTTATCCAACAATACGTCTTCCGGATGCTAAGACCTGCCAGAAACCTAAAATGTGAGTTTGTCCTTCTCTGGTTTAATATTATATAATAACTATAAAGATATAAAGGACCTGATATCTCAGGCTGTAACATAGAAATGTTTTTTAAAAACGTTCAACTGAGTAAAGATGATTGGAGAAACCATTCCGCAGCATCTCTTATGATTTATATTTGTATTCATGAGGAGCTCCTGGTACCGTAATGGATTAATGTTTGTCTTCTTCTGCAGAGGTCTAAAAGTCAACGTGGCGGGTCACGGTAACTGTCAGGTAGATAAAACGGGTGAAAAAGGTGAGACTGTGTTGGTTTTGTTCTCTTTGCAATGTCTTTTTTCAGTAACGTTGTTGGAATTTTATTATTTTGGTAACTTTAGAAGATTTTGGAGAAAAAATATTTTTAAGTTTATTTCTTTTGACGTAGATTTCAGCATCTTCTGAACATTTATGTTGAACCTGATTAAAAATGTGATGAAAAAAGAGGTTATTACACTTTAACATAGGTTAATACCATGTTGTCATTTGTGTTTTTCTGCAGTTGGTCCGTCAGATAAACTCCTCTGTGTAGACATGGATGTCATTGACTGTCAGTTTAAAGAAGACCAAAAACAATGTCTTGACATGGACATTAAAAACCTTTTCTGTGGTGGAAACAAGAAGGATGTTGGGGGGGTGAGTTTATGTTTCCTTTGATTTTTATTCCCTTCACATGAAAATCTGAAGCACAACTTTCCTCTTTCAGGGAGACTCTGGTGGTGGAGTGCTGTACAGCTACACGCTCCATGGTATCGTCATGGGTTGCAATAAATATGTCTGTATGACACCAGCACGCTTCGTTGATGTGTGTCCCTACCTGAAATGGATACAAGAAACAATTTCTAAATAAACAGAAATGAAGAATTGAAATAAAGGAAAATCTGAGATTTCAGGTTTTATGGAACACAACTGTTTTTTTTGTCTTTTTACTCTTTAAATTATTGATACAAACAATAATCATTAGCCAGAATTCTGAAATAAAACTTTGTTTTTATTTGAAATGAAAATCGTACCTGAGTCCCTTCTCGAACTGTCCCTGCTTTCGGCAGATGAGGCCTCGGCCATCGCTGCTCGCCATTTCACACCGGGTGCATGCCAATAAAAAAATAAAAATAAAAAAATACCAGTGCAATAGTCTCTGCAGAGACAGTGAAGACCAGTTAACCAAAGACGTACAGGGAGGTGAAAGGTCTATTTCTGTCCCTTTCATACGTATATAATGACACATGATTTCATTTTTCCCCCTTCCTGTCCAGCGTCGTAGCATACAGAACGGCAGTCTGTGTGCCGTATTTAACCAGACAGATTTACTCTACCAAGAGAAACATGTCGTATAAATGACTGCCCTTAATATTCTGAATACTTTTATTATTATTTTTATTGCGATCATTGGTCCCAATATGGCGACGCTGATCCTGGCGGGGGAGGGGGAGATAGGAAAGGAAGGAGAGGAGAGAAAAGTACAGAATTAAAGATGGAGTATGTAAGATTTTCAATATTTTCAAAACAAATTAACTAAAAAAAATAACTACAATCATTATTAGATAGTTTCTTTTTTAAACATGTCGGTTCCAGTCTGTCTATATTTGGTGCGTCCAGTGTTACCTCCTCTGATGGCTCCCTGCATGGCCACTGCTCCACCTGTAGCTGTTCAGCGACTCGCGCCATCTAGTCTCGCTCCATTCACCAACCCTACTGCTGGGATGTCACAGGAGCCCAGTGAGGACCCCTGGCATCAGCTTGGGGCCAAACTCAATGTCCTGGAAGGTCAAACTCTGCTGCCATCTGACCAATGAACTAAGGTCGGGCCTCACAAGAGCCATGGACAACAATTGTGTTCCACCTGTCCCCTTCCGCTGGAAAACAGATTCTCCATCGTTGATCTCCAAGATTTTCCATCTCTGGCTGCAACTCCTGCCCGGCAGCTCCGTCACCCGTTGGTCGCTCCACCATGAAAACCTGGAAAGCGACGGCAAATTTCACACGGCACCAAATGCTGCAAGTCAGTGCTTTCGTCGCACCAAGCATCCACTCCAGGAACAACAGCGTGTTCTTCCTCTTAACCTGCTGAGTCATCTCCAAACACCCTGAAAATCAGAGACTCCGGAGTGAGAAACATCAGTAGCAAGTACGCTGTGACCCGGTGTTTTCCAGACACGAAGGTGTTGGACATCCTGGCTTTAATTCCTGACCTGCTGGAAGAGTTTGCCCATGTCAGGAATGTAGACATCCATGTCGGGTGCAATGACATCAAACGTCAGAGATCTTAAAGCACTATTTTATTATGCTTTTAAATCTTCTTAAAAACAGTGGCAGTAATGTTTTTATGTCTGGACCAATTGCTCCTTTCAGACGGAGGCAGCAGTCACTTTAGCTGCACACTGAGCCTCAACACCTGGCTCCAGTCAGCATGCCCAAATGTCATTAAAAACACTGTTTTTAATGACCATTTTAATCTGTTCTGGAACCATCCATCCCTCCTTAGGATTGATGGTCTGCACCCAAACAAGTTGGGCCATCGGATTTTAAAACATAATATACACTGCTCAAAAAATTAAAGGGAACACTAAAATAACACGTTGTAGATCTGAATGAATGAAATATTTTTATTAAATACTTTGTTCTTTCCATAGTTAAATGTACTGACAACAAAATCACACAAAAATTATCAATGAAAATCAAACATATCAACCCATGGAGGTCTGGATTTGGAGTTCTGCTCCAAATGAAAGTGGAAAAACACACTACAGGCTGATCCATCTTTGATGTAATGTCCTTTAAACAAGTCAGAATGAGGCTCAGTAGTGTGTGTGGCCTCCGCGTGCCTGTATGACCTCCCTACAACGCCTGGGCATGCTCCTGATGAGGCGGTGGATGTTCTCCTGAGGGATCTCCTCCCAGACCTGGACTAAAGCATCCGCCAACTCCTGGACAGTCTGTGGTGCAACTTGGCGTTGGTGGATGGAGCGAGACATGATGTCCCAGATGTGCTCAGCTGGATTCAGGTCTGGGGAACGGGCGGGCCAGTCCATAACATCAATGCCTTCGTGTTGCAGGAACTGCTGACACACTCCAGCCACATGGGGTCTAGCATTGTCTTGCATTAGGAGGAACCCAGGGCCAACCGCACCAGCATATGGTCCCACAAGGGGTCTGAGGATCTCATCTCGGTACCTAATGGCAGTCAGGCTACCTCTGGCGAGCACATGGAGGGCTGTGTGGCTCTCCAAAGAAATGCCCCCCCACACCATTACTGACCCACTGCCAAACCGGTCCTGCTGGAGGACGATGCAGGCAGCAGAACGTTCTCCACGGCGTCTCCAGACTCTGTCACGTCTGGCACATGTGCTCAGTGTGAACCTGCTTCCATCTGTGAAGAGCTCAGGGCGCCAGTGGAGAATTTACCAATCTTGGTGTTCTCTGGCAAACGCCAAACGTCCTGCATGGTGTTGGGCTGGAAGCACAACCCCCACCTGTGGACGTCGGGCCCTCATACCACCCTCATGGAGTCTGTTTCTGACTGTTGGAGCAGACACATGCACATCTGTGGCCTGCTGGAGCTCATTCTGCAGGGCTCTGGCAGTGCTCCTCCTGGTCCTCCTTGCACAAAGAAGGAGGTAGCGGTCCTGCTGCTGGGTTGTTGTCCTCCCACGGCCTCCTCCACGTCTCCTGATGTACTGGCCTGTCTCCTGGTAGCGCCTCCATGCTCTGGACACTACGCTGACAGACACAGCAAACCTTCTTGCCACAGCTGGCATTGATGTGCCATCCTGGATGAGCTGCACTACCTGAGCCACTTGTGTGGGTTGTAGACTCCGTCTCATGCTACCACTAGAGTGAAAGCACCGCCAGCATTCAGACCAAAACATCAGCCAGAAAGCATCGGAACTGAGAAGTGGTCTGTGGTCTCCACCTGCAGAACCACTCCTTTATTGGGTGTGTCTTGCCAGTTGCCTATAATTTCCACCTGTTGTCTGTTCCATTTGCACAACAGCAGGTGGAACTGATTGTCAGTCAGTGTTGCTTCCTAAGTGGACAGTTCCATTTCACAGAAGTGTGGTTGACTTGGAGTTACATCGTGTTGTTTAGGTGTTCCCTTTAGTTTTTTGAGCAGTGTATTTTACTCCATCCATTGTTCTCAGTCTCTGACTGACTAAATAACGTGATCCCTGTACCTACTGGCCCGGACTCTGAGCAGTTTTCCTCTGCTAGACATTCTCCTTCAGTTCCCTTCAGCTCCCACTTGTCTTTTACCTCAGATTATGTCCCAAGTTCAAACACATCTTATTCCAACCTTAGTGTCCCCATACTCAACTCATTTCTGTCACCAGCAGGAAATCTATTCAGTATCCCACAAAATCCTTTGATCCTAATAATCTTCGTACCATCAATACTAATACACCACCATTTGATATGAGTGCAACAACACTACTTGGCTCTGTCAAATAAATATTTTATCATCAATGATTTTAGAAAATAATTTTGATGCTCCTACTCTCACCGAAGCTTTACCCCCAAATTTTAATTTCTCATTTTCAAATTAGGAATGGTAGAAAGGGTGGTGGAATTCCAGTAATTGCTCATAACAATTTTACCTAAAACAATTCCTGTAAATAATTATACTACCTTTGAGCATTATGCATTTGTTTTTAGCAACTCACCTTTTTTTTTTTGCATGACTGCATATAGACCACCTCAACCTCCCTTCTCTTTTATTCAAGAATTCTCTGATCTTTTTGCTACCATACGTATTAAATACAATAATATTTTAATTACTGGTGATTTGAACTTACATGTTGATAAGAGCTCAGAGCTCTATGCAACACAGTTTTTAAATCTTTTGAACAGTAAGGATTTTAAACAGCATGTCACACAGCCTACTCACAACAGAGGACACACCCTAGATCTGGTCATAACCTAGGATCTGGCTCTTAGTGTGTCTCACCATTTTTGTGTATTTTTTATCACCAGCTTTACTCAGCATGAGGCTTCGGTGCGACCTGGGCTACGGACGTGTCCTTGTCCTTGGGGATCCCGCCCCTGGTATCGTGGTGGCGCCGGCCCGCGATGGTTTTACTCTGGGTGGGCGGGGCCCGCTGGGTCTTGGCCGGGGCTCTGCCGGGGGGTACGGGTGGTCCTGGGGCCTGTGGGCTGCCGGCTCTCTGTGCGGCCCGCGCTTCGGCACCCGGCGCCCGCCAGGCCGGCGTGCCGTCGCCCTGTGCTACCCGGTGCCCCTGCCTCGTGGCGCCGGGTGGCGCCTGCCTGGGGGCTTCCACTGCTCTGGGCTCGGGGGACGGAGGCTCTCTCTGCTTTGCCTGCCCGGGCTCTGTGCGCGGTGGGCTTGCCGGGCCCTGGGGGCCTTGGCTTCCTCCTCTACACCTCGGGTCATGGTCGTGTTCCCCTACAAGCACTCAGCTGATCTTTGATTGCATGATCACAGGTTGAACACTCACACGTGCACGCCCACATGCGCTCATCTTCCCATCTGCTTCCTACTAAATGTTGCTGATGACTCTCTGTAGGTATGTTTAATAACGGTTGGTATTGTAATTGTTGTTTTATTAATTCATTTACTTTTTGTTGTTTTGAATATTGTCTCTATCCTACTTTTGTCTTGTTGTATTTTTTCAGTACTTTATATTGTTTTACAAACACTGTAACTTTAGCATTTTAGACACGTCTTTCTTTTCTCTCTCTCTTTTTCTCCCTTCATCTTCTCTTTTTTTCCTCTTCCCCTGCCAGGTCCAGCTCGGCCATATCAAGACTGACGATTACAAAAAAAAAAAAAAAAAAAAGAATAATAATAAAAATATTCAGATTATCAAGGGCAGCTACATACATGACATGTCTCCCTTGACAGAGCAAATCTGTCTGGCAAAAATATGGCACGCAGATTGCTGTTCTGTCTGCTGAGATGCTGGACAGGACAGGTTAAAAATAAACAAAAACTAGGCATGTCTTAGATAACCGGAAGTCCCGCCTTCCACGTGATTGTTTGACTGCCCAAGTCAGGACATGTCCTACATGGCATCACTCGTCCTTCTATTAGTGGCGAGTTCACTGAAAAAGTAGTGAAAACAGAAGTGTATGTAAAAAGAGTACTATTAAATAAGGTAAAGAAAAAGTTTTGAAAATCATTTACCTTTCTCTCCCTTCCCTGTCTGCTGTGTTTTGTTGCAGTGAACACCAGTACGACCCCTCCTCCCCTCTGCAGCTGCCTTTTTACAACCCTCAGGCAAAGTGTCCTGCCTTTGGCTCTTTTGCACTAAAAAACTACTGGAAAAATAAGAAGAATATTACGGTATATACAGTTTGAAAAGAAAAAGTAGTGAAAACAGAAGTTTAAAAAAGAAAAAAATCGGATACCTTTTCCACGTGTCCCCTCTGCTCATACCTTCAGAAATGTGTGTTTTACTGAAAGAAAAAGAAATTTAAATACTAGATGCACACTTTTAACTGTAAAGTAGAAGTTAAACCTCATCTGTCTGCAGTTGCTGAATGCGTGTTTTACTGATAGTGACTGAAAAGTGAAATTGGATGGAGAGAGGAAGTAACTGATTATCTCTCATACTGCTGAGGTTATTTTTCCTTTACGATTACGATTCTGATTCTTTACGATTAGTAATTCCTCCAGACCATGACACACATAGGGGATGACATATCCTCATGTCATCAGGGATGACCGTTCATTAACCTACCGTTCAAAGAAGCCTCTGGGACGTCATCAGGAGACATGGCGTTGCTTTCACAGCTATGCTGATGATACACAGCTTTACATCGCCGTGTCTCCTGATGAGCCAGGTAATGTCATGTAAAGTCATGGATGGCAGAGAATTTCTTAAAGCTGAACCAGGACAAAACTGAGGTTTTAATTATCAGTCCTGAAGACAAGAGATCATTTGACGCAGACTGTAAAACTTTAGACCTTTAACTGCGTGAGAAATCTGCTTGGTTTTTTTTTTTTTTATTGATTCATTTTGAGCTTAATTTTATTCCACACATCAAAAATATCACAAAGACGAGATTTTGTCATCTTAAAAACATTTCCAGAGTCCTCCCATTTCTCTCTCTTGACCTAGAACTCACAAGCTAGATCAGACACACAGGAAGAAAACCAGCTGTTGTTAGTAAATGAACCTGCAGGCGACTCAGTGACTGTGTCACATGCAGAACATACAGAGTGGAACGTGTTCAGAGAAGAGCGGTCATGCCAACGTGACCCCGCCCACACAAAGACCACCAGGAGAACCCCGAGACCCAGGCAGCAGTCCGTAATCCCCAAGCACAGACCCCGACCACCCGGCTCCAGAGCCAGCCATGCACTCAGGAGGCGTCAGAGGGGGGGGCTCCAGCCAGAGCCTCCTGCAGTCAGGAGTAACAGGCCCCAGCGGGCCTGGACCAGCAAGGTCCAGTTCCACCAGGCATCGGTCAGCCAGGGCAGACAAAGCACGGGCCCCACGGCCCCAAGAGCCTGAAGCCAACACCTCACCCCCACAGGCAGAGGGTCCAGCCCACGCCAATGGAGAGCCAGGACACCCAGACCACCACCAAACGGCAGCCAGGCCGCGCGCCGGCCGCACTCTCCACCAAGACCCCCCTCACCTCCAACCACACACACACAGACAGATTACTTTGTTTTACTATGCAACATGGGACTGGGGGTGTGTTGAGTATGTGTGTGAATGATTATGTGACTACTTGTTTTACTTGCCGTTGTAATACATGTAAAGCACTTTGTACTATATGTAGGAACAGTGCTATACAAATAAATTTTGATTTCATTTTGATTTGACATTAAGATAAGCTGTCAAGATGAGGTGGAATGGGAAGTTGTCATGGTGATGAGGTGGAACACGTCGTCCGGCTTCAACTCTGCATCAGAAAAGCAAACTCTTCTGGATAAACAATGAAAATAAATAAAAATAAGAATAATAATTTATTCAAAAGGAGTTTATTGTTGGACAGCGTAGTGACATGTTCAGACTGAAAAAGACACAGAAGATCAGATATATACAAAACAGCTTTTTCCTTAAAACACATTAAATGGTCCCAAATATTAATCATGATATAAAACGATATATAGATTGTCTGAGCAGATAAGAAAACATTCATCTAAACATGCAGGTTAATGGAAGATTTTCTGTGTAAGAAAGGGAAAACGTTCATTTTTCCACATGTGGGTTGGTTTCACATCTGCAGGTCATTTTCAGGCCTTTCTCCACAAGACGTGTCTGACTGGAACCTTTCCTGCTTAAACCGTCAGAACTCGGATGGGAAGACGTTTCATTTGGATGCAGTTTCAGAGAAACTGGAAATAAAACAGCTGACGTGAAAGGAAAGAGTACTTTGGAGAAATTGACAAACATCAGGGTTGTTCTTCACTTTTACTTGCAGTCCACTTAAGTTTTAGGGACTAAAACCTCAAATATGAGCGTCAACCGAATGTCTGATGAAGCCTTCCTTCATCATGGAGATTTATCTTATCATAAAGGAATATTTCACCCAAACATGACGATTCCCATGTAATGCTGAGCTCTCGGTTGCTTCAGCTCAAATTCGCTTTCAGCACATCGGAAGACAAAAAAAATCTCCAATAAACGGCCATTAAAAAAAATACAAAATATTTTCCAAGTTTTTTTTTTTTTTTTTTGGCTCAATCATCTTCAATCCTAATCAATAAACAAACATGAAGTCATTCAAATAATTTTAACCTTTTAAAATGCTAATTTTCAAACACAAAGTCGCTGTTTTTATAAAGTTAAATTTGAGTGTTTTCTTTTATGTAAAGAACAAAAAATGACCTAAAATGCAGAAACGTGGCATCTTGTCATTAAAACAATAAAAAATGACCAATTTCGTCATTTTCATCTAAAATCAAACCAACATTAGAGGCATGATTACATTGTTACTGTCAAAGAATTAAATAAAAAGTGGTTTTAATGGGAGTACTGGGACGGTTTCCCTCCGAACGATCAGAAATGATGTGAAAAACCAACTAAATGAGTTTTGTTACGAATCTTTAGTTTATGACTGTTTACATAAAATCCCCAACCAGCAAAAAAATTAATTTGGTATTTTCTCTTATTTTAAAAATTTTGATATAAATAGAAGCAGGAAAAATATTTTCTGTAATTTTGTTTTTTGTCCTCTGATGACCCGGAAGGGAAATAAATGTACACCTGGTGACCTTTGAATAAAGTTACTATCAGAGCTTTTAGAAGACTTTCTTCCAATCAACCGTCCCATACGACGCAAAACAATAAAAATGTCCAAAACATCGACTGAAAAAAGCCTGATTGTCTGCAAGGATTAAGTCCTGAACACGCGACTCTGAACATGGATAAACCGTTTTCTGAACATCATAAAAACCCTAAAATGACACAAGATGAGAACAAACACGTAAAAACAGAAACAGATACAAGGAATGCAATCAAAAAGATGCCATCAGGGGGAAAAATCTTGAAAATCTTCTAATGAAAACTGTTAAATCATCCTAAAATATCTGCATGTTTGGGTAAAATATTCCAGATCAACATTTAAAGGTTAGTCAGATTCAGACGGATCCTAGGATCCGTCGTATCATGGATCCTAGTATCCGTAGTATCATGGATCCTAGTATTCCGTCGTATCATGGATCCTAGGATCCGTCGTATCATGGATCCTAGTATCCGTCGTATCATGGATCCTAGTATTCCGTCGTATCATGGATCCTAGGATCCGTAGTATCATGGATCCTAGGATCCGTAGTATCATGGATCCTAGGATCCGTAGTATCATGGATCCTAGGATCCGTAGTATCATGGATCCTAGTATCCGTCGTATCATGGATCCTAGTATCCGTCGTATCATGGATCCTAGTATCCGTCGTATCATGGATCCTAGGATCCGTCGTATCATGGATCCTAGGATCCGTAGTATCATGGATCCTAGTATCCGTCGTATCATGGATCCTAGTATCCGTCGTATCATGGATCCTAGGATCCGTAGTATCATGGATCCTAGTATCCGTAGTATCATGGATCCTAGTATTCAGTCGTATCATGGATCCTAGGATCCGTCGTATCATGGATCCTAGGATCCGTAGTATCATGGATCCTAGGATCCGTAGTATCATGGATCCTAGGATCCGTAGTATCATGGATCCTAGTATCCGTAGTATCATGGATCCTAGTATCCGTCGTATCATGGATCCTAGTATCCGTCGTATCATGGATCCTAGTATCCGTCGTATCATGGATCCTAGGATCCGTAGTATCATGGATCCTAGTATCCGTAGTATCATGGATCCTAGTATCCGTAGTATCATGGATCCTAGTATCCACAGAAACCTCATCGTTTCTTCAACCATGCAGAAAAAAACCCACTCCATGTCTGAAGAAAAGAGTCGGAATGAATAAAACTTCATAACAAAACGACACTTGAAAAAACCACTTGAAAAAACTTCAAAACAGTCAAACGAGTCAGAAAAGACTCGACACTAAATGACTTTTCCAGTAAAAACGTCTCGGATGAAATCGGAAGCTCACATCGGGAATGAAACCGGCTCCACATGTGGTTTCAGAACAAGGTGCTTTCAGCAAAGGATTGTGGGAATTTTCCTGTTTGGTTCAAACCCGTAAGGAAAAATAGTCCGGAACCAGGATTCACTTCAGATCCTGAATCTACGGTGGCCTGAGAGGGTCATGATTGACTTCCTGCTCCCCATGATGCAGACAGACAAAAACCTCCACCTGCTGGACAACTTCTGTCATCACAACCCAACGACGGGACCATTCTGCTGTCTTTTAGTCAGACCACTTTAAAGCAAGTCCAGTCCAGAAACCACCATGGCCAGACTGGTCTGGCATGGACCAGTTGGACCCAGAGAGGACTTCAACTGGTACGGACGCAGTATGCAGGTAGAAGCAGGGAAAACTGGACCAGATCCCTGCTAACTGGTTCCAGTCCTGTAAAACTGGACCGTAAAAAGGTTTTTCTCAGAGCGCTTCATCTAGATGGTGTCACATTGTTTCAGGAAAGCAGGTCAGTGGTCTGAGGGGACCACTGACCTGGTCAGAAAGCTTGGTGGTTTAATGATGGGTTTACAGGAAGCTCTGAGGGTTAACGATGGGTTTACAGGAAGCTCTGAGGGTTAACGATGGGTTTACAGGAAGCTCTGAGGGTTAACGATGGGTTTACAGGAAGCTCTGAGGGTTAACGATGGGTTTACAGGAAGCTCTGAGGGTTAACGATGGGTTTACAGGAAGCTCTGAGGGTTAACGATGGGTTTACAGGAAGCTCTGAGGGTTAACGATGGGTTTACAGGAAGCTCTGAGGGTTAACGATGGGTTTACAGGAAGCTCTGAGGGTTAACGATGGGTTTACAGGAAGCTCGGTGGTTTAATGATGGGTTTACAGGAAGCTCGGTGGTTTAATGATGGGTTTACAGGAAGCTCGGTGGTTTAATGATGGGTTTACAGGAAGCTCGGTGGTTTAATGATGGGTTTACAGGAAGCTCGGTGGTTTAATGATGGGTTTACAGGAAGCTCGGTGGTTTAATGATGGGTTTACAGGAAGCTCGGTGGTTTAATGATGGGTTTACAGGAAGCTCGGTGGTTTAATGATGGGTTTACAGGAAGCCCGGAGGTTTAATGATGGGTTTACAGGAAGCCCGGAGGGTTAATGATGGGTTTACAGGAAGCTCGGTGGTTTAATGATGGGTTTACAGGAAGCTCGGTGGTTTAATGATGGGTTTACAGGAAGCTCGGTGGTTTAATGATGGGTTTACAGGAAGCTCTGAGGTTTAATGATGGGTTTACAGGAAGCTCGGTGGTTTAATGATGGGTTTACAGGAAGCTCGGTGGTTTAATGATGGGTTTACAGGAAGCTCGGTGGTTTAATGATGGGTTTACAGGAAGCTCGGTGGTTTAATGATGGGTTTACAGGAAGCTCTGAGGTTTAATGATGGGTTTACAGGAAGCTCGGTGGTTTAATGATGGGTTTACAGGAAGCTCGGTGGTTTAATGATGGGTTTACAGGAAGCTTGGTGGTTTAATGATTGATGTCGTCACTGATCATTCTGATCTTTTCTACCTGTAAACTCGTACAAACGCCTTGATGTCCGATGCTCCGTTACAACCTGCACCAGTCGAGTTAGCTATAACGCCTTCTGGTGGAGTCCTCTTGTTACAGACCAGCAAGTGTGACTGGGTCCAGTTTCACAACCACAACCAGGAGAATTCAATCATTATCTAAATGTAATGATCTCAGGAGAACATGCAGAGACCGGGACTTCCTTTCTCCCAATGAAGACTCCCTGACCACCAACATGCAGGACAAAGTGAACCAGATGGGGCGTTTCTGGGACTGGACTTGGACTTCAGCAGGTCTACGTGTCAAAACAAATAAGACTGACTAAATAGCCTGAAGCAACCAGTAACGCCAATAACGTGATCATTTTGGCCTTTTTAAATGGAATCAAACCTAACCAGCATAATCCGAAGCAAATTAGCCGCTAGGCTAACTATTTAGCATACTGACATTTCTACTTGTGTTTATTTATCTGGATTAGTTCCTTTATCACAAACAGATACTAATAATGTCATCATTTCAGCCTTTTTAACTTAAAATCCCATAGTACGCCTTCAGATACCAGTCTTCTGCCCCCTGGTGGACACCTTTTGCCCACTAATATTCACGTCTCATATCAATAAACTAAATATATATAAAATATAATTGTTTTACATTTTGTTAAAAAGGCCAAATAAAGGTTTCAGATTAGAAAAATCAGAATTTTCCAAATTTTTTTTTGCCTTGGTCGGGCTTCAATAATGCCGATTATGTAATGAGTTATCAATACTGTCAGAGCTATTTACATGGATAGACGCCACAAAAACGAACCTGTCTTTCTGAAAATAACAGTCTAATTTTAAGATTTGTTTTAACATAACTGGCTGCAAAATTATATTTTCAAAGGATTTCTTTAATGTCGGGCTAATAACCAACCAGAACCTTAAAAACGCATCATATTCCTGGTTTTATTCCATTTAAAATGGCTGAAATGACTGTTTTATCTGTTACCGCTGAGATTTCTCTGAGCGTCGTTTGTCCTGATATTCACAAAAGCAACCAGCCAAACAGGAAACTGAAGGAATTAAGCGAGTTTTGCAACTGAAGTTTGTGAAGATAAATAAAAAGCAGCTAAAATAAGAGACAAGCCGGCGAGCTCAGGTCCCCGGAGCGTCTAAAACCTTTACAACAAACTGCAGAACTTTTAGTGGTTTCATGTTTTTAGTGTCTCTTGAAATCCTTTAAAAAACCACCTGAAGCCGGTTTCCATCTCAGGGTTTAAATTTCAGCTTTAACATTCATCTCATTGATTAGTTTGGGTGGGATTGATGAGGTCAAAGATCAGCGCCTGTCGCTAAGCTCCGCCCCCGACGTCATGTGATGGGACAGAAAATATGTGACCTTTAATTTGAAGAAACGTGTCAGGATGGATTTATTCTGTTCCGTTAGCGACCGAGTTGAGTTTGTCCGTTTCCTCCGGCGTCTCCACCGTCACCGGACCTCCGTTCCTGGACACCGGCTGCTCATTCTTTGACAGAGGAAGACCACGAGTCTTCCAGAAGAGGAAGACGTCAACAGCAAACGCAATCATCGCCATGAAACCAAACGCCTGGAAGAGAAAAACAAAAAAAACAGTTCAGCTGGTTCACCAGGTAGGACCCCACCAGGTAGGAGACCCCACCAGGTAGGAGACCCCACCAGGTAGGACCCCACCAGGTAGGAGACCCCACCAGGTAGGAGACACCACCAGGTAGGAGACACCACCAGGTAGGAGACCCCACCAGGTAGGAGATCCCACCAGGTAGGAGACCCCACCAGGTAGGAGATCCCACCAGGTAGGAGACACCACCAGGTAGGAGACACCACCAGGTAGGAGACCCCACCAGGTAGGAGATCCCACCAGGTAGGAGACCCCACCAGGTAGGAGACCCCACCAGGTAGGACCCCACCAGGTAGGAGACACCACCAGGTAGGAGACACCACCAGGTAGGAGACCCCACCAGGTAGGAGATCCCACCAGGTAGGAGATCCCACCAGGTAGGAGACCCCACCAGGTAGGAGACCCCACCAGGTAGGTCACCACCAGGTGACGAAGGAATGGAGACCAAGAAAGGAGGTGCAGTAAGGCAGAGGAAGGTGTTGATGAAGACGTTACCACAGAGCTGGACTCCAGACCACTTCCACTGGAGTTAACTGCGAAGGTGACGGAGGAGATGAAGAAGAGGATGGTGATGATGGCTGTGTAAAAGAAGTCCTGCAGAAAAGAACACGTTTTAACCCTTAAATGTCCTCTTCCAGGAGGCTTCCCAACGCCCAGGAGGACCAGGTCCCTCAGGACCACCACCCTCCAGGAGGACCAGGTCCCTCCAGGAAGACCAGGTCCCTCCAGGAAGACCAGGTCCCTCCAGGAAGACCAGGTCCCTCCAGGAGGAGCAGATCCCTCCAGGAGGACCAGGTCCCTCCAGGAGGACCAGGTCCCTCCAGGAGGACCAGGTCCCTCCAGGAGGACCAGATCCCTCCAGGAGGACCAGGTCCCTCAGGACCACCACCTTCCAGGAGGACCAGGTCCCTCCAGGAGGACCAGGTCCCTCCAGGAGGACCAGTTCGGCTGCAGCAGCTCCTTACCAGTTTGGCCCAGCAGCTTATCCCGACCTTGGTGTGCAGCTTTGTGGAGAGGAGGATGAGGAGCAGCAGGGTGAAGAGGAAGGCTGTGCAGCTGACAAACTCAAAGAAGTAGAGCGCCGAACAGTTGATGCAGTTGACGATAATCTCCTCCAGGATGAAGGCCAGGAAGGACAGCACCTGAAGAAGAAGAGACCAGCTGATGACTATGTGACATCGTTGCTTGTCATCGAGTCAGAACCGGATTAATTTGGTCTTAAACGGTCGGAAAACCGGAAGCGATCTCGTAAACGGTCCACCGCAGACGTTTCATCATGAGAACACGACCAGTAATCAGTCATCAATAATCAGCTGATCAAAGAGCAAAATCTCTGCATGGTTAAAACATTTTAAAAATTCAAATCTGGGAGAAATTTCTTTAATATTCTGCTGCTTTGTGTTTCATCTGTCAGGTGTTGTACCGAAGCTGATAGCCAGGCGGCAGAGATGTTTCATCATGAAACAGCACAGCTAATAAAACACGTTAAAATATTAACTTTCATTTAGTTATCTGATTTATTAGTTATCATCCGAACCAGCCAATCAGACCTGCTTCCTGTTATCCATATAAATATATAATAACGTAAATTAAAATTACGTGTAATTCCACACTAATATTTAATAAATAACCAATAAACACAAAATAAATAACTGCTTTTCAGTTTTATGTTGTATTTTATTGGCAAACAAGATGAACCTTAAACGTCAGGCCAATGTCAGCCAACGTCTCGCCAACGTCGGGCCAACGTCTCACCAACGTCGGGCCAACGACTCGCCAATGACTCGCCAACGTCGGGCCAACGACTCGCCAACGTCGGGCCAACGTCTCGCCAACGTCGGGCCAACGTCGGGCCAACGTCTCGCCAACGTCTCGCCAACGTCGGGCCAACGACTCGCCAACGTCGGGCCAACGTCGGGCCAACGTCTCGCCAACGTCTCGCCAACGTCTCGCCAACGTCGGGCCAACATCTGGCCTGGCTCCAGAGCCCGGACCCTGACCGCCTGATGTTAGAGCCCGGACCCTGACCGCCTGATGTTAGAGCCCGGACCCTGACCGCCTGACGCCAGAGCCCAGAACCCGCGCTGCCTGACGCCAGAGCCCAGACCCAGTCTGCTGAATAAAAACCCCGTTTTATAGACGAACATGCTGAATAAAAAAGTTACGTCTCAGCGAAGTGGAGAAAGCATTCCTAACGAGGAGACTCCTCCCTACAGGATCTCCCAGAAAGAGGAGTGGTGGTCTTTTCTGCCTCAGGCTGGGACCAGTTTACCAGCTGGTTTCTGACTCTAGTCAGCGGCAAACGGCTCTTTTCTCATGATCTGTTGTTGATGACTTAAAAAGCAGAACTTTCACCATATTTCAGGAACTTCGACAGAGAGGAAGCGACTGGTTTTATGTCTGAGCCAGCGGAGACCAGTTCAGAGGCGCGTCCTCATGCTTTGACCTGAAAGAGAAACTTCCGGCTTCAGGACGAGACATTGGTGTTGATTTGTGGCAACTTTGGGTTTCTCCTTCACATCTTTGTTCCCACACCTGAAACCAGACATGGAGAACTTCCTTGTTCCCATCAACATGGCGACTTACAGGAAATACGCCGCTCCTTTACGCAGCTTCCACTCCTCAGTTCATCCACATTGTGACGCTTGTACGAGGAGGAAGGGAATATAGTCCCTCCAACACGACGAGAACCAGAACCGGCTAGATATTTTTTCACCGACCAGTCAGACTGATGGATGTAAAACCAGATGAGACCAGACTGACGCAGAAACACGTCAGAAGCTGTTTTCTGTTTCAGTTTGTTATTAGAACAAAACCATCCTGTATAATCTGAAGCTTTTAATCCCCATCAGCACGGAGACGTGATGTTTCCATAGAAACGTGACATTTCCAAGGAGACGTGATGTTTCCATGCAGACGTGATGTTTCCATGCAGACGTTTCCACGCACACGGGACGTTTCCATGCAGACGTGACGTTTCCATGCAGACGTTTCCATGCAGACGGGACGTTTCCATGGAGATGTGATTTTTCCAGCCTCAGCTGTCAGATAAGAGGCTAAAATGATGTAAAATTAATGTATGCTAGCAGCTAGCTTTGCAGCTACTGTTACCGAGTGTAAATCTTACTAAGTACCTCCACCTCAGCTGCATCGCAAACGTCTTCTTGGCTTTATTCCAGCCATAGAGGATCAATATTTTCCTGCTTTTCTCATCACTTGTTGATCTGTGGCTCTTCCTGATTGGACGTTACCGTCCGTTTAAGCTCTCTGATTGGACGTTACCGTCCGTTTAAGCTCTCTGATTGGACGTTACCGTCCGTTTAAGCTCTCTGATCGGACGTTACCGTCCGTTTAAGCTCTCTGATCGGACGTTACCGTCCGTTTAAGCTCTCTGATCGGACGTTACCGTCCGTTTAAGCTCTCTGATCGGACGTTACCGTCCGTTTAAGCTCTCTGATCGGACGTTACCGTCCGTTTAAGCTCTCTGATCGGACGTTACCGTCCGTTTAAGCTCTCTGATCGGACGTTACCGTCAGTTTAAGCTCTCTGATCGGACGTTACCGTCAGTTTAAGCTCTCTGATCGGACGTTACCGTCAGTTTAAGCTCTCTGATCGGACGTTACCGTCAGTTTAAGCTCTCTGATCGGACGTTACCGTCAGTTTAAGCTCTCTGATCGGACGTTACCGTCAGTTTAAGCTCTCTGATCGGACGTTACCGTCAGTTTAAGCTCTCTGATCGGAAGTTACAGTCAGTTTAAGCTCTCTGATTGGAAGTTACAGTCAGTTTAAGCTCTCTGATTGGAAGTTACAGTCAGTTTAAGCTCTCTGATTGGATGTAACGTCAGTTTAAGCTCTCTGATCGGAAGTTACAGTCAGTTTAAGCTCTTTGATTGGAAGTTACAGTCAGTTTAAGCTCTCTGATTGGATGTAACGTCAGTTTAAGCTCTCTGATTGGATGTTACAGTCAGTTTAAGCTCTGATTGGAAGTTACAGTCAGTTTAAGCTCTCTGATTGGAAGTTACAGTCAGTTTAAGCTCTCTGATTGGACGTTACCGTCAGTTTAAGCTCTCTGATTGGAAGTTACAGTCAGTTTAAGCTCTCTGATTGGATGTTACAGTCAGTTTAAGCTCTCTGATTGGAAGTTACAGTCAGTTTAAGCTCTCTGATTGGAAGTTACAGTCAGTTTAAGCTCTCTGATTGGATGTAACGTCAGTTTAAGCTCTCTGATTGGATGTTACAGTCAGTTTAAGCTCTGATTGGAAGTTACAGTCAGTTTAAGCTCTCTGATTGGAAGTTACAGTCAGTTTAAGCTCTCTGATTGGATGTTACCGTCAGTTTAAGCTCTCTGATTGGAAGTTACAGTCAGTTTAAGCTCTCTGATTGGAAGTTACAGTCAGTTTAAGCTCTCTGATTGGAAGTTACAGTCAGTTTAAGCTCTCTGATTGGACGTTACCGTCAGTTTAAGCTCTCTGATTGGAAGTTACAGTCAGTTTAAGCTCTCTGATTGGACGTTACCGTCAGTTTAAGCTCTCTGATTGGAAGTTACAGTCAGTTTAAGCTCTCTGATTGGACGTTACAGTCAGTTTAAGCTCTCTGATTGGACGTTACCGTCAGTTTAAGCTCTCTGATTGGAAGTTACAGTCAGTTTAAGCTCTCTGATTGGAAGTTACAGTCAGTTTAAGCTCTCTGATTGGACGTTACAGTCAGTTTAAGCTCTCTGATTGGACGTTACAGTCAGTTTAAGCTCTCTGATTGGAAGTTACAGTCAGTTTAAGCTCTCTGATTGGAAGTTACAGTCAGTTTAAGCTCTCTGATTGGACGTTACAGTCAGTTTAAGCTCTCTGATTGGACGTTACCGTCAGTTTAAGCTCTCTGATTGGAAGTTACAGTCAGTTTAAGCTCTCTGATTGGAAGTTACAGTCAGTTTAAGCTCTCTGATTGGAAGTTACAGTCAGTTTAAGCTCTCTGATTGGAAGTTACAGTCAGTTTAAGCTCTCTGATTGGAAGTTACAGTCAGTTTAAGCTCTCTGATTGGAAGTTACAGTCAGTTTAAGCTCTCTGATTGGAAGTTACAGTCAGTTTAAGCTCTCTGATTGGAAGTTACAGTCAGTTTAAGCTCTCTGATTGGATGTAACGTCAGTTTAAGCTCTTTGATTGGAAGTTACCGTCAGTTTAAGCTCTGACTGGTGGAAAGTCTGACCGCTGCAAGTGAAACAGCATTAAACCAAAGCTGTGCACCGCAGCGTAAAGCCCACCTGTCAGCTCCAAAATCTTGGATCTGGTCTGGATCTGAATGACATCAAACCACATTCGCCTGAACCGATAAGAACGTGGGGAACACCTGCTGCAGGAGCCACTCCGGGACTTCCAGCCGTCTTCAACGCAGCCTGTCTGTACTGGGGGCGTGGCTACACCCGGGTCTCATCTCAGACGGTAAACTGGACCGGTCTGGAAACACCCCCTCAACAGGAAGGGACAAGCAGGCCTCCACGTCCTGCAGAGGCCAGCATCCTAACATCTGTCCGTCTCAGCAGGAGGCTGCCAATGACACACCAACACTTCCTCTGAATCATACCGCCAACAACACACACTCAACTGAAGAAACAGGAAGCTTTCATTGTGAAAACACCACAGGAAGTGCTGATGTAGCAGAACGTAGCTGAAGCAAAGCCGTGACACGACCTCTGTACCCACCGCCAACGATGATCCGGTTCTGCTCAGTAACGAAGAGCCGACTGATCCGTTCTGGCTGCCGCGTTCTGAGGATGTTTAATCGACTGCGGCTGCCGCCGTCGTTCCAGCCAATCAGCAGCTGATCTGCACGTTCAGACGTTACAGTAACGTTATTTTCCCGTTAAAGAGCAGATCCTGGTGGTTAAACCCGGTTGGTTGTTCTGTCTGAAACTCGAGCTTCCTTCTCCACAGACCGGAGATCCTGAAGCTGATTGATCCGTGCCGATTGCGACACTCGTTCCTCTTCAGGCTGGAAACCACGCCGCTCACTGAGGCTGAACGCCGTCCGCCAGGCCGTCACCATGACAACCGTGGAAATGAGCGGGGGGTGGGGGGGGCAGCCTCGTGTTGCAACAGAACCGGCAGCTCTGAGGATCTGCTGACGGCTGCAGAACCAGAACATCTGCAACACTTTCACTTCTCCGTCCAGTCCGAGGTCAGAGAGCCGGCCGCTGGTACCCACGTATCCATCCGCCACTGGAAATAGTCCCTCCACATGCTGATGTTTACGGGTGATGGAGGCGTGAAGATGGAGAGAAGGTGGTCAACAGGCGGCAGGACGGCGTCTGAGCAGGGGGGATGCCTTCTTCTTCCACTTGTAGAAAACATGGTCGACCACGTCTACGCCGACGACTGTCTCGTTTCTACGGTAACGCCTGGGACAGCTCCGCCCCGACGACTCGAGGTCTTGTGGACGGCGGTGAACTGGTTCTATGTGCAGAACTTTAGATGAACGTTGTGAAAGAAGAAACTGTAAAGTCGGACATGCTGGTTTCCTCCCAGTTACGTCCCATTCTGCAGGGAAACCAGTAACATCTCTGCGTTCCACCAGTTAGCACTGGTTTACCGCAGGAAGCAGCTGCTGCACATCTGCAACAAGTCCAGAGTCTGGTCTGGACCGATCAAACGTCTCTGATCAATAACCAGATTATTGATCGTCTGAGAGAACTAAACACAGCGCCACGGAGGAAAGACATCAGAAGCCGCTGCCACCAGGACCTTCCTGCTAGAACCTTTACATGGACCTGGTTCTGGTCCTGAGACCGCCTGGTTCTGGTCCTGAGACCGCCTCAGAGACCAGAGGTAAAGCAAAGATTCTGATTGGCCAGAGAGCTGCGTCTCCAGGGAGACAAACACATTTTCCTTCCTTAAGTTGTAACTCGGGTCGGATTTAGAGAAAAAACTACCTAAAACTGCCTCCGTCTGAACCGTGGAACCTGAGGAAGACCGCCGCGATGAAGAACCTGAGGAAGACCGCCGCGATGAAGAACCTGAGG
The DNA here is from genome assembly GCF_933228915.1 of Telmatherina bonti. Classification (NCBI taxonomy): domain Eukaryota; kingdom Metazoa; phylum Chordata; class Actinopteri; order Atheriniformes; family Telmatherinidae; genus Telmatherina; species Telmatherina bonti. The sequence goes on along the minus strand of NC_136623.1, from coordinate 5,611,051 downwards.
AAGACCGCCGCGATGAAGAACCTGAGGAAGACCGCCGCGATGAAGAACCTGAGGAAGACCGCCGCGATGAAGAACCTGAGGAAGACCGCCGCGATGAAGAACCTGAGGAAGACCGCCGCGATGAAGAACCTGAGGAAGACCGCCGCGATGAAGAACCTGAGGAAGACCGCGGCGATGAAGATGAGTCCAGTTCAGCTCGACTCACCACTTCCACCACCTTCAGGATGAACCGATTCCGATCCAGATGCTCCGACAGACCCATCAGGAAGGAGGACTTGGGGTTGGGCGCCGTGGTGGCAGCGTACACTTCAGACGTCATGATGGATCTGAAAGCAGAGCAAGAACTTCAGTCTCACCAGAACCTAAAGACCGCCGAAACCGAGGACACGCGCACACCACCGCCGTTTGGCCATCCATAACCGGACTGCGGACCCCTTCAACCGGACTGCGGACCCCTTCAACCAGACTGCGGACCCCTTCAACCAGACTGCGGACCCCTTCAACCGGACTGCGGACCCCTTCAACCGGACTGCAGACCCCTTCAACCAGACTGCGGACCCCTTCAACCAGACTGCGGACCCCTTCAACCGGACTGCGGACCCCTTCAACCGGACTGCGGACCCCTTCAACCGGACTGCAGACCCCTTCAACCGGACTGGGGTTCATTTCTCTGGAACTGGTCTCCTAAGGACCATGCGGTCCGTTTGGCGCAGTATGAACACCAACTGCACTCTGATGCGGACTAAAGAAGTGGACTCTGGTCTGCCTGAAAGCCAGGGTCCGGTTCGGCTCGCAGACGATCCAGTGACCAATCAGAACATGACGTCTGGCAACTGGAATAACGCCTGAAGAAGAAGAAGGAGGAGGAAGTGGTGAAGATGAATGTTTGGGAGGAAAACCAAAGCCAACAGCCTGTGTTCAGAGAACCAGGACCAGAGTCCTGCACGGGTCCAGTTCAACCCAGCAGAACCAAATGGACCTGCATGTTAACAGTAGATCCTCCTCCTTCATCACTTGTCCTGTATTTCATGTGATTCATGTTTTCATTTCCAACAAAACTGTGTCGCGGTCCAGGAGGTCGGAACACAAACCAGACCAGTCGGGCCAGACCCCCCGGACCGGACCGGACCAGTCGGGCCAGACCCCCCGGACCGGACTGGCTCGGTGTAAACCCACTGGGAGGCTCCCAGCAGCATGAAGGCCGTTCCCTGCAGAGGTTCATCTAAAACACCAAAGAGCTTTTCAGAATAAATCCAGCGTCACACGACGCTCCTCATGAGAGGAAAAACATAAAAGTTGCACATTTTCTCTTCACATGTTTTCTTCTATTTCAGCTCAACGTGAAAAGGGACTTTTCAGACAGTTTCCTCAGAGTGAAAGTGAAACAGAGCAGCCAGGTGTGTGTGATCAGGTAAACAGTGATTTAACTGTTTGTAGTCTAAATAAAACCCGTCTAACCTGCATGGAGCATCTCTGACCACCTCCTGCTACATTACAGCACTAAGAGACCTCAGAAAGCTCCAATATTTAGCTTTTCTGGGTTATAAACAACCACAGAAACGTGTCAACGGGACGCGGTTTGCATCTAGATCGCTGTTATCTGTGGAAATGCCAGTTCAACATTAAGACAATGACAATAATACGGTGTTTCTACATGATCCATGCTGTTTTCAGGATCTCACACTGAAATTCATCACAACTGAAACAAAGATGCAGTTATTTAATAAGGATCTATTTCCCCCAAACTTTTAACCACAGAAAGTCCGTTTTAGAAGAGGTTAAAAGAAAAAAACAGGTAGTTTTAGAGGAGTTTAGAGGGAAAACGGGTAGTTTTAGATGAATTTAAAGGGAAAACAAGTAGTTTTAGAGGAGTTTAGAGGGAAAACGGGTAGTTTTAGAGGAGTTTAGAGGGAAAACGGGTAGTTTTAGAGGAGTTTAGAGGGAAAACGGGTAGTTTTAGAGGAGTTTAGAGGGAAAACGGGTAGTTTTAGATGAATTTAAAGGGAAAACAAGTAGTTTTAGATGAATTTAACGGGAAAACAGGTAGTTTTAGATGAATTTAACGGGAAAACAGGTAGTTTTAGATGAATTTAAAGGGAAAACAGGTAGTTTTAGATGAATTTAAAGGGAAAACAGGTAGTTTTAGATGAATTTAAAGGGAAAACAGGTATTTTTAGATGAATTTAAAGGGAAAACAGGTATTTTTAGATGAATTTAAAGGGAAAACAGGTATTTTTAGAGGAGTTTAGAGGGGAAACAGGTAGTTTTAGAGGAGTTTAGAGGGAAAACAGGTAGTTTTAGATGAAGTGTGGCGTCAGCAGCAACTTTTGCTGGCCTGAAAATCTGCGCAGCTTCGAACCGGAAGTTAGCTTAAAGTACGAATTCAACGAAAATTCTGGAACAAACTCACCGCTCGGTTCGGTCCAAAGCGTGGAAGAAGAAAGTTGTAGTAAATTAGCACAGAGAACTCCCTCCTTTGTGTCTGCAGCTGTTTCTCTAAACTTCCGCGTTTAATGACTTTATCCAGCCGGAACAAACAGCACACTTCTGGTCAGGACTTTCAAAGTAAACACTCAGAAAAGGTTTTACGGAAGTGACGCAATTGAATAGAACGTAAAACGACATGTATGTAGATATGCACAGATATCACTTTCACAGAGGTCACACAAAGAAAACCGTCCTTTGATCTCTTTATAATGGATGTAAAATAGTTGCAGTCACTGATTCAAACAACAAAGACACACACACACACACACACACACACACACACACACACACACACATATATATATATATATATATATATATATATATATATATATATATATATATATATATATATATATATATATATATATATATCCTGGATCCCAGACTGGACCCCAGACTGGGTCTCATACTAGGTCTCGGACTGGGTCTCAGACTGGATCCCAAACTGGATCCCAGACTGGATCTCAGACTGGGTCTCAGACTGGGTCTCCAACTGGATCCCAGACTGGGTCTCAGACTGGATTTCAGACTGGACCCCAGACTGGGTCTCAGACTGGGTCTCAGACTGGGTCTCCAACTGGATCCCAGACTGGGTCTCAGACTGGATTTCAGACTGGACCCCAGACTGGGTCTCAGACTGGATCTCAGACTGGGTCTCAGACTGGATCCCAGACTGGGTCTCAGACTGGATCCCAGACTGGATCCCAGACTGGGTCTCAGATTGGATCCCAGACTGGGTCTCAGACTGGGTCTCAGACTGGATCCCAGACTGGGTCTCAGATTGGATCCCAGACTGGGTCTCAGACTGGGTCTCAGACTGGATCCCAGACTGGGTCTCAGACTGGATCCCAGACTGGATCCCAGACTGGGTCTCAGACTGGATCCCAGACTGGATCCCAGACTGGGTCTCAGATTGGATCCCAGACTGGGTCTCAGACTGGATCCCAGACTGGGTCTCAGACTGGATCCCAGACTGGATCCCAGACTGGGTCTCAGACTGGATCTCTGGCTTTCAGAAGTACAGAGAGGCATGATAGAGAAAATAACAGATCCATGCAGCAGTGCAGTGAGCTGCAGGTTCGGTAGTCAGACAGTCAAACTGCATCGTGTGCCTGCTCAGAGTTTCTCTATTCCACTCCTCAGACCTCTCTGCCCTGCATGTTTTAGACATGATCCTCCTCCAAAGCACCCGAATCAGATTATTGACTCATCAAGTTCTTTGCAGCCTGTTAACAAGCCTTTATTTCATTCAGATGTGTTCAAGTAGGGTTGTCTATAAAACATGCAGGGGGGGCTGATGACTGGAAATGAGAAAAACAAAAACAAGGGGGTAAGATGAGAAGATAACCTGCAAAGCTAAAATCTGTGGAATGCAGAAACACAGCCTTGACACACAGGATGCAGCTGCTCCCCCTGGCCTGCAGGAGGCGCTGTTGAGTCATTTTTTATTGAGCTACGAAAAGCACCACATGCCATCAGTTTCAGATCGATTGGATTGGTACGACAGGAAATTATCATCTGAAAGATTATATTAAAGATAAGAATGATAAAGTGAAAACTATATAAACTAATGATTAAATGGAATGATTCCATTTCTTTCTTTCTGCCCAGCCTGACTGCCCACGGCAGCCATGCAGGTTCACATGTTCTGCCATGTCTACAGAGGAGCCAGACATGTTCTGCCACCACCTCTGACACCGCAGTAAACTGAGATCCACTGAAATGAGCCGTTTAATGGAGAGAAACTGTCCACTGAGTCTGGATGAGAACCAGAAGGTGAAATGAAAGGTAAGTTCTGCTGTTCTTACTCGGCTCCTTCCATGTCAGGTAGAAAACTTTCTCCTTCCAGATGCTTTTGTTACCTCTTGTTCGCCTAAAACCTTTCTCTTTGCAAACAGAAACACACACCCAAGTATCTGCTTGGTACTGCACCACCAGTGGCCACCAGTAGCCAGCAGTGGCCACCAGTAGCCAGCAGTGGCCACCAGTAGCCAGCAGTGGCCACCAGGAGCCACCAGTGGCCAGCCAGGAGCCACCAGTGGCCACCAGGAGCCACCAGTGGCCAACCAGGAGCCACCAGTGGCCACCAGGAGCCACCAGTGGCCAACCAGGAGCCACCAGTGGCCACCAGGAGCCACCAGTGGCCACCAGGAGCCACCAGTGGCCACCAGGAGCCACCAGTGGCCACCAGGAGCCAAATGTAGCCAGCAGGGAACCATCAGTAGCCAGCAGGAGCCACCAGTAGTCAGCAGCAGTCAGCAGGGTGTGTGGGTGGTAAACACACAATACCAAACTGTGGCATTTTCAATGAACTAGTAGAATTGGTATCAGATATATATATATATATATATATATATATATATATATATATATATATATATATATATATATATATATATATATATGTATGTATATATATATATATATATATATATATATATATATATATATATATATATATATATATATATATATATATATATATATATACATATATGTATATATATATATATATGTATATATATATATATATACATATATGTATATATATATATATGTATATATATATATATATACATATATGTATATATATATATATATATGTATATATATATATATATACATATATGTATATATATATATATATATGTATATATATATATATATATATACATATATGTATATATATATATATATATATATGTATATATATATATATATACATATATGTATATATATATATATATATGTATATATATATATATATGTATATATATATATATATATATATGTATATGTATATATATATATATATATATATATATATGTATATGTATATATATATATATATATATATATATATGTATATATATATATATATATATATATGTATATACATATATGTATATATGTATATATATATATATATATATATATGTATATATATATATATATGTATATATATATGTATATGTATATATATATATATATATGTATATGTATATATATATATATGTATATGTATATATATATATATATATGTATATGTATATATATATATATATATATATATATATATATATATATATATATATATATGTATATGTATATATATATATATATCATTATATATATATATCATCTCTCCAGCTCCGGTTCTCTACCAGAGTCCTCTTGAGCTTGAGGGTCCTACGCAGTATCTTAGCTGTTCCTAGGACTGATCTCTTCTGGATGGAGATGTCTGATGTTCCACCAGGTATCTGTTGGAACCACTTCTCCAGTGTGGGGGGCAAGGCCCCCAGTGCTCCCATCACTATGGGTACTACTGTTGCTTCCACCCTCCAGACCTTCTCCAGGTCTTCCTTGAGGCCTTGGTACTTCTCCATTTTCTCCTTTTTCCTGATATTTCCATCATTGGGGATGGATACATCGATCACTACGGCTTTCCTCTGCTGCTTCTCCATGATCACTATGTCCGCTTGGCTGGCCACCACCATTTTATCTGTCTGGATCTGGAAGTCCCAGAGGATCTTAGCCCTCTCATTCTCCACCACCTTGGGGGAGTTTCCCACTGGGACTTGGGGGTCTCCAGTCCATATTCTGCACAGATGTTCCTGTACTCTATGCAGCTACTTGGTTATGGCGCTCCATGTATTCTTTGCCTGCCAGTATCTTCCACCCTGCTGTGAGGTGCTGGATTGTTTCAGGGGCTCCTTTTCATAGTCTGCACCTGGGATCCTGCCTGGTCTGGTAGATCTGGGATCCTGCCTGGTCTATGTAGGTCTGGGATCCTGCCTGGTCTGGTGGATCTGGGATCCTGCCTGGTCTGGTGGATCTGGGATCCTGCCTGGTATGGTAGATCTGGGATCCTGCCTGGTCTGGTAGATCTGGGATCCTGCCTGGTCTGGTAGATCTGGGATCCTGCCTGGTCTGGTGGATCTGGGATCCTGCCTGGTCTGGTAGATCTGGGATCCTGCCTGGTCTGGTAGATCTGGGATCCTGCCTGGTCTGGTAGATCTGGGATCCTGCCTGGTCTGGTGGATCTGGGATCCTGCCTGGTCTGGTAGATCTGGGATCCTGCCTGGTCTGGTAGACCTGGGATCCTGCCTGGTATGGTAGATCTGGGACCCTGCCTGGTCTGGTGGATCTGGGATCCTGCCTGGTCTGGTAGATCTGGGATCCTGCCTGGTATGGTAGATCTGGGATCCTGCCTGGTCTGGTGGATCTGGGATCCTGCCTGGTCTGGTGGATCTGGGATCCTGCCTGGTCTGGTAGATCTGGGATCCTGCCTGGTATGGTAGATCTGGGACCCTGCCTGGTCTGGTGGATCTGGGATCCTGCCTGGTCTGGTAGATCTGGGATCCTGCCTGGTCTGGTAGATCTGGGATCCTGCCTGGTCTGGTGGATCTGGGATCCTGCCTGGTCTGGTAGATCTGGGATCCTGCCTGGTCTGGTAGACCTGGGATCCTGCCTGGTCTGGTAGACCTGGGATCCTGCCTGGTCTGGTAGATCTGGGATCCTGCCTGGTCTGGTGGATCTGGGATCCTGCCTGGTCTGGTAGACCTGGGATCCTGCCTGGTCTGGTAGACCCTCTCCAGCCATTGATAGGACTTGTTTATATCGGCCACTTCGGTGATCTGCCGGTGGTACATCCCATGCAGGGGCTTTTCCTCCCATGATGGTTCTTCCATCACGTGTTCCTCCAGACTCCATTGTCTGAGACATTCACTAAGTCCTTCATCCCTCGGTGCCCTCTTCCTGATGTATTCGTGGAGCTTGGATGTTTCATCTTGGGTGGTGGCCTTGATGCTCACTAGTCCCCGGCCCCTTCTTTGCTCTTAGTGTATAGTCGCTGGACACTGGACTTCCATGTTTAGACGTCCGTGGTCTGAGCTTCCTCCTTTGGCCAGCTTATTATCCCAGCAGGGTATCGGATCACTGGCAGGGCGTAGCTGTTAATTGGCCGGATCTTGTTCTTGCCATTGAGCTGACTTCTCAGTACTTGCCTCACTCGTTGCAGGTATGTAGCTGTGGCAGCTTTCCTTGTGGCTTCTTCATGGTTACCATTCGCCTGTGGTATGCCCAGGTACTTGTAGCTTTCCTCCACATCTGTTATCCTGCCCTCTGGGAGTGCAATGCCCTCCGTATGGATTACCTTCCCTCTCTTTGTGATCATCCGCCCACATTTCTCCAGTCTGAATGACATTCCGACGTCCCTGCTGTAGATCCTGGTGGTGTGGATCAGTGAGTCGATGTCCCGCTCATTCCTAGCGTACAGCTTGATGTCATCCATGTACAGGAGGTGGCTGATGGTGGCCCCATTCCTGAGTCGGTATCCATAGCCAGTCTTGTTGATTAGTTGGCTGAGGGGGTTCAGGCCTTTACAGAACAGCAGCGGGGACAGGGCATCTCCTTGATATACGCCACATTTGATGGAGACTTGTGCAATCGGCTTGAAGTTGGCCTCCAGGGTGGTCTGCCACAGCCTCATTGAGTTTTCAGCAAAGGTCCTAATGTTGCTGTTAATCTTGTACAGCTTCAGACATTCCAGGATCCATGTGTGTGTGGCATTGAGTCGTCGGCTTTCCGGTAGTCAGTCCAGGCGGTGCACAGGTTTGTCTGTCTGGTTTTACAGTCTAGAGCGACTGTTCTGTCAACCAGTAGCTGATGTTTGGCTCCTCTGGTTCCTCTGCCAATGCCTTTCTGTGTCTCCGCCATGTATTGATCCATGTGCCCACTTACCTTAGCCGCTATGATGCCTGACAGGAGCTTCCATGTCGTGGAGAGGCAGGTTATTGGCCGGTAGTTGGGTGGGACTGATCCCTTGTGAGAATCTTTCAGTATCAGGACTGTTCGTTCCTTGGTCAGCCATTCAGGGTGAGTCCCATCCCTCAGGAGTTGGTTCATTTGTGCTGCCAGGCGTTCATGGAGTGACGTCAGCCTCTTTAGCCAGTAGGCATGGATCATATCATGGCCAGGGCCTCTTCATACCTTCATACCATACTTGGGTAGAAACCAGTAAAACCAGAACAAGCTCTGGCTGGTTTAATAGACAACCTGATGAATGTTTTCCAACATGGCTGACAGGGTGACGGGCCTTCTACACGCCACAGGACAAAGTCATCTGAGGACACAAAGTCCTCAGCTGTCTGCAACACGTCCACAAAGAAACCAACACACACACACTCAACATGCACACACTCAACATGCAAACAATACACACACACACACACACACAACATACACACATACAACATGCACACGCACACACACAGCATGCACACACACAAAACATACACACTCAACATTCACACACACACACACACACACACACAACATGCACACACTCAACATGCACACACATACAACATGCACACACACACACAACATGCACACGCGCACACACACACATTTTCTTTGTCCAGTCTGCACTTACTGTTGTCGGCCTGCAGGGGGAGCTGGAGTCCACACTCCCCTCCTCTCTTCCCCCCTCCTCCCCTCCTCCCCTCCCCTCTCTCCCCCCTCCTCCTCTCTCCCCTCTCCTCTTTATAGCAGGCTTCCCCTGCTATAAAGCCGTGCGTGTCGACTGGAGGCTGTAGAGGCTTCCCAGCAGCCACAGGAGGAGGATGATGATGATGAAGCAGAGTGTGTGTCGGCGCGGAGCAGATCTCAGTTCAGTCCATCGGAGCTGAAACTGGAAACTTTTGGATGTGTTTTTCCTTCTGGAGCTTTTTCTTCATCAGGAGGAAGCAGAGGAAGCGTCTCCGTCCTGCAGCTTTCTGAGGTTTGTTGAGAAGATTCTTCCTCCAGGAGCTCCTGGTCTCCACCAGGATCTGAACATGTGGATCTGCTGCAGCTTCATGAACCTTTCTAAGAGGTTTAAACACATTTCTGAGCTGCAGGACTTCCTTCATGCTGGAGTGAAGTTCTGGGGCTCATTCAGACTGTTTTTACTGAGGCTGCTGGTCTCTGGTCTGGTCTCTGCTGGTCTCTGGTCTGGTCTCTGCTGGTCTCTGGTCTGGTCTCTGCTGGTCTCTGGTCTGGTCTCTGCTGGTCTCTGGTCTGGTCTCTGCTGGTCTCTGGTCTGGTCTCTGCTGGTCTCTGGTGGTCTCTGCTGGTCTCTGGTCTGGTCTCTGCTGGTCTCTGGTCTGGTCTCTGCTGGTCTCTGGTCTGGTCTCTGCTGGTCTCTGGTCTGGTCTCTGGTGGTCTCTGCTGGTCTCTGGTCTGGTTTCTGCTCTGGTCTGGACTCTGGTCTGGTCTGGTCTGTGATCTGGACTCTGGTCTAGTCTCTGGTCTCTGGTCTGGACTCTGGTCTGGTCTGTGGTCTTGTGTCTGGTCTGGACTCTGGTCTGGTCTGGACTCTGGTCTCGTCTCTGGTCTGGACTCTGGTCTGGAATCTGGTCTGGTCTCTGGTCTGGACTCTGGTCTGGTCTCTGGTCTGGACTCTGGTCTGGTCTGTGGTCTGGACTCTGGTCTGGTCTGTGGTCTTGTGTCTGGTCTGGTCTGTGATTTGGTCTCTGGTCTCTGGTCTGGTCTCTGGTCTGGACTCTGGTCTGGACTCTGGTCTGGTCTCTGGTCTGGACTCTGGTCTGGTCTCTGGTCTGGTCTTGTTTCTGCTCTGGTCTAGTCTCTGGTCTCTGATCTGGTCTCTGGTCTGGTTCCTGGTCTGGCCTGGTCTCTGGTCTAGACTCTGGTCTGGTTTCTGATCTGGTCTGGTCTCTGGTCTAGACTCTGGTCTAGTCTCTGGTCTCTGATGGACCTGAAAACGAGGAAACGTGAGACGCTGAGCTGAGAGCGAGGACGCTGCTCGTCGTCCAATCAGCTGCTGGTCTCGCTGCAGCGGAGCCTCCATGCTCCTCCCATGCAGGTTGCCGCCTTTTTTAGATGGTTGTTGTGTAACTGGTGTGGCGGCGTGGACTTCAGGGCCACCGTAGCGTTCTGCTCCGCCGAAAGGAGCATTTCAGAGAGGCAGAGTCTCTCAGATTGTCTGACACAAACTGGCTCCACATATTGTTGCTCCACCACCAACCGCAGGCACCGGTTCTCAGGCCGAGGCCCTGCAGGTCTTCCACGTCTCCCTGCTCCAACACACCTGACTCACACTGAATATGCCCCAACAACCTATGAAGTTCTGCACAAAGACTGATTCATTTCAGTCAGGTGTGTTGGAGCAGGGATGCATGGAAAACCTGCAGGACGGAGCGGAGCTGGAAACCCTGATCTACATCACAGAATTAGAGGAATCTCTGTATGCATGGGACAAGGCTGGAAGCTGACCCAGTCTAGGTGACTAGAAGAGTCCGCATGAGTCCGGTCCTTTTACCGCCTGCAGTGAAAACATCCAACATGGAACCCTGTGGAACTCCACATCTGTGCAGCATCTGTACACAGCTGTTTGTCCAATCGCAGCCCAAACGGAGCAGATAATACGTGTTTTCTCTCTGAAACACCCACAGAGTGTATAAAAAGATGGGCGGAGCCTCCGTGACGTCACCCGTAGGTTTCTGAAGAGCTGAATTGAAGCTCGGTTCCTACCATCACCATCTTGGCAGGGGCATGCGTGTTGTCTCACCCGGAAAATACAAATATGGGCAAAGAGGTGGAGCTGAGAGGGGGGCTGTGAGCGTCATGGTGGATGATTGACATCGAGCGAACTCCGAGCTTTCTGTAGCTAAGAGCTAACCGAGCTAACCCGGCGATAACAGGAGCTAACCAGCTAATGGAGGTAAGCGAGCTAAAGTTAAGTCACATTGTTAACCGGCTAAAAACCGCAGTTGTTCTACATTCTTCTAACTTCAAGCTGGAGATGGGGTACCTGTCAATCAAAAGGACACGCCCCTAAATATGCCGAAGATTAAATTACTTTTAAACGGGCGAGTTAAAAAAAATTCACTCCCCCCACAGTTGTCATGAAGGTAAACCTGACCTATTAAACCTAAAATGGATTTTTGTACCAGGCTGTAAAGATGTTTATTTCTACTGTGAACATGTTTATTCCTGCTGTGAAGTTGGTCTTTTTAACATGGGAGTCTATGGGGATTTGCTCTGTTTTGCAGCCCCTAGTGGATGAAGGGGGAACTGCAGGTTTATGAACTTCCGCATCGGCTTCACTTTTAACCGATGAAGGCTCCGCCTATCTTTCTATACGGTCTGTGGAAACAACATTAAAACGAGTTTCTTCTGTTTCCACTGAAACTTAAATTTGACCAAAACTTCTGAGCTAATTTTAGTCAATTATTTCCTCCTTTTCAGACATGTTGTTGTCTCAGCGCGTACTTCTGCAGTGTCTTTGTGACGTTAAATGAGGAGTAAACAGGCTGCAGGAGAGTCAGCATGCAGCCTGAAACCGACTTTGTCTGCATCAGGCTATTTATGCAGCAGGTGATAATTATCGTAACCTCAGTCACATCAATAATCATGTTATGCTCTTCTGTCTGACAAACACACACTCTGCATATGCCGTCATGTCTGATGGAGCAGTCGCCATAGTAACCGCTGCTGAGGCTCATGGTAGCTGTAGTGCAGAGCGGAGAAGTGTGCCGTTCCTTCTGAGACCGCCTGACGTGTGGAAGTTTGCTTCTGTAACACGTCGGCACTACAGACCTGCTAAACACGCAGAGAAGGCTGAGCCAGGCCAAACCAGGACTAACTAGACCGAGCCAGGCCAAACCAGGCCCAACTAGACCGAGCCAGGCCAAACCAGGCCCAACCAGGCCCAACTAGACCGAGCCAGGCCAAACCAGGCCCAACCAGGCCAAGCCAGGCCCAACCAGTCCCAACCAGGCCCAACCAGACCGAGCCAGGCCAAACCAGGACCAACCAGGCCGAGCCAGGCTCAACCAGGCCCAATCAGGCCGAGCCAGGCCAAGCCAGGCCCAACCAGGCCGAGCAAGGCCAAACCAGGGCCAACCAGGCCGAATCAGGCCGAACCAGGCTGAGCCAGGCCCAACCAGGCCGAGCCAGGCCAAACCAAGGCCAACCAGGCCGAATCAGGCCGAGCCAGGCCAAAACAGGGCCAACCGTGCCGAATCGGGCCGAGCCAGGCCCAACCAGGCCGAGCCAGGCCAAATCAGGGCCAACCAGGCCAAACCAGGCCGAATCAGGCCGAGCCAGGCCAAAACAGGGCCAACCGTGCCGAATCAGGGCGAGCCAGGCCAAATCAGTCCAAACCAGGCCGAGCCAGGTCCAACCATGCCGAAGCAGACCGATCCAAGCCCAACCAGGCCGAACCAGACTGAGCCTGGCCAATCCAGGCCAAACCAGGCCGAGCCAGGTCCAACCATGCCGAACCAGGCCAAACCAGGCCGAGCCAGGCCCTACCAGGCCCAACCAGGCCCAACTGGACCGAGCCAGGCCAAACCAGGCCCAACCAGGCCGAGCCAGGCTCAACCAGGCCAAACCAAGGCCAATCAGCCCGAGCCAGGCCAAATCAGGCCAAGCCAGGCCCAACCAGTCCCAACCAGGCCCAACCAGACCGAGCCAGGCCAAACCAGACCCAACCAGGCCGAGCCAGGCTCAACCAGGCCAAACCAGGGCCAATTAGGCCGAGCCAGGCCAAGCCAGGCCCAACCAGGCCCAACCAGGCCGAGCCTGGCCCAACCAGGCCGAGCAAGGCCAAACCAGGGCCAACCAGGCCGAATCAGGCCGAGCCAGGCCCAACCCGGCCGAGCCAGGCCAAACCAGGGCCAACCAGGCCAAACCAGGCCGAATCAGGCCGAGCCAGGCCAAAACAGGGCCAACCGTGCCGAATCAGGGCGAGCCAGGCCAAATCAGTCCAAACCAGGCCGAGCCAGGTCCAACCATGCCGAAGCAGACCGATCCAAGCCCAACCAGGCCGAACCAGACTGAGCCTGGCCAATCCAGGCCAAACCAGGCCGAGCCAGGTCCAACCATGCCGAACCAGGCCAAACCAGGCCGAGCCAGGCCCTACCAGGCCCAACCAGGCCAAACTGGACTGAGCCAGGCCAAACCAGGCCCAACCAGGCCGAGCCAGGCTCAACCAGGCCAAACCAAGGCCAATCAGCCCGAGCCAGGCCAAATCAGGCCAAGCCAGGCCCAACCAGTCCCAACCAGGCCCAACCAGACCGAGCCAGGCCAAACCAGACCCAACCAGGCCGAGCCAGGCTCAACCAGGCCAAACCAGGGCCAATTAGGCCGAGCCAGGCCAAGCCAGGCCCAACCAGGCCCAACCAGGCCGAGCCTGGCCCAACCAGGCCGAGCAAGGCCAAACCAGGGCCAACCAGGCCGAATCAGGCCGAGCCAGGCCCAACCCGGCCGAGCCAGGCCAAACCAGGGCCAACCAGGCCAAACCAGGGCCAACCAGGCCAAACCAGGCCAAATCAGGCCGAGCCAGGCCAAAACAGGGCCAACCGTGCCGAATCGGGCCAAACCAGGCCGAATCAGGCCGAGCCAGGCCAAAACAGGGCCAACCGTGCCGAATCAGGGTGAGCCAGGTCAAATCAGGCCGAGCCAGGCAGAATCAGGACGAACCAGGCCAAGCCAGGCCAAATCAGTCCAAACCAGGCCGAGCCAGGTCCAACCATGCTGAAGCAGACCGAGCCAGGCCCAACCAGGCCGAACCAGACTGAGCCTGGCCAAGCCAGGCCAAACCAGGCCGAGCCAGGTCCAACCATGCCGAAGCAGACCGATCCAAGCCCAACCAGGCTGAAACCAGGCCGAGCCAGGCCGGACCAAGTGAGATGGAACGGCAACAAGCAGCCGGTTCTTGACCGGTTCCAGGATGATTGTAGCTCCGTAGCAGGAACTGGAAATGAGGAGAAAATGTAAACATGTAAACAGTTTGTTTGTTTCCGGGCCGGCAGGGATCTGGACCGGATGTTTAGAGGCGTCCCACAGGGATCGAACCGGATGTTTAGAGGCGTCCCACAGGGATCTGGACCGGATGTTTAGAGGCGTCCCACAGGGATCTGGACCGGATGTTTAGAGGCGTCCCACAGGGATCTGGACCGGATGTTTAGAGGCGTCCCACAGGGATCTGGACCAGATGTTTAGAGGCGTCCCACAGGGATCTGGACCGGATGTTTAGAGGCGTCCCACAGGGATCTGGACCGGATGTTTAGAGGCGTCCCACAGGGATCTGGACCGGATGTTTAGCGGCGTCCCACAGGGATCTGGACCGGATGTTTAGAGGCGTCCCACAGGGACCTGGACCGGATGTTTAGAGGCGTCCCACAGGGATCTGGACTGGATGTTTAGAGGCGTCCCACAGGGATCTGGACCGGATGTTTAGAGGCGTCCCACAGGGATCTGGACTGGATGTTTAGAGGCGTCCCACAGGGATCTGGACTGGATGTTTAGAGGCGTCCCACAGGGATCTGGACTGGATGTTTAGAGGCGTCCCACAGGGATCTGGACTGGATGTTTAGAGGCGTCCCACAGGGATCTGGAACGGATGTTTTGAGGCGTCCCACACGGATCTGGACTGGATGTTTAGAGGCGTCCCACACGGATCTGGACCGGATGTTTAGAGGCGTCCCACAGGGATCTGGACCGGATGTTTAGAGGCGTCCCACAGGGATCTGGAACGGATGTTTAGAGGCGTCCCACAGGGATCTGGACCGGATGTTTAGCGGCGTCCCACAGGGATCTGGACCGGATGTTTAGAGGCGTCCCACAGGGATCTGGACCGGATGTTTAGAGGCGTCCCACAGGGATCTGGACCGGATGTTTAGAGGCGTCCCACAGGGATCTGGACCGGATGTTTAGAGGCGTCCCACAGGGATCTGGACCGGATGTGGCATCCCACAGGGACCTGGACCGGATGTTTAGACGTGTCCCACAGGGATCTGGACCGGATGTTTAGAGGCGTCCCACAGGGATCTGGACTGGATGTGGCGTCCCACAGGGATCTGGACCGGGTGTTTAGAGGCGTCCCACAGGGGTCTGGACTGGATTTTTAGAGGTGTCCCACAGGGATCTGGACCAGATGTTTAGAGGCGTCCCACAGGGATCTGGACTGGATGTGGCGTCCCACAGGGACCTGGACCGGATGTGGCGTCCCACAGGGACCTGGACCGGATGTGGCGTCCCACAGGGATCTGGACCGGATGTTTAGAGGCGTCCCACACGGATCTGGACCGGATGTGGCGTCCCACAGGGATCTGGACTGGATGTGGCGTCCCACAGGGACCTGGACCGGATGTGGCGTCCCACAGGGATCTGGACCGGATGTGGCGTCCCACAGACACCTGGACCGGATGTGGCGTCCCACAGGGATCTGGACCGGATGTGGCGTCCCACAGGGATCTGTTCCGGATGTGGCGTCCCACAGGGATCTGGAGCGGATGTGGCCTCCCACAGGGACCTGGACCGGATGTGGCGTCCCACAGGGACCTGGACCGGATTTGGCGTCCCACAGGGATCTGGACCGGATTTGGCGTCCCACAGGGATCTGGACCGGATGTGGCGTCCCACAGGGACCTGGACTGGATCTGGCTTCCCACAGGGATCTGGACCGGATGTTTAGAGGCGTCCCACACGGATCTGGACTGGATGTGGCGTCCCACAGGGACCTGGACTGGATCAATAGGACTTCCTGTAGCCGTGGTGCAGTGTTAACATGTCTGAGTCACACGTCCAGCAGAAACTGTCGGAACATTCCTGACGTCCGGAGAGAACGATGTGCGGATGAGAAAAGTCTCCTCGCCGCTGATCTCTCTGTCCGTCAGAAATCCTGCTTTCTTCTTCTGGTTGGGCTTGGTGCTGCCGTATGTCCATACGTCTCATCGTCCTGAGCTGCAGTTTAGCAAGGCGCCCAAACTTCTGCACATGCTCCACCACAGTGAGCTCTCAGAAAGCTCCTCAGCTGATTGGTCGGTTCATCGCAGCCTGTCTGGGTTCCTCTGGCAGCTGAAGGGTCAGGGGTCAGACCCCCCCCACTGGGAACACACCAGGAGGTGTGATGCCGTGTGAGAGGACGGACGTGCAGTCGGAGCTTTTGTCTTCCCGTTTGGAGCAGCTGATCCGTCTGTCGGCCAGAAAGACGTGAAAATCCTCTCATGAAGAAGATTTCTGCTTTTCCCCTTCTTTCTGTTTGTCGTTCCGCTTTAAGTCAAGGAATTTACCGGAGAGATGCAGCAAACATGGAGAATATTGGCTTTATTCCACTCTGCATCCGGATGGAAAGCTGGTTTAGTTCTTCATGTCGGGAACATTCCCGATCAGCGGATGCTTCCCACGCCGACGGCGAGCAACAGTTACCTTCATAACCCGGATTATTCACATTATTCTCTGACAATAATTATAAATTTCCACAAGTAATCCTCATTATTTTCATAATTTTCTGCGATTCGTTGCATAAATCTGTCATAAAAACCTTTGCAGCCCATCAGGGATCCATCACGCTGTTTTCTGACTTCATTAAAGAAAGTAGTTGTTTTTTATCCAACTTTCTCAGATTAATTGCAGGTTTCCTGTAATGCCTATTAGCGAGATTCTTTGGGATTAATTACATCATTCTCAGTGTGTAACCTTTATGATTTCCTGTGATTAATAACAATTATTCTCAGATTCTCTGTAACTTTTGCATTTTTCCAGCAGCTCATCCTGATTATTTGCTTCCAGTTTGATCATTTGTCTGCAGACAGCTGTGTGATTGTCTGGGATTAATAATTATTCTGTGTAAATGTACACCCACACACACGCGCGCGCGCACACACACACGTACACACACACAAACACACACTGGATCCGGATCACTTCCCGTCTGGATCCGGATCACTTCCCGTCTGGATCCGGATCACTTACCGTCTGGATCGGGATCACTTCCTGTCTGGATCTGGATCACATCCCGTCTGGATCTGGATCACTTCCTGTCTGGATCTGGATCACTTCCCGTCTGGATCGGGATCACTTCCCGTCTGGATCTGGATCACTTACCGTCTGGATCGGGATCACTTACCGTCTGGATCGGGATCACTTCCTGTCTGGATCTGGATCACATCCCGTCTGGATCGGGATCACTTCCTGTCTGGATCTGGATCACTTCCCGTCTGGATCGGGATCACTTCCCGTCTGGATCGGGATCACTTCCCGTCTGGATCGGGATCACTTCCCGTCTGGATCTGGATCACTTCCCGTCTGGATCTGGATCACTTCCCGTCTGGATCGGGATCACTTACCGTCTGGATCCGGATCACTTCCCGTCTGGATCCGGATCACTTACCGTCTGGATCGGGATCACTTCCTGTCTGGATCTGGATCACATCCCGTCTGGATCGGGATCACTTCCTGTCTGGATCTGGATCACTTCCCGTCTGGATCTGGATCACTTCCCGTCTGGATCGGGATCACTTACCGTCTGGATCCGGATCACTTCCCGTCTGGATCCGGATCACTTACCGTCTGGATCGGGATCACTTCCTGTCTGGATCTGGATCACATCCCGTCTGGATCGGGATCACTTCCTGTCTGGATCTGGATCACTTCCCGTCTGGATCCAGATCACTTCCTGTCTGGATCTGGATCACGTCCCGTCTGGATCTGGATCACTTCCCGTCTGGATCCGGATCACTTACCGTCTGGATCGGGATCACTTCCTGTCTGGATCTGGATCACATCCCGTCTGGATCGGGATCACTTCCTGTCTGGATCTGGATCACTTCCCGTCTGGATCCAGATCACTTCCTGTCTGGATCTGGATCACGTCCCGTCTGGATCTGGATCACTTCCCGTCTGGATCCGGATCACTTACCGTCTGGATCCGGATCACTTCCCGTCTGGATCTGGATCACTTCCCGTCTGGATCTGGATCACTTCCCGTCTGGATCCGGATCACTTACCGTCTGGATCCGGATCACTTCCCGTCTGGATCTGGATCACTTCCCGTCTGGATCCGGATCACTTCCTGTCTGGATCTGGATCACTTCCCGTCTGGATGACAGATGGAAACCCAGGTTTTCTGTCCAGCAGAGAGGATGTGCTGATGTCACGGGGAGGCGAGAGGAGGCGGAAGGTCTCCGGGCGCTGCAACATGAACCTCATTAAAACGGACCAAACAGGAAACCGCTTCCCATCCAGCTCCAGCGAGACTCGCCATCAGTCATCCCACCCTTACCGTCGCGTCTTCTACGTACCTGGATACGAGTTAATGACCTGAGTACGAAGCCGGTGATGCGCTGCTTGTTCAGCCGGAGCTGTAGGATGTCGGGATGCACGCGGAGTTCATAATGTGTCTGTTTGGTTCTTCAGGATGAAACGGTTAAAGTTTCACATCAGCCGAGTTGCTTTGCGTTCAGGAAGCTTGTCAATAATCTGACAGGTTTCAGAGGCGGTAAAATGTGTAACTTTCCAGCAGAAAACCAGCTGCAAGCTGCTTGTTCCAGTACATTTTAACTGGGAATCGCTGAGTTTCCGTCGTCCCGAATTTTTCGCAAAACCGGAAAAACTGGTAAAAGAAACGGCAAAAGACCTCAAAAACATTCCCTTCTTCCCAGTCTGGAGCTTCCAGAGGAGTTTAGGAACAGGTCTCCAGGATCCCTGATGGACTCTCCAGGAACATGTTCATGCTCATTTAGAAGTTTATAGCAGAAGTTTAATGGAAAGACTTTCCCATTTACATGCTACTGGGCGAGCCGTAGGCGTCACGTGACCAGTTGGTTTCTTGGAACGGGAACACCGTTCAGTGGAAACCTGCGAACCTCTGTTTTACTTTAGGAATTTACCTTTTATTAGCTAAAAACTCAAACTGTTCCTTAAAGCCCAAACACAGAGACAGACTGGTTATCTGGCATGGCGGCCATTTTCCTGCTGGTTTGATGGGTTTTTATTGGTCTCACTGGTTCATAAAAATCAGGAGTTTCAGTGTGTCTTCACTGGAAAGCTGTGAAAACTTTTTCCAAGTTTATGTGACTTTTCTCCTCTAGAACAAACACGCAGCGACCGCCTGGCGTTGTTCTCATTCTCCTGCTGAAGACTCGGTGTGGGGATTCACATGGACATTCACATGTAGATATTGACTCAGTAAAATGATGAAAATTGTCCATTTTAAAGGATTGATGTCTAATGAAAGACTATCTGCTCATGTTTCGTCTCTTTAGCTGTAAAATATTTGTTATGATCTGAAGCAGTTTGTGGGGAACAAACTGAAGGAAGCCATCATTTTGCAGCCTTGAATCTTCCTCCGGTGATTCGGCAGCTCAGATCTAAACCGACTCCACAGTTCTTATCCTGCAGTTCATGGTTTAACGGGATAATACGACTGCTCCACTTTAAACTGTTGTAAACAACAATTCAGATGAACAACTGCAGCAAATGTTTTATGAGCTGCATTTAAATTATTCATAATCATCCTTTATTGCTCTTCAGGCCCGCAACTCATCATCAGAGCTGCTGGGATGCAAGTTTTATGACCAATCATGATGTAAGAAAACAAAATATCTGAGCATCAGAGGATCTGTAGAAAAACAGAGATCTGTTAGGAAAGATTGAAGGATTTAAATCAGGGTTCTGTGACGGTATGGGGTCTGAGATTGGGGTTGTGTGACAGTCTGGGATCAGGTATCTGGGTTCTGGGGTCTGGAATTAAAATTCTGCAACAGTATGGGCCCTGAGATCAGGATTTTGTGGTGGTATGGGGCCTGTGATCAGGGTTCTGCAACGGTATTGGGTCTGAGATCGGGGTTCTGCGATGGTGTGGGGTCTGGGATCGGGCATGGTGTTCCATGACGGTATGGGGTCTGGGATAAGGGTTCTGGATAGGGTGTGGGGTTTGGGATCGGGTATTGGGGTTCCATGACGGTATGGGGTCTGGGATCTGGGTTATGTGATGGTATGGGATCAGGGTTCTGCAACGGTATGGGGTCTGGGAACAGGGTTCTGCAATGGTATGGGGTCTGTGATCAGGGTTATGCGACAGTATGGGGTCTGGGATCAGGGTTCTGCAATGGTATGGGGTCTGTGATCAGGGTTATGCGACAGTATGGGGTCTGGGATCAGGGTTCTGCAATGGTATGGGGGTCTGGGAACAGGGTTATGCGACGGTATAGGGTCTGGGATTGGGATTCCGCGATGGTATGGGTCTGAGATCGGGGATCAGGATTATGTGATGGTATGGGGTCTGTGATCAGGACTCTATGGCGGTTGGGGTCTGGAATTAAAATTCTGCGACAGTATGGGCCCTGAGATCAGGGTTTTGTGATGGTATGGGGTTTGGGACATGGGTTCTGCAACGGTATTGGGTCTGAGAGTGGGGTTCTGCAACGGTATTGGGTCTGAGAGTGGGGTTAGTGACGGTATGGGGTCTGAGATCAGGGATCAGGATTATGTGATGGTATGGGGTTTGGGATCAGGGTTCTGCAACGGTATTGGGTCTGAGATTGGGGTTAGCGACAGTATGGGGTCTGGGATCAGGGTTATGTGATGGTATGGGGTTTGGGATCAGGGTTCTGCAACGGTATTGGGTCTGAGATTGGGGTTAGCGACAGTATGGGGTCTGGGATCAGGGTTATGTGATGGTATGGGGGTCTGGGAACAGGGTTATGCGACGGTATGGGGTCTGGGATCAGGGTTCTGCAACGGTATGGGGTCTGGGAACAGGGTTATGGGAAGGTCAGGGGTCTGGGAACAGGTTTATGTGATGGTATGGGGTTCAGGAACAGGGTTCTGCAACGGTATGGGGGTCTGGAAACAGGGTTATGTGACGGTATGGGGGTCTGGGAACAGAGTTCTGCAATAGTATGGGGGTCTGGGATCAGGGTTATGCGACGGCCGGGGGTCTGGGAACAGGGTTATTTGACGGTATGGGGTGTGAGATCAGGGTTATGCGAAGGTATAGGGTCTGGGATTGGGATTCCACGACAGTATTGGGTCTGAGATCAGGGTTATGTGACGGTATGGGGTCTGGAATCAGGGTTCTGCAACGGTATGGGGTCTGGGAACAGGGTTCTGCAACGGCATGGGGTCTGGGAACAGGGTTCTGCAACGGTATGGGGTTTGGGATCTGGGTTATGTGACGGTATGGGGTTTGGGATCAGGGTTTTGCAACGGTATAGGGTCTGGGAACAGGGTTCTGCAACGGTATGGGGTCTGGGATCAGGGTTCTGCAACGGTATGGGGTCTGAGAACAGGGTTATGCGACTGTATGGGGTCTGGGATCTGGGTTATGTGATGGTATGGGGTCTGAGATCAGGGATCAGGGTTGTGTGATGGTATGGGATCTGGGTAAAGGGTTATGCGACGGTCGGGGGTCTGGGACCAGGGTTATGCGACGGTCAGGGGTCTGGGAACAGGGTTATGTGATGGTATGGGGTCTGGTATCAGGGTTCTGCAACGGTATGGGGTCAGGGATCTGGGTCATGTGATGGTATAGGGTCTGGGATCAGGGTCTTGTGATGGTATGGGGTCTGGCATTAGGGTTCTGCAACGGTACGGGGTGTGAGATCAGGGTTATGCGACGGTATGGGGTCTGGGATTGGGATTCCGCGATGGTATGGGGTCTGAGGTCAGGGATCACTATTATGTGATGGTATGTGGTTTGGGATCAGGGTTCTGCAACGGTATTGGGTCTGAGAGTGGGGTTAGCGACGGTATGGGGTCTGAGATCAGGGATCAGGATTATGTGATGGTATGGGGTTTGGGATCAGGGTTCTGCAACGGTATTGGGTCTGAGATTGGGGTTAGCGACAGTATGGGGTCTGGGATCAGGGTTTTGTGATGGTATGGGGTCTGGCATTAGGGTTCTGCAATGGTATGGGGGTCTGGGAACAGGGTTATGCGACGGGATGGGGGTCTGGGAACAGGGTTCTGCAACGGTATGGGGTCTGGGATCAGGGTTCTGCAACGGTATGGGGGTCTGGGAACAGGGTTATGGGAAGGTCAGGGGTCTGGGAACAGGGTTATGTGATGGTATGGGGTCCAGGATCAGGGTTCTGCAATGGTATGGGGTCTGGGATCAGGGTTATGCGACGGTATGGGGTCTGGGATCTGGTTTATGTGATGGTGTGGGGTCTGGAATCAGGGTTATGTGACGGTATGGGGTCTGGGATCTGGGTTATGTCATGGTATGGGGTTTGGGATCAGGGTTATGCAACGGTATCGGGTCTGGGAACAGGGTTATGCAACGGTATGGGGTCTGGGAACAGGGTTATGCAACAGTATGGGGTCTGGCATCAGGGTTCCGCAATGGTTATGGGGGTCTGGGAACAGGGTTCTGCAACGGTCGGGGGTCTGGGAACAGGGTTTTGTGACGGTATGGGGTATGGGGTCTGGGTTCGGGGTTATGCGATGGTATGGGATCTGGGATCGGGGTTATGCAACTGTATGGGGTCTGGGAACAGGGTTCTACAACGCATTGGGGTCTGGGATCAGCGTTTTGTGACGGTAGGGGGTCTGGGATCGGGGTTCTGGGGCGGTATGGGGTTTAAACCCTGACTGGGGAAATGAAGCAGGAAAACCTGATCATCTGATTCCATGTTTCCTGTCAATCAAACTTTTATTTGTCCTGGATCTGCACGTCGGTTCCGTTCACCAAAAGTCTCCTCCCACAAACTGCTCCGTTCTCATGAAAATCACCAAACATGCAAATATTCAGGTGGTTTTCAATCATTTCAAAGCAAGTTTTAACCACCAAACCAGTTTTTTTTTTATGTTAAAATTATATAGCAGATTTCAGGTGGTTGTGGATCTGATATAACATCAGTGTTAGATGCAAAAAAATGGTATTTTATCATCATCAGTTCATTAATAAAGCAGTTAGATCTAACGAACAGACCAATTAAAACCTATTAAAGCATAAAAACATCAAATATGTTCGGAAAACAACCGAAAGACCCAAAGGGAAACAGAAAAGTAATTAAGATTAATTCTGAGGTGGGATGACGGCCAATGAGTAAAAACCAGTTTTATACTGATTTTAAAATGAGAAATGACAGATTTTTCCACAGTAAAAAAAATTAACTGGAATATTTTTGTTCTCAATAAACTTTGACATTCGGGGTTGGATGGTTATGTTGTGTCATGGCTGAGAGAATAAATGTGGATTTAATGGGAGTCAGGGGAACGTTTTTATTCCCAGAGACCATAAACGGTATTAAATTATTCATGTGAAAAACTAACAATGCAGAAAAATAATTTCAATACTAATCTTTATAAGACGTATCTTTAACCTCCAAACGTCTTAAATTTACGACACGGGATAAAAAAGATTTTTTCCTCTCTTTGGTTTCATGACTTTGTGGCAGATCGGTGACATTTAAAGGGTTAAAACGGTCGACATGATGACATATTTGGGACTAATAATTCGGAATTAGATGGCTGAAATGGTGAATATTCTTTTCTCCATGGTGAGTTTCCGCCGGGAGCTGAAAGACAGAAGCAGAAGTTCTCCCATCAGCCAACACAAAGATGCTGATGTTGTTAGTTCGACTGGAACGTCCCGCTTCCGTTCCACGAAGGATCTCAGGTTTACATCTCCGACCAAACAGCAGCTCATGTCCCGACAAAGACCAGGAGGCGGACCAGATCCCTGCACGTTCTCCTGCGCGTTTCAGGATGGACTTTAGGTTCCGAAATATCTTCATGGTCTTTTTATCTCACAACTGCTTTTCCCCGATGAGCCCTGCGCTCCTCCAGGCTTTTACTGATTCCCAGAGTCAGGACACACACCCTTCCGGTGGTCCGGTCCTCCGTTGTGGTCCGGTCCTCCGCTGTGCCACTGTGGAGCGGTCTGCAGGAGGATCTCAGGGGTGCAGAGAAAGTTCAGGCTGAAGATCCACTTTTTTACTTTGGCTTTTTCGTGATCTCTACTGTTAAAGTTTTATATAGTTAATCATTCATTTTTATATATTTATATATATATATATATATATATATGTATATATATATGTATATATATATATATATATATGTATATATATATATGTATATATATATATGTATATATATATATGTATATGACTGATAAAAAAAAACCTTCCTCCCAGCAGCAGAAACAAACATTTGAACTGGTGATTTATGAAAATGTCTTTCTGTCAGATTTGCCACGTTATCTGAAGCTTTAATCAGCGCAGTGAGACGGTTTATTCCAGACATGTGACATCATCAGATGAGCGTCGTCTGCATCGTTTTTCTCTGCAGGATAATTAAATTCTTCCAGCTGAATCTGAAATGTTTCATCAAATACAATTAAATGCTTTTAATGGAGGAAATGACACCTGGGACAATATAATCTGTTATTTTAATTTAATTAGCGCTTGTTCAGCTGGCCTGTTCTGGCTGATGTTTGCATCCATTTTCACTCTGACAGGAAACATTTGCATGTGACTAGAATATGTAAATGAGTTGTAATATATTCAGTCTTGGTTCTCTTTCTGTTTTAGCGGGATGAATAAAAATATGTGACCTGCACATCCAGGAAACCATGAGACAACCTGGACTAAAACATGATCCTAGTCTAACTATACGCGTCTAATGATACTAAGAAAACATTATACTAGTCTAACTATACGCGTCTAATGATACTAAGAAAACATTATACTAGTCCAACTATACGCGTCTAATGATACTAAGAAAACATTATACTAGTCCAACTATTCGCGTCTAATGATACTAATATAACATTATACTAGTCCAACTATACGCGTCTAATGATACTAATGTAACATTATACTAGTCCAACTATACGCGTCTAATGATACTAAGAAAACATTATACTAGTCCAAATATACGCGTCTAATGATACTAAGAAAACATTATACTAGTCCAACTATACGCGTCTAATGATACTAATATAACATTATACTAGTCCAACTATACGCGTCTAATGATACTAATATAACATTATACTAGTCGAACTATACGCATCTAATGATACTAAGAAAACATTGTACTAGTCCAACTATTCGCGTCTAATGATACTAATATAACATTATACTAGTCCAACTATACGCGTCTAATGATACTAATATAACATTATACTAGTCCAACTATACGCGTCTAATGATACTAATATAACATTATAGTGGTCCAACTATACGCGTCTAATGATACTAATATAACATTATACTAGTCCAACTATACGCGTCTAATGATACTAAGAAAACATTATACTAGTCCAACTATACGCGTCTAATGATACTAAGAAAACATTATACTAGTCCAACTATATGCGTCTAATGATACTAATATAACATTATACTAGTCCAACTATACGCGTCTAATGATACTAATATAACATTATACTAGTCCAACTATACGCGTCTGATACGAATAAAACATTATACTAGTCCAACTATAAGCGTCTAATGATACTAATATAACATTATACTAGACCAACTTTATGCGTCTAATGATACTAATATAACATTATACTAGTCCAACTATACGCGTCTAATGATACTGATATAACATGATACTAGTCCAACTATACGCGTCTAATGATACTGATATAACATGATACTCGTCCAACTATACGCGTCTAATGATACTGATATAACATGATACTAGTCCAACTATACGCGTCTAATGATACTGATATAACATGATACTAGTCCAACTATACGCGTCTAATGATACTGATATAACATGATACTAGTCCAACTATACGCCTCTAATGATAATAATATAACATTATACTAGTCCAACTACATGTGTCTAATGATACTAATATAACATAATACTAGTCCAACTACACGCGTCTAATGATACTAATATAACATTATACTAGTCCAACTATACGCGTCTAATGATACTAATATAACATTATACTAGTCCAACTATACGCGTCTAATGATACTAATATAACATTATACTAGTCCAACTATTTGCAACTAATGATACTAATATAACATTATACTAGTCCAACTATACGCGTCTAATGATACTAATATAACATTATACTAGTCCAACTATACGCATCTAATGATACTAATATAACATTATACTAGTCCAACTATACGCGACTAATGATACTAATATAACATTATACTAGTCCAACTACACGCGTCTAATGATACTAATATAACATTATACTAGTCCAACTACACGCGTCTAATGATAGTAATATAACGTTATACTAGTCCAACTACACGCGTCTAATGATACTAATATAACATTATACTAGTCCAACTACACGCGTCTAATGATACTAATATAACATTGTACTAGTCCAACTATATGCGTCTAATGATACTAATATAACATTATACTAGTCCAACTACACGCGTCTAATGATACTAATATAACATTATACTAGTCCAACTATACGCGTCTAATGATACTAATATAACATTATACTAGTCCAACTACACGCATCTAATGATACTAAGAAAACATTATACTAGTCCAACTATACGCGTCTAATGATACTAATATAACATTATACTAGTCCAACTATACGCGTCTAATGATACTAATATAACATTATACTAGTCCAAGTATACGCATCTAATGATACTAATATAACATTATACTAGTCCAACTATACGCGACTAATGATACTAATATAACATTATACTAGTCCAACTACACGCGTCTAATGATGCTAATATAACATTATACTAGTCCAACTACACGCGTCTAATGATACTAATAAAACATTATACTAGTCCAACTACACGCGTCTAATGATACTAATATAACATTATACTAGTCCAACTATATGCGTCTAATGATACTAATATAACATTATACTAGTCCAACTATACGCGTCTAATGATACTGATATAACATGATACTAGTCCAACTATACGCGTCTAATGATACTGATATAACATGATACTCGTCCAACTATACGCGTCTAATGATACTGATATAACATGATACTAGTCCAACTATACGCGTCTAATGATACTGATTTAACATGATACTAGTCCAACTATACGCGTCTAATGATACTAATATGACATTATACTAGTCCAACTATACGCGTCTAATGATACTAATATGACATTATACTAGTCCAACTATACGCGTCTAATGATACTAATATGACATTATACTAGTCCAACTATACGCGTCTAATGATACTAATATGACATTACACTAGTCCAACTATACGCGTCTAATGATACTAATATGACATTATACTAGTCCAACTATACGCGTCTAATGATACTAATATAACATTATACTAGTCCAACTATACGCGTCTAATGATACTAATATGACATTATACTAGTCCAACTATACGCCTCTAATGATACTAATATAACATTATACTAGTCCAACTATACGCCTCTAATGATAATAATATAACATTATACTAGTCCAACTACATGTGTCTAATGATACTAATATAACATAATACTAGTCCAACTACACGCGTCTAATGATACTAATATAACATTATACTAGTCCAACTACACGCGTCTAATGATACTAATATAACCTTATACTAGTCCAACTATACGCGTCTAATGATACTAATATAACATTATACTAGTCCAACTATACGCGACTAATGATACTAATATAACATTATACTAGTCCAACTACACGCGTCTAATGATACTAATATAACATTATACTAGTCCAACTACACGCGTCTAATGATACTAATATAACATTGTACTAGTCCAACTATATGCGTCTAATGATACTAATATAACATTATACTAGTCCAACTACACGCGTCTAATGATACTAATATAACATTATGCTAGTCCAACTACACGCGTCTAATGATACTAATATAACATTATACTAGTCCAACTACACGCGTCTAATGATACTAATATAACATTGTACTAGTCCAACTATATGCGTCTAATGATACTAATATAACATTATACTAGTCCAACTACACGCGTCTAATGATACTAATATAACATTATACTAGTCCAACTATACGCGTCTAATGATACTAATATAACATTATACTAGTCCAACTATATGCGTCTAATGATACTAATATAACATCAAACTAGTCCAACTACACGCGTCTAATGATACTAATATAACATTATACTAGTCCAACTACACGCGTCTAATGATACTAATATAACATTATACTAGTCCAACTACACGCGTCTAATGATACTAATAAAACATTATACTAGTCCAACTACACGCGTCTAATGATACTAATATAACATTATACTAGTCCAACTATACGCGTCTACTGATACTAATAAAACATTATACTAGTCCAACTACACGCGTCTAATGATACTAATATAACATTATACTAGTCCAACTACACGCGTCTAATGATACTAAGAAAACATTATACTAGTCCAACTACACGCGTCTAATAATACTAATATAACATTATACTAGTCCAACTATACGCGTCTAATGATACTAATAAAACATTATACTAGTCCAACTACACGCGTCTAATGATACTAATATAACATTATACTAGTCCAACTATACGCGTCTAATGATACTAATATAACATTATACTAGTCCAACTATATGCGTCTAATGATACTAATAAAACATTATACTAGTCCAACTATACGCGTCTAATGATACTAAGAAAACATTATACTAGTCCAACTATTCGCGTCTAATGATACTAATATAACATTATACTAGTCCAACTATACGCATCTAATGATACTAATATAACATTATACTAGTCCAACTATACGCGACTAATGATACTAATATAACATTATACTAGTCCAACTACACGCGTCTAATGATACTAATATAACATTATACTAGTCCAACTACACGCGTCTAATGATACTAATAAAACATTATACTAGTCCAACTACACGCGTCTAATGATACTAATATAACATTATACTAGTCCAACTATATGCGTCTAATGATACTAATATAACATTATACTAGTCCAACTATACGCGTCTAATGATACTGATATAACATACTAGTCCAACTATACGCGTCTAATGATACTGATATAACATGATACTCGTCCAACTATACGCGTCTAATGATACTGATATAACATTATACTAGTCCAACTATACGCGACTAATGATACTAATATAACATTATACTAGTCCAACTACACGCGTCTAATGATGCTAATATAACATTATACTAGTCCAACTACACGCGTCTAATGATACTAATAAAACATTATACTAGTCCAACTACACGCGTCTAATGATACTAATTTTACATTATACTAGTCCAACTATATGCGTCTAATGATACTAATATAACATTATACTAGTCCAACTATACGCGTCTAATGATACTGATATAACATGACACTAGTCCAACTATACGCGTCTAATGATACTGATATAACATGATACTCGTCCAACTATACGCGTCTAATGATACTGATATAACATGATACTAGTCCAACTATACGCGTCTAATGATACTGATTTAACATGATACTAGTCCAACTATACGCGTCTAATGATACTAATATGACATTATACTAGTCCAACTATACGCGTCTAATGATACTAATATGACATTATACTAGTCCAACTATACGCGTCTAATGATACTAATATGACATTATACTAGTCCAACTATACGCGTCTAATGATACTAATATGACATTACACTAGTCCAACTATACGCGTCTAATGATACTAATATGACATTATACTAGTCCAACTATACGCGTCTAATGATACTAATATAACATTATACTAGTCCAACTATACGCGTCTAATGATACTAATATGACATTATACTAGTCCAACTATACGCGTCTAATGATACTAATATGACATTATACTAGTCCAACTATACGCCTCTAATGATACTAATATAACATTATACTAGTCCAACTATACGCCTCTAATGATAATAATATAACATTATACTAGTCCAACTACATGTGTCTAATGATACTAATATAACATAATACTAGTCCAACTACACGCGTCTAATGATACTAATATAACATTATACTAGTCCAACTACACGCGTCTAATGATACTAATATAACCTTATACTAGTCCAACTATACGCGTCTAATGATACTAATATAACATTATACTAGTCCAACTATACGCGACTAATGATACTAATATAACATTATACTAGTCCAACTACACGCGTCTAATGATACTAATATAACATTATACTAGTCCAACTACACGCGTCTAATGATACTAATATAACATTGTACTAGTCCAACTATATGCGTCTAATGATACTAATATAACATTATACTAGTCCAACTACACGCGTCTAATGATACTAATATAACATTATGCTAGTCCAACTACACGCGTCTAATGATACTAATATAACATTATACTAGTCCAACTACACGCGTCTAATGATACTAATATAACATTGTACTAGTCCAACTATATGCGTCTAATGATACTAATATAACATTATACTAGTCCAACTACACGCGTCTAATGATACTAATATAACATTATACTAGTCCAACTATACGCGTCTAATGATACTAATATAACATTATACTAGTCCAACTATATGCGTCTAATGATACTAATATAACATCAAACTAGTCCAACTACACGCGTCTAATGATACTAATATAACATTATACTAGTCCAACTACACGCGTCTAATGATACTAATAAAACATTATAGTAGTCCAACTACACGCGTCTAATGATACTAATATAACATTATACTAGTCCAACTACACGCGTCTAATGATACTAATATAACATTATACTAGTCCAACTATACGCGACTAATGATACTAATATAACATTATACTAGCCCAACTACACGCGTCTAATGATACTAATATAACATTATACTAGTCCAACTACACGCGTCAAATGATACTAATAAAACATTATACTAGTCCAACTACACGCGTCTAATGATACTAATATAACATTATACTAGTCCAACTACACGCGTCTAATGATACTAAGAAAACATTATACTAGTCCAACTACACGCGTCTAATAATACTAATATAACATTATACTAGTCCAACTATACGCGTCTAATGATACTAATAAAACATTATACTAGTCCAACTATACGCATCTAATGATACTAATATAACATTATACTAGTCCAACTATACGCGACTAATGATACTAATATAACATTATACTAGTCCAACTACACGCGTCTAATGATACTAATATAACATTATACTAGTCCAACTACACGCGTCTAATGATACTAATAAAACATTATACTAGTCCAACTACACGCGTCTAATGATACTAATATAACATTATACTAGTCCAACTATATGCGTCTAATGATACTAATATAACATGATACTAGTCCAACTATACGCGTCTAATGATACTGATATAACATGATACTCGTCCAACTATACGCGTCTAATGATACTGATATAACATTATACTAGTCCAACTATACGCGACTAATGATACTAATATAACATTATACTAGTCCAACTACACGCGTCTAATGATGCTAATATAACATTATACTAGTCCAACTACACGCGTCTAATGATACTAATAAAACATTATACTAGTCCAACTACACGCGTCTAATGATACTAATATAACATTATACTAGTCCAACTATATGCGTCTAATGATACTAATATAACATTATACTAGTCCAACTATACGCGTCTAATGATACTGATATAACATGATACTAGTCCAACTATACGCGTCTAATGATACTGATATAACATGATACTCGTCCAACTATACGCGTCTAATGATACTGATATAACATGATACTAGTCCAACTATACGCGTCTAATGATACTGATTTAACATGATACTAGTCCAACTATACGCGTCTAATGATACTAATATGACATTATACTAGTCCAACTATACGCGTCTAATGATACTAATATGACATTATACTAGTCCAACTATACGCGTCTAATGATACTAATATGACATTATACTAGTCCAACTATACGCGTCTAATGATACTAATATGACATTACACTAGTCCAACTATACGCGTCTAATGATACTAATATGACATTATACTAGTCCAACTATACGCGTCTAATGATACTAATATAACATTATACTAGTCCAACTATACGCGTCTAATGATACTAATATGACATTATACTAGTCCAACTATACGCGTCTAATGATACTAATATGACATTATACTAGTCCAACTATACGCCTCTAATGATACTAATATAACATTATACTAGTCCAACTATACGCCTCTAATGATAATAATATAACATTATACTAGTCCAACTACATGTGTCTAATGATACTAATATAACATAATACTAGTCCAACTACACGCGTCTAATGATACTAATATAACATTATACTAGTCCAACTACACGCGTCTAATGATACTAATATAACCTTATACTAGTCCAACTATACGCGTCTAATGATACTAATATAACATTATACTAGTCCAACTATACGCGACTAATGATACTAATATAACATTATACTAGTCCAACTACACGCGTCTAATGATACTAATATAACATTATACTAGTCCAACTACACGCGTCTAATGATACTAATATAACATTGTACTAGTCCAACTATATGCGTCTAATGATACTAATATAACATTATACTAGTCCAACTACACGCGTCTAATGATACTAATATAACATTATGCTAGTCCAACTACACGCGTCTAATGATACTAATATAACATTATACTAGTCCAACTACACGCGTCTAATGATACTAATATAACATTGTACTAGTCCAACTATATGCGTCTAATGATACTAATATAACATTATACTAGTCCAACTACACGCGTCTAATGATACTAATATAACATTATACTAGTCCAACTATACGCGTCTAATGATACTAATATAACATTATACTAGTCCAACTATATGCGTCTAATGATACTAATATAACATCAAACTAGTCCAACTACACGCGTCTAATGATACTAATATAACATTATACTAGTCCAACTACACGCGTCTAATGATACTAATAAAACATTATAGTAGTCCAACTACACGCGTCTAATGATACTAATATAACATTATACTAGTCCAACTACACGCGTCTAATGATACTAATAAAACATTATACTAGTCCAACTACACGCGTCTAATGATACTAATATAACATTATACTAGTCCAACTATACGCGTCTAATGATACTAATAAAACATTATACTAGTCCAACTACACGCGTCTAATGATACTAATATAACATTATACTAGTCCAACTATACGCGTCTAATGATACTAATATAACATTATACTAGTCCAACCATATGCATCTAATGATACTAATATAACATTATACTAGTCCAACTATACGCGACTAATGATACTAATATAACATTATACTAGCCCAACTACACGCGTCTAATGATACTAATATAACATTATACTAGTCCAACTACACGCGTCAAATGATACTAATAAAACATTATACTAGTCCAACTACACGCGTCTAATGATACTAATATAACATTATACTAGTCCAACTACACGCGTCTAATGATACTAAGAAAACATTATACTAGTCCAACTACACGCGTCTAATAATACTAATATAACATTATACTAGTCCAACTATACGCGTCTAATGATACTAATAAAACATTATACTAGTCCAACTACACGCGTCTAATGATACTAATATAACATTATACTAGTCCAACTATACGCGTCTAATGATACTAATATAACATTATACTAGTCCAACTATATGCGTCTAATGATACTAATAAAACATTATACTAGTCCAACTATACGCGTCTAATGATACTAAGAAAACATTATACTAGTCCAACTATTCGCGTCTAATGATACTAATATAACATTATACTAGTCCAACTATACGCATCTAATGATACTAATATAACATTATACTAGTCCAACTATACGCGACTAATGATACTAATATAACATTATACTAGTCCAACTACACGCGTCTAATGATACTAATATAACATTATACTAGTCCAACTACACGCGTCTAATGATACTAATAAAACATTATACTAGTCCAACTACACGCGTCTAATGATACTGATATAACATTATACTAGTCCAACTATACGCGACTAATGATACTAATATAACATTATACTAGTCCAACTACACGCGTCTAATGATGCTAATATAACATTATACTAGTCCAACTACACGCGTCTAATGATACTAATAAAACATTATACTAGTCCAACTACACGCGTCTAATGATACTAATATAACATTATACTAGTCCAACTATATGCGTCTAATGATACTAATATAACATTATACTAGTCCAACTATACGCGTCTAATGATACTGATATAACATGATACTAGTCCAACTATACGCGTCTAATGATACTGATATAACATGATACTCGTCCAACTATACGCGTCTAATGATACTGATATAACATGATACTAGTCCAACTATACGCGTCTAATGATACTGATTTAACATGATACTAGTCCAACTATACGCGTCTAATGATACTAATATGACATTATACTAGTCCAACTATACGCGTCTAATGATACTAATATGACATTACACTAGTCCAACTATACGCGTCTAATGATACTAATATGACATTATACTAGTCCAACTATACGCGTCTAATGATACTAATATAACATTATACTAGTCCAACTATACGCGTCTAATGATACTAATATGACATTATACTAGTCCAACTATACGCGTCTAATGATACTAATATGACATTATACTAGTCCAACTATACGCCTCTAATGATACTAATATAACATTATACTAGTCCAACTATACGCCTCTAATGATAATAATATAACATTATACTAGTCCAACTACATGTGTCTAATGATACTAATATAACATAATACTAGTCCAACTACACGCGTCTAATGATACTAATATAACATTATACTAGTCCAACTACACGCGTCTAATGATACTAATATAACCTTATACTAGTCCAACTATACGCGTCTAATGATACTAATATAACATTATACTAGTCCAACTATACGCGACTAATGATACTAATATAACATTATACTAGTCCAACTACACGCGTCTAATGATACTAATATAACATTATACTAGTCCAACTACACGCGTCTAATGATACTAATATAACATTGTACTAGTCCAACTACATGCGTCTAATGATACTAATATAACATTATACTAGTCCAACTACACGCGTCTAATGATACTAATATAACATTATGCTAGTCCAACTACACGCGTCTAATGATACTAATATAACATTATACTAGTCCAACTACACGCGTCTAATGATACTAATATAACATTGTACTAGTCCAACTATATGCGTCTAATGATACTAATATAACATTATACTAGTCCAACTACACGCGTCTAATGATACTAATATAACATTATACTAGTCCAACTATACGCGTCTAATGATACTAATATAACATTATACTAGTCCAACTATATGCGTCTAATGATACTAATATAACATCAAACTAGTCCAACTACACGCGTCTAATGATACTAATATAACATTATACTAGTCCAACTACACGCGTCTAATGATACTAATAAAACATTATAGTAGTCCAACTACACGCGTCTAATGATACTAATATAACATTATACTAGTCCAACTACATGCGTCTAATGATACTAATAAAACATTATACTAGTCCAACTACACGCGTCTAATGATACTAATATAACATTATACTAGTCCAACTATACGCGTCTAATGATACTAATAAAACATTATACTAGTCCAACTACACGCGTCTAATGATACTAATATAACATTATACTAGTCCAACTATACGCGTCTAATGATACTAATATAACATTATACTAGTCCAACCATATGCATCTAATGATACTAATATAACATTATACTAGTCCAACTATACGCGACTAATGATACTAATATAACATTATACTAGCCCAACTACACGCGTCTAATGATACTAATATAACATTATACTAGTCCAACTACACGCGTCAAATGATACTAATAAAACATTATACTAGTCCAACTACACGCGTCTAATGATACTAATATAACATTATACTAGTCCAACTACACGCGTCTAATGATACTAAGAAAACATTATACTAGTCCAACTACACGCGTCTAATAATACTAATATAACATTATACTAGTCCAACTATACGCGTCTAATGATACTAATAAAACATTATACTAGTCCAACTACACGCGTCTAATGATACTAATATAACATTATACTAGTCCAACTATACGCGTCTAATGATACTAATATAACATTATACTAGTCCAACTATATGCGTCTAATGATACTAATAAAACATTATACTAGTCCAACTATACGCGTCTAATGATACTAAGAAAACATTATACTAGTCCAACTATTCGCGTCTAATGATACTAATATAACATTATACTAGTCCAACTATACGCATCTAATGATACTAATATAACATTATACTAGTCCAACTATACGCGACTAATGATACTAATATAACATTATACTAGTCCAACTACACGCGTCTAATGATACTAATATAACATTATACTAGTCCAACTACACGCGTCTAATGATACTAATAAAACATTATACTAGTCCAACTACACGCGTCTAATGATACTAATATAACATTATACTAGTCCAACTATATGCGTCTAATGATACTAATATAACATTATACTAGTCCAACTATACGCGTCTAATGATACTGATATAACATGATACTAGTCCAACTATACGCGTCTAATGATACTGATATAACATGATACTCGTCCAACTATACGCGTCTAATGATACTGATATAACATGATACTAGTCCAACTATACGCGTCTAATGATACTGATATGACATGATACTAGTCCAACTATACGCGTCTAATGATACCGATATAACATGATACTAGTCCAACTATACGCGTCTAATGATACTGATATAACATGATACTAGTCCAACTATACGCGTCTAATGATACTAATATAAAATCATACTAGTCCAACTATACGCGTCTAATGATACTGATTTAACATGATACTAGTCCAACTATACGCGTCTAATGATACTAATATGACATTATACTAGTCCAACTATACGCGTCTAATGATACTAATATGACATTATACTAGTCCAACTATACGCGTCTAATGATACTAATATGACATTATACTAGTCCAACTATACGCGTCTAATGATACTAATATGACATTATACTAGTCCAACTATACGCGTCTAATGATACTAATATAACATTATACTAGTCCAACTATACGCGTCTAATGATACTAATATGACATTATACTAGTCCAACTATACGCGTCTAATGATACTAATATGACATTATACTAGTCCAACTATACGCGTCTAATGATACTAATATAACATTATACTAGTCCAACTATACGCCTCTAATGATAATAATATAACATTATACTAGTCCAACTACATGTGTCTAATGATACTAATATAACATAATACTAGTCCAACTACACGCGTCTAATGATACTAATATAACATTATACTAGTCCAACTATACGCGTCTAATGATACTAATATAACCTTATACTAGTCCAACTATACGCGTCTAATGATACTAATATAACATTATACTAGTCCAACTATACGCGACTAATGATACTAATATAACATTATACTAGTCCAACTACACGCGTCTAATGATACTAATATAACATTATACTAGTCCAACTACACGCGTCTAATGATACTAATATAACATTGTACTAGTCCAACTATATGCGTCTAATGATACTAATATAACATTATACTAGTCCAACTACACGCGTCTAATGATACTAATATAACATTATACTAGTCCAACTACACGCGTCTAATGATACTAATATAACATTATACTAGTCCAACTACACGCGTCTAATGATACTAATGTAACATTGTACTAGTCCAACTATATGCGTCTAATGATACTAATATAACATTATACTAGTCCAACTACACGCGTCTAATGATACTAATAAAACATTATACTAGTCCAACTACACGCGTCTAATGATACTAATATAACATTATACTAGTCCAACTACACGCGTCTAATGATACTAATAAAATATTATACTAGTCCAACTACACGCGTCTAATGATACTAATATAACATTATACTAGTCCAACTATACGCGTCTAATCATACTAATATAACATTATACTAGTCCAACTATATGCATCTAATGATACTAATATAACATTATACTAGTCCAACTATACGCGACTAATGATACTAATATAACATTATACTAGCCCAACTACACGCGTCTAATGATACTAATATAACATTATACTAGTCCAACTACACGCGTCTAATGATACTAATAAAACATTATACTAGTCCAACTACACGCGTCTAATGATACTAATATAACATTATACTAGTCCAACTACACGCGTGTAATGATACTAATAAAACATTATACTAGTCCAACTACACGCGTCTAATGATACTAATATAACATTATACTAGTCCAACTATACGCGTCTAATGATACTAATAAAACATTTTACTAGTCCAACTACACGCGTCTAATGATACTAATATAACATTATACTAGTCCAACTATACACGTCTAATGATACTAAGTAAACATTATACTAGTCCAACTAAACGCGTCTAATGATACTAAGAAAACATTATACTAGTCCAACTATACGCGTCTAATGATACTAATATAACATTATACTAGTCCAACTATATGCGTCTAATGATACTAATATAACATTATAGTAGTCCAACTATACGCGTCTAATGATACTAATATAACATTATACTAGTCCAACTATACGCGTCTAATGATACTAAGAAAACATTATACTAGTCCAACTATATGCGTCTAATGATACTAATATAACATTATACTAGTCCAACTACACGCGTCTAATGATACTAATATAACATTATACTAGTCCAACTACACGCGTCTAATGATACTAATATAACATTATACTAGTCCAACTATACGCGACTAATGATACTAATATAACATTATACTAGTCCAACTACACGCGTCTAATGATACTAATATAACATTATACTAGTCCAACTACACGCGTCTAATGATACTAATAAAACATTATACTAGTCCAACTACACGCGTCTAATGATACTAATATAACATTATACTAGTCCAACTATATGCGTCTAATGATACTAATATAACATTATACTAGTCCAACTATACGCGTCTAATGATACTGATATAACATG
This sequence comes from Telmatherina bonti, assembly GCF_933228915.1. Lineage (NCBI taxonomy): Eukaryota > Metazoa > Chordata > Actinopteri > Atheriniformes > Telmatherinidae > Telmatherina > Telmatherina bonti. The sequence goes on along the minus strand of NC_136623.1, from coordinate 5,571,559 downwards.
ATACTAGTCCAACTATACACGTCTAATGATACTGATATAACATGATACTCGTCCAACTATACGCGTCTAATGATACTGATATAACATGATACTAGTCCAACTATACGCGTCTAATGATACTGATATAACATGATACTAGTCCAACTATACGCGTCTAATGATACTAATATAACATGATACTAGTCCAACAATACGCGTCTAATGATACTGATATAACATGATACTAGTCCAACTATACGCGTCTAATGATACTAATATAAAATCATACTAGTCCAACTATACGCGTCTAATGATACTGATTTAACATACTAGTCCAACTATACGCGTCTAATGATACTAATATGACATTATACTAGTCCAACTATACGCGTCTAATGATACTAATATGACATTATACTAGTCCAACTATACGCGTCTAATGATACTAATATGACATTATACTAGTCCAACTATACGCGTCTAATGATACTAATATGACATTATACTAGTCCAACTATACGCGTCTAATGATACTAATATAACATTATACTAGTCCAACTATACGCGTCTAATGATACTAATATGACATTATACTAGTCCAACTATACGCGTCTAATGATACTAATATGACATTATACTAGTCCAACTATACGCCTCTAATGATACTAATATAACATTATACTAGTCCAACTATACGCCTCTAATGATAATAATATAACATTATACTAGTCCAACTGCATGTGTCTAATGATACTAATATAACATAATACTAGTCCAACTACACGCGTCTAATGATACTAATATAACATCATACTAGTCCAACTATACGCGTCTAATGATACTGATATAACATGATACTAGTCCAACTATACGCGTCTAATGATACTGATATAACATGATACTCGTCCAACTATACGCGTCTAATGATACTGATATAACATGATACTAGTCCAACTATACGCGTCTAATGATACTGATATGACATGATACTAGTCCAACTATACGCGTCTAATGATACTGATATAACATGATACTAGTCCAACTATACGCGTCTAATGATACTGATATAACATGATACTAGTCCAACTATACGCGTCTAATGATACTAATATAAAATCATACTAGTCCAACTATACGCGTCTAATGATACTGATTTAACATGATACTAGTCCAACTATACGCGTCTAATGATACTAATATGACATTATACTAGTCCAACTATACGCGTCTAATGATACTAATATGACATTATACTAGTCCAACTATACGCGTCTAATGATACTAATATGACATTATACTAGTCCAACTATACGCGTCTAATGATACTAATATGACATTATACTAGTCCAACTATACGCGTCTAATGATACTAATATAACATTATACTAGTCCAACTATACGCGTCTAATGATACTAATATGACATTATACTAGTCCAACTATACGCGTCTAATGATACTAATATGACATTATACTAGTCCAACTATACGCGTCTAATGATACTAATATAACATTATACTAGTCCAACTATACGCCTCTAATGATAATAATATAACATTATACTAGTCCAACTACATGTGTCTAATGATACTAATATAACATAATACTAGTCCAACTACACGCGTCTAATGATACTAATATAACATTATACTAGTCCAACTATACGCGTCTAATGATACTAATATAACCTTATACTAGTCCAACTATACGCGTCTAATGATACTAATATAACATTATACTAGTCCAACTATACGCGACTAATGATACTAATATAACATTATACTAGTCCAACTACACGCGTCTAATGATACTAATATAACATTATACTAGTCCAACTATACGTGTCTAATGATACTAATATAACATTATACTAGTCCAACTATACGCGACTAATGATACTAATATAACATTATACTAGTCCAACTACACGCGTCTAATGATACTAATATAACATTATACTAGTCCAACTACACGCGTCTAATGATACTAATATAACATTGTACTAGTCCAACTATACGCGTCTAATGATACTGATATAACATGATACTAGTCCAACTATACGCGTCTAATGATACTGATATAACATGATACTCGTCCAACTATACGCGTCTAATGATACTGATATAACATGATACTAGTCCAACTATACGCGTCTAATGATACTGATATAACATGATACTAGTCCAACTATACGCGTCTAATGATACTGATTTAACATGATACTAGTCCAACTATACGCGTCTAATGATACTAATATGACATTATACTAGTCCAACTATACGCGTCTAATGATACTAATATGACATTATACTAGTCCAACTATACGCGTCTAATGATACTAATATGACATTATACTAGTCCAACTATACGCGTCTAATGATACTAATATGACATTATACTAGTCCAACTATACGCGTCTAATGATACTAATATAACATTATACTAGTCCAACTATACGCGTCTAATGATACTAATATGACATTATACTAGTCCAACTATACGCGTCTAATGATACTAATATGACATTATGCTACTCCAACTATACGCGTCTAATGATACTAATATGACATTATACTAGTCCAACTATACGCCTCTAATGATAATAATATAACATTATACTAGTCCAACTGCATGTGTCTAATGATACTAATATAACATAATACTAGTCCAACTACACGCGTCTAATGATACTAATATAACATTATACTAGTCCAACTACACGCGTCTAATGATACTAATATAACATTATACTAGTCCAACTACACGCGTCTAATGATACTAATATAACATTGTACTAGTCCAACTATATGCGTCTAATGATACTAATATAACATTATACTAGTCCAACTACACGCGTCTAATGATACTAATATAACATTATACTAGTCCAACTACACGCGTCTAATGATACTAATATAACATTATACTAGTCCAACTACACGCGTCTAATGATACTAATATAACATTATACTAGTCCAACTATACGCGACTAATGATACTAATATAACATTATACTAGCCCAACTACACGCGTCTAATGATACTAATATAACATGATACTAGTCCAACTACACGCGTCTAATGATACTAATAAAACATTATACTAGTCCAACTACACGCGTCTAATGATACTAATATAACATTATACTAGTCCAACTACACGCGTCTAATGATACTAATAAAACATTATACTAGTCCAACTACACGCGTCTAATGATACTAATATAACATTATACTAGTCCAACTATACGCGTCTAATGATACTAATAAAACATTATACTAGTCCAACTACACGCGTCTAATGATACTAATATAACATTATACTAGTCCAACTATACGCGTCTAATGATACTAATATAACATTATACTAGTCCAACTATATGCGTCTAATGATACTAATAAAACATTATACTAGTCCAACTATACGCGTCTAATGATACTAAGAAAACATTATACTAGTCCAACTATTCGCGTCTAATGATACTAATATAACATTATACTAGTCCAACTATACGCGTCTAATGATACTAATATGACATTATACTAGTCCAACTATACGCGTCTAATGATACTAATATAACATTATACTAGTCCAACTATACGCGTCTAATGATACTAATATAACATTATACTAGTCCAACTATACACGTCTAATGATACTAAGAAGACATTATACTAGTCCAACTAAACGCGTCTAATGATACTAAGAAAACATTATACTAGTCCAACTATACGCGTCTAATGATACTAATATAACATTATACTAGTCCAACTACACGCGTCTAATGATACTAATATAACATTATACTAGTCCAACTATACGCGTCTAATGATACTAATATAACATTTTACTAGTCCAACTATATGCGTCTAATGATACTAATAAAACATTATACTAGTCCAACTATGCGTCTAATGATACTAAGAAAACATTATACTAGTCCAACTATTCGCGTCTAATGATACTAATATAACATTATACTAATCCAACTATACGCGTCTAATGATACTAATATGACATTATACTAGTCCAACTATACGCGTCTAATGATACTAATATGACATTATACTAGTCCAACTATACGCGTCTAATGATACTAATATAACATTATACTAGTCCAACTATACGCGTCTAATGATACTAATATAACATTATACTAGTCCAACTATACACGTCTAATGATACTAAGTAAACATTATACTAGTCCAACTAAACGCGTCTAATGATACTAAGAAAACATTATACTAGTCCAACTATACGCGTCTAATGATACTAATATAACATTATACTAGTCCAACTATACGCGTCTAATGATACTAATATAACATTATAGTAGTCCAACTATACGCGTCTAATGATACTAATATAACATTATACTAGTCCAACTATACGCGTCTAATGATACTAAGAAAACATTATACTAGTCCAACTATATGCGTCTAATGATACTAATATAACATTATACTAGTCCAACTACACGCGTCTAATGATACTAATATAACATTATACTAGTCCAACTACACGCGTCTAATGATACTAATATAACATCAAACTAGTCCAACTATACGCGACTAATGATACTAATATAACATTATACTAGTCCAACTACACGCGTCTAATGATACTAATATAACATTATACTAGTCCAACTACACGCGTCTAATGATACTAATAAAACATTATACTAGTCCAACTACACGCGTCTAATGATACTAATATAACATTATACTAGTCCAACTATATGCGTCTAATGATACTAATATAACATTATACTAGTCCAACTATACGCGTCTAATGATACTGATATAACATGATACTAGTCCAACTATACACGTCTAATGATACTGATATAACATGATACTCGTCCAACTATACGCGTCTAATGATACTGATATAACATGATACTAGTCCAACTATACGCGTCTAATGATACTGATATAACATGATACTAGTCCAACTATACGCGTCTAATGATACTAATATAACATGATACTAGTCCAACTATACGCGTCTAATGATACTGATATAACATGATACTAGTCCAACTATACGCGTCTAATGATACTAATATAAAATCATACTAGTCCAACTATACGCGTCTAATGATACTGATTTAACATACTAGTCCAACTATACGCGTCTAATGATACTAATATGACATTATACTAGTCCAACTATACGCGTCTAATGATACTAATATGACATTATACTAGTCCAACTATACGCGTCTAATGATACTAATATGACATTATACTAGTCCAACTATACGCGTCTAATGATACTAATATGACATTATACTAGTCCAACTATACGCGTCTAATGATACTAATATAACATTATACTAGTCCAACTATACGCGTCTAATGATACTAATATGACATTATACTAGTCCAACTATACGCGTCTAATGATACTAATATGACATTATACTAGTCCAACTATACGCCTCTAATGATACTAATATAACATTATACTAGTCCAACTATACGCCTCTAATGATAATAATATAACATTATACTAGTCCAACTGCATGTGTCTAATGATACTAATATAACATAATACTAGTCCAACTACACGCGTCTAATGATACTAATATAACATTATACTAGTCCAACTATACGCGTCTAATGATACTGATATAACATGATACTAGTCCAACTATACGCGTCTAATGATACTGATATAACATGATACTCGTCCAACTATACGCGTCTAATGATACTGATATAACATGATACTAGTCCAACTATACGCGTCTAATGATACTGATATGACATGATACTAGTCCAACTATACGCGTCTAATGATACTGATATAACATGATACTAGTCCAACTATACGCGTCTAATGATACTGATATAACATGATACTAGTCCAACTATACGCGTCTAATGATACTAATATAAAATCATACTAGTCCAACTATACGCGTCTAATGATACTGATTTAACATGATACTAGTCCAACTATACGCGTCTAATGATACTAATATGACATTATACTAGTCCAACTATACGCGTCTAATGATACTAATATGACATTATACTAGTCCAACTATACGCGTCTAATGATACTAATATGACATTATACTAGTCCAACTATACACGTCTAATGATACTAATATGACATTATACTAGTCCAACTATACGCGTCTAATGATACTAATATGACATTATACTAGTCCAACTATACGCGTCTAATGATACTAATATGACATTATACTAGTCCAACTATACGCGTCTAATGATACTAATATAACATTATACTAGTCCAACTATACGCCTCTAATGATAATAATATAACATTATACTAGTCCAACTACATGTGTCTAATGATACTAATATAACATAATACTAGTCCAACTACACGCGTCTAATGATACTAATATAACATTATACTAGTCCAACTATACGCGTCTAATGATACTAATATAACCTTATACTAGTCCAACTATACGCGTCTAATGATACTAATATAACATTATACTAGTCCAACTATACGCGACTAATGATACTAATATAACATTATACTAGTCCAACTACACGCGTCTAATGATACTAATATAACATTATACTAGTCCAACTACACGCGTCTAATGATACTAATATAACATTGTACTAGTCCAACTATATGCGTCTAATGATACTAATATAACATGATACTAGTCCAACTATACGCGTCTAATGATACTGATATAACATGATACTAGTCCAACTATACGCGTCTAATGATACTAAGAAAACATTATACTAGTCCAACTATATGCGTCTAATGATACTAATATAACATTATACTAGTCCAACTATATGCGTCTAATGATACTAATATAACATTATACTAGTCCAACTACACGCGTCTAATGATACTAATATAACATTATACTAGTCCAACTACACGCGTCTAATGATACTAATATAACATTATACTAGTCCAACTACACGCGTCTAATGATACTAATATAACATTGTACTAGTCCAACTATATGCGTCTAATGATACTAATATAACATTATACTAGTCCAACTACACGCGTCTAATGATACTAATATAACATTATACTAGTCCAACTACACGCGTCTAATGATACTAATATAACATTGTACTAGTCCAACTATATGCGTCTAATGATACTAATATAACATTATACTAGTCCAACTATACGCGTCTAATGATACTGATATAACATGATACTAGTCCAACTATACACGTCTAATGATACTGATATAACATGATACTCGTCCAACTATACGCGTCTAATGATACTGATATAACATGATACTAGTCCAACTATACGCGTCTAATGATACTGATTTAACATGATACTAGTCCAACTATACGCGTCTAATGATACTAATATGACATTATACTAGTCCAACTATACGCGTCTAATGATACTAATATGACATTATACTAGTCCAACTATACGCGTCTAATGATACTAATATGACATTATACTAGTCCAACTATACGCGTCTAATGATACTAATATGACATTATACTAGTCCAACTATACGCGTCTAATGATACTAATATAACATTATACTAGTCCAACTATACGCGTCTAATGATACTAATATGACATTATACTAGTCCAACTATACGCGTCTTATGATACTAATATGACATTATACTAGTCCAACTATACGCGTCTAATGATACTAATATGACATTATACTAGTCCAACTATACGCCTCTAATGATAATAATATAACATTATACTAGTCCAACTGCATGTGTCTAATGATACTAATATAACATAATACTAGTCCAACTACACGCGTCTAATGATACTAATATAACATTATACTAGTCCAACTACACGCGTCTAATGATACTAATATAACATTATACTAGTCCAACTACACGCGTCTAATGATACTAATATAACATTGTACTAGTCCAACTATATGCGTCTAATGATACTAATATGACATTATACTAGTCCAACTATACGCGTCTAATGATACTAATATAACATTATACTAGTCCAACTATACGCGTCTAATGATACTAATATAACATTATACTAGTCCAACTATACACGTCTAATGATACTAAGAAGACATTATACTAGTCCAACTAAACGCGTCTAATGATACTAAGAAAACATTATACTAGTCCAACTATACGCGTCTAATGATACTAATATAACATTATACTAGTCCAACTATACGCGTCTAATGATACTAATATAACATCAAACTAGTCCAACTACACGCGTCTAATGATACTAATAAAACATTATACTAGTCCAACTACACGCGTCTAATGATACTAATATAACATTATACTAGTCCAACTATACGCGTCTAATGATACTAATATAACATTATACTAGTCCAACTATATGCATATAATGATACTAATATAACATTATACTAGTCCAACTATACGCGACTAATGATACTAATATAACATTATACTAGCCCAACTACACGCGTCTAATGATACTAATATAACATTATACTAGTCCAACTACACGCGTCTAATGATACTAATAAAACATTATACTAGTCCAACTACACGCGTCTAATGATACTAATATAACATTATACTAGTCCAACTACACGCGTCTAATGATACTAATAAAACATTATACTAGTCCAACTACACGCGTCTAATGATACTAATATAACATTATACTAGTCCAACTATACGCGTCTAATGATACTAATAAAACATTATACTAGTCCAACTACACGCGTCTAATGATACTAATATAACATTATACTAGTCCAACTATACGCGTCTAATGATACTAATATAACATTATACTAGTCCAACTATATGCGTCTAATGATACTAATAAAACATTATACTAGTCCAACTATACGCGTCTAATGATACTAAGAAAACATTATACTAGTCCAACTATTCGCGTCTAATGATACTAATATAACATTATACTAGTCCAACTATACGCGTCTAATGATACTAATATGACATTATACTAGTCCAACTATACGCGTCTAATGATACTAATATAACATTATACTAGTCCAACTATACGCGTCTAATGATACTAATATAACATTATACTAGTCCAACTATACACGTCTAATGATACTAAGAAGACATTATACTAGTCCAACTAAACGCGTCTAATGATACTAAGAAAACATTATACTAGTCCAACTATACGCGTCTAATGATACTAATATAACATTATACTAGTCCAACTATACGCGTCTAATGATACTAATATAACATTATACTAGTCCAACTATACGCGTCTAATGATACTAATATGACATTATACTAGTCCAACTATACGCGTCTAATGATACTAATATAACATTATACTAGTCCAACTATACGCGTCTAATGATACTAATATAACATTATACTAGTCCAACTATACACGTCTAATGATACTAAGAAGACATTATACTAGTCCAACTAAACGCGTCTAATGATACTAAGAAAACATTATACTAGTCCAACTATACGCGTCTAATGATACTAATATAACATTATACTAGTCCAACTATACGCGTCTAATGATACTAATATAACATTATAGTAGTCCAACTATACGCGTCTAATGATACTAATATAACATTATACTAGTCCAACTATACGCGTCTAATGATACTAAGAAAACATTATACTAGTCCAACTATATGCGTCTAATGATACTAATATAACATTATACTAGTCCAACTATATGCGTCTAATGATACTAATATAACATTATACTAGTCCAACTACACGCGTCTAATGATACTAATATAACATTATACTAGTCCAACTACACGCGTCTAATGATACTAATATAACATTATACTAGTCCAACTACACGCGTCTAATGATACTAATATAACATTGTACTAGTCCAACTATATGCGTCTAATGATACTAATATAACATTATACTAGTCCAACTACACGCGTCTAATGATACTAATATAACATTATACTAGTCCAACTACACGCGTCTAATGATACTAATATAACATTGTACTAGTCCAACTATATGCGTCTAATGATACTAATATAACATTATACTAGTCCAACTATACGCGTCTAATGATACTGATATAACATGATACTAGTCCAACTATACGCGTCTAATGATACTGATATAACATGATACTCGTCCAACTATACGCGTCTAATGATACTGATATAACATGATACTAGTCCAACTATACGCGTCTAATGATACTGATTTAACATGATACTAGTCCAACTATACGCGTCTAATGATACTAATATGACATTATACTAGTCCAACTATACGCGTCTAATGATACTAATATGACATTATACTAGTCCAACTATACGCGTCTAATGATACTAATATGACATTATACTAGTCCAACTATACGCGTCTAATGATACTAATATGACATTATACTAGTCCAACTATACGCGTCTAATGATACTAATATAACATTATACTAGTCCAACTATACGCGTCTAATGATACTAATATGACATTATACTAGTCCAACTATACGCGTCTTATGATACTAATATGACATTATACTAGTCCAACTATACGCGTCTAATGATACTAATATGACATTATACTAGTCCAACTATACGCCTCTAATGATAATAATATAACATTATACTAGTCCAACTGCATGTGTCTAATGATACTAATATAACATAATACTAGTCCAACTACACGCGTCTAATGATACTAATATAACATTATACTAGTCCAACTACACGCGTCTAATGATACTAATATAACATTATACTAGTCCAACTACACGCGTCTAATGATACTAATATAACATTGTACTAGTCCAACTATATGCGTCTAATGATACTAATATGACATTATACTAGTCCAACTATACGCGTCTAATGATACTAATATAACATTATACTAGTCCAACTATACGCGTCTAATGATACTAATATAACATTATACTAGTCCAACTATACACGTCTAATGATACTAAGAAGACATTATACTAGTCCAACTAAACGCGTCTAATGATACTAAGAAAACATTATACTAGTCCAACTATACGCGTCTAATGATACTAATATAACATTATACTAGTCCAACTATACGCGTCTAATGATACTAATATAACATCAAACTAGTCCAACTACACGCGTCTAATGATACTAATAAAACATTATACTAGTCCAACTACACGCGTCTAATGATACTAATATAACATTATACTAGTCCAACTATACGCGTCTAATGATACTAATATAACATTATACTAGTCCAACTATATGCATCTAATGATACTAATATAACATTATACTAGTCCAACTATACGCGACTAATGATACTAATATAACATTATACTAGCCCAACTACACGCGTCTAATGATACTAATATAACATTATACTAGTCCAACTACACGCGTCTAATGATACTAATAAAACATTATACTAGTCCAACTACACGCGTCTAATGATACTAATATAACATTATACTAGTCCAACTACACGCGTCTAATGATACTAAGAAAACATTATACTAGTCCAACTACACGCGTCTAATGATACTAATATAACATTATACTAGTCCAACTATACGCGTCTAATGATACTAATATAACATTATAGTAGTCCAACTATACGCGTCTAATGATACTAATATAACATTATACTAGTCCAACTATACGCGTCTAATGATACTAAGAAAACATTATACTAGTCCAACTATATGCGTCTAATGATACTAATATAACATTATACTAGTCCAACTACACGCGTCTAATGATACTAATATAACATTATACTAGTCCAACTACACGCGTCTAATGATAGTAATATAACATTATACTAGTCCAACTACACGCGTCTAATGATACTAATATAACATTGTACTAGTCCAACTATATGCGTCTAATGATACTAATATAACATTATACTAGTCCAACTACACGCGTCTAATGATACTAATATAACATTATACTAGTCCAACTACACGCGTCTAATGATACTAATATAACATTGTACTAGTCCAACTATATGCGTCTAATGATACTAATATAACATTATACTAGTCCAACTATACGCGTCTAATGATACTGATATAACATGATACTAGTCCAACTATACGCGTCTAATGATACTGATATAACATGATACTCGTCCAACTATACGCCTCTAATGATAATAATATAACATTATACTAGTCCAACTGCATGTGTCTAATGATACTAATATAACATAATACTAGTCCAACTACACGCGTCTAATGATACTAATATAACATTATACTAGTCCAACTACACGCGTCTAATGATACTAATATAACATTATACTAGTCCAACTACACGCGTCTAATGATACTAATATAACATTGTACTAGTCCAACTATATGCGTCTAATGATACTAATATAACATTATACTAGTCCAACTACACGCGTCTAATGATACTAATATAACATTATACTAGTCCAACTACACGCGTCTAATGATACTAATAAAACATTATACTAGTCCAACTACACGCGTCTAATGATACTAATATAACATTATACTAGTCCAACTATACGCGTCTAATGATACTAATAAAACATTATACTAGTCCAACTACACGCGTCTAATGATACTAAGTAAACATTATACTAGTCCAACTATTCGCGTCTAATGATACTAATATAACATTATACTAGTCCAACTATACGCGTCTAATGATACTAATATGACATTATACTAGTCCAACTATACGCGTCTAATGATACTAATATAACATTATACTAGTCCAACTATACCCGTCTAATGATACTAATATAACATTATACTAGTCCAACTATACACGTCTAATGATACTAAGAAGACATTATACTAGTCCAACTAAACGCGTCTAATGATACTAAGAAAACATTATACTAGTCCAACTATACGCGTCTAATGATACTAATATAACATTATACTAGTCCAACTATACGCGTCTAATGATACTAATATAACATCAAACTAGTCCAACTACACGCGTCTAATGATACTAATAAAACATTATACTAGTCCAACTACACGCGTCTAATGATACTAATATAACATTATACTAGTCCAACTATACGCGTCTAATGATACTAATATAACATTATACTAGTCCAACTATATGCATCTAATGATACTAATATAACATTATACTAGTCCAACTATACGCGACTAATGATACTAATATAACATTATACTAGCCCAACTACACGCGTCTAATGATACTAATATAACATTATACTAGTCCAACTACACGCGTCTAATGATACTAATATAACATTATACTAGTCCAACTACACGCGTCTAATGATACTAATATAACATTATACTAGTCCAACTACACGCGTCTAATGATACTAATAAAACATTATACTAGTCCAACTACACGCGTCTAATGATACTAATATAACATTATACTAGTCCAACTATACGCGTCTAATGATACTAATAAAACATTATACTAGTCCAACTACACGCGTCTAATGATACTAATATAACATTATACTAGTCCAACTATACGCGTCTAATGATACTAATATAACATTATACTAGTCCAACTATTTGCAACTAATGATACTAATATAACATTATACTAGTCCAACTATACGCGTCTAATGATACTAATATAACATTATACTAGTCCAACTATACGCATCTAATGATACTAATATAACATTATACTAGTCCAACTACACGCGTCTAATGATACTAATATAACATTATACTAGTCCAACTACACGCGTCTAATGATACTAATATAACATTGTACTAGTCCAACTATACGCCTCTAATGATAATAATATAACATTATACTAGTCCAACTACATGTGTCTAATGATACTAATATAACATAATACTAGTCCAACTACACGCGTCTAATGATACTAATATAACATTATACTAGTCCAACTATACGCGTCTAATGATACTAATATAACATTATACTAGTCCAACTATACGCGTCTAATGATACTAATATAACATCAAACTAGTCCAACTACACGCGTCTAATGATACTAATAAAACATTATACTAGTCCAACTACACGCGTCTAATGATACTAATATAACATTATACTAGTCCAACTATACGCGTCTAATGATACTAATATAACATTATACTAGTCCAACTATATGCATCTAATGATACTAATATAACATTATACTAGTCCAACTATACGCGACTAATGATACTAATATAACATTATACTAGCCCAACTACACGCGTCTAATGATACTAATATAACATTATACTAGTCCAACTACACGCGTCTAATGATACTAATAAAACATTATACTAGTCCAACTACACGCGTCTAATGATACTAATATAACATTATACTAGTCCAACTACACGCGTCTAATGATACTAATAAAACATTATACTAGTCCAACTACACGCGTCTAATGATACTAATATAACATTATACTAGTCCAACTATACGCGTCTAATGATACTAATAAAACATTATACTAGTCCAACTACACGCGTCTAATGATACTAATATAACATTATACAAGTCCAACTATACGCGTCTAATGATACTAATATAACATTATACTAGTCCAACTATATGCGTCTAATGATACTAATAAAACATTATACTAGTCCAACTATACGCGTCTAATGATACTAAGAAAACATTATACTAGTCCAACTATTCGCGTCTAATGATACTAATATAACATTATACTAGTCCAACTATACGCGTCTAATGATACTAATATGACATTATACTAGTCCAACTATACGCGTCTAATGATACTAATATAACATTATACTAGTCCAACTATACGCGTCTAATGATACTAATATAACATTATACTAGTCCAACTATACACGTCTAATGATACTAAGAAGACATTATACTAGTCCAACTAAACGCGTCTAATGATACTAAGAAAACATTATACTAGTCCAACTATACGCGTCTAATGATACTAATATAACATTATACTAGTCCAACTATACGCGTCTAATTATACTAATATAACATTATAGTAGTCCAACTATACGCGTCTAATGATACTAATATAACATTATACTAGTCCAACTATACGCGTCTAATGATACTAAGAAAACATTATACTAGTCCAACTATATGCGTCTAATGATACTAATATAACATTATACTAGTCCAACTACACGCGTCTAATGATACTAATATAACATTATACTAGTCCAACTACACGCGTCTAATGATACTAATATAACATTATACTAGTCCAACTACACGCGTCTAATGATACTAATATAACATTGTACTAGTCCAACTATATGCGTCTAATGATACTAATATAACATTATACTAGTCCAACTACACGCGTCTAATGATACTAATATAACATTATACTAGTCCAACTACACGCGTCTAATGATACTAATATAACATTGTACTAGTCCAACTATATGCGTCTAATGATACTAATATAACATTATACTAGTCCAACTATACGCGTCTAATGATACTGATATAACATGATACTAGTCCAACTATACGCGTCTAATGATACTGATATAACATGATACTCGTCCAACTATACGCCTCTAATGATAATAATATAACATTATACTAGTCCAACTGCATGTGTCTAATGATACTAATATAACATAATACTAGTCCAACTACACGCGTCTAATGATACTAATATAACATTATACTAGTCCAACTACACGCGTCTAATGATACTAATATAACATTATACTAGTCCAACTACACGCGTCTAATGATACTAATATAACATTGTACTAGTCCAACTATATGCGTCTAATGATACTAATATAACATTATACTAGTCCAACTACACGCGTCTAATGATACTAATATAACATTATACTAGTCCAACTACACGCGTCTAATGATACTAATATAACATTATACTAGTCCAACTACACGCGTCTAATGATACTAATATAACATTATACTAGTCCAACTATACGCGACTAATGATACTAATATAACATTATACTAGCCCAACTACACGCGTCTAATGATACTAATATAACATTATACTAGTCCAGCTACACGCGTCTAATGATACTAATAAAACATTATACTAGTCCAACTACACGCGTCTAATGATACTAATATAACATTATACTAGTCCAACTACACGCGTCTAATGATACTAATAAAACATTATACTAGTCCAACTACACGCGTCTAATGATACTAATATAACATTATACTAGTCCAACTATACGCGTCTAATGATACTAATAAAACATTATACTAGTCCAACTACACGCGTCTAATGATACTAAGTAAACATTATACTAGTCCAACTATTCGCGTCTAATGATACTAATATAACATTATACTAGTCCAACTATACGCGTCTAATGATACTAATATGACATTATACTAGTCCAACTATACGCGTCTAATGATACTAATATAACATTATACTAGTCCAACTATACGCGTCTAATGATACTAATATAACATTATACTAGTCCAACTATACGCGTCTAATGATACTAATATAACATTATACTAGTCCAACTATACACGTCTAATGATACTAAGAAGACATTATACTAGTCCAACTAAACGCGTCTAATGATACTAAGAAAACATTATACTAGTCCAACTATACGCGTCTAATGATACTAATATAACATTATACTAGTCCAACTAAACGCGTCTAATGATACTAATATAACATCAAACTAGTCCAACTACACGCGTCTAATGATACTAATAAAACATTATACTAGTCCAACTACACGCGTCTAATGATACTAATATAACATTATACTAGTCCAACTATACGCGTCTAATGATACTAATATAACATTATACTAGTCCAACTATATGCATCTAATGATACTAATATAACATTATACTAGTCCAACTATACGCGACTAATGATACTAATATAACATTATACTAGCCCAACTACACGCGTCTAATGATACTAATATAACATTATACTAGTCCAACTACACGCGTCTAATGATACTAATAAAACATTATACTAGTCCAACTACACGCGTCTAATGATACTAATATAACATTATACTAGTCCAACTACACGCGTCTAATGATACTAATAAAACATTATACTAGTCCAACTACACGCGTCTAATGATACTAATATAACATTATACTAGTCCAACTATACGCGTCTAATGATACTAATAAAACATTATACTAGTCCAACTACACGCATCTAATGATACTAATATAACATTATACTAGTCCAACTATACGCGTCTAATGATACTAATATAACATTATACTAGTCCAACTATACGCGTCTAATGATACTAATATAACATTATACTAGTCCAACTATTTGCAACTAATGATACTAATATAACATTATACTAGTCCAACTATACGCGTCTAATGATACTAATATAACATTATACTAGTCCAACTATACGCATCTAATGATACTAATATAACATTATACTAGTCCAACTACACGCGTCTAATGATACTAATATAACATTATACTAGTCCAACTACACGCGTCTAATGATACTAATATAACATTGTACTAGTCCAACTATACGCCTCTAATGATAATAATATAACATTATACTAGTCCAACTACATGTGTCTAATGATACTAATATAACATAATACTAGTCCAACTACACGCGTCTAATGATACTAATATAACATTATACTAGTCCAACTATACGCGTCTAATGATACTAATATAACATTATACTAGTCCAACTATACGCGTCTAATGATACTAATATAACATTATACTAGTCCAACTATTTGCAACTAATGATACTAATATAACATTATACTAGTCCAACTATACGCGTCTAATGATACTAATATAACATTATACTAGTCCAACTATACGCATCTAATGATACTAATATAACATTATACTAGTCCAACTATACGCGACTAATGATACTAATATAACATTATACTAGTCCAACTACACGCGTCTAATGATACTAATATAACATTATACTAGTCCAACTACACGCGTCTAATGATACTAATATAACATTGTACTAGTCCAACTATATGCGTCTAATGATACTAATATAACATTATACTAGTCCAACTACACGCGTCTAATGATACTAATATAACGTTATACTAGTCCAACTACACGCGTCTAATGATACTAATATAACATTATACTAGTCCAACTACACGCGTCTAATGATACTAATATAACATTGTACTAGTCCAACTATATGCGTCTAATGATACTAATATAACATTATACTAGTCCAACTACACGCGTCTAATGATACTAATATAACATTATACTAGTCCAACTATACGCGTCTAATGATACTAATATAACATTATACTAGTCCAACTACACGCGTCTAATGATACTGATATAACATGATACTAGTCCAACTATACGCGTCTAATAATACTGATATAACATGATACTAGTCCAACTATACGCGTCTAATGATACTAATATAAAATCATACTAGTCCAACTATACGCGTCTAATGATACTGATTTAACATGATACTAGTCCAACTATATGCGTCTAATGATACTAATATGACATTATACTAGTCCAACTATACGCGTCTAATGATACTAATATGACATTATACTAGTCCAACTATACGCGTCTAATGATACTAATATGACATTATACTAGTCCAACTATACGCGTCTAATGATACTAATATGACATTATACTAGTCCAACTATACGCGTCTAATGATACTAATATGACATTATACTAGTCCAACTATACGCGTCTAATGATACTAATATAACATTATACTAGTCCAACTATACGCGTCTAATGATACTAATATAACATTATAGTAGTCCAACTATACGCGTCTAATGATACTAATATAACATTATACTAGTCCAACTATACGCGTCTAATGATACTAATATAACATTATAGTAGTCCAACTATACGCGTCTAATGATACTAATATAACATTATACTAGTCCAACTATACGCGTCTAATGATACTAAGAAAACATTATACTAGTCCAACTACAGGCGTCTAATGATACTAATATAACATTATACTAGTCCAACTACACGCGTCTAATGATACTAATATAACATTGTACTAGTCCAACTACACGCGTCTAATGATACTAATATAACATTGTACTAGTCCAACTATATGCGTCTAATGATACTAATATAACATTATACTAGTCCAACTACACGCGTCTAATGATACTAATATAACATTATACTAGTCCAACTATACGCGTCTAATGATACTAATATAACATTATACTAGTCCAACTATACGCGTCTAATGATACTAATATAACATTATACTAGTCCAACTATACGCGTCTAATGATACTAATATAACATTATAGTAGTCCAACTATACGCGTCTAATGATACTAATATAACATTATACTAGTCCAACTATACGCGTCTAATGATACTAAGAAAACATTATACTAGTCCAACTACATGCGTCTAATGATACTAATATAACATTATACTAGTCCAACTACACGCGTCTAATGATACTAATATAACATTGTACTAGTCCAACTATATGCGTCTAATGATACTAATATAACATTATACTAGTCCAACTACACGCGTCTAATGATACTAATATAACATTATACTAGTCCAACTATACGCGTCTAATGATACTAATATAACATTATACTAGTCCAACTATATGCGTCTAATGATACTAATATAACATCAAACTAGTCCAACTACACGCGTCTAATGATACTAATATAACATTATACTAGTCCAACTACACGCGTCTAATGATACTAATATAACATTATACTAGTCCAACTATACGCGTCTAATGATACTAATATAACATTATACTAGTCCAACTACACGCGTCTAATGATACTAATAAAACATTATACTAGTCCAACTACACGCGTCTAATGATACTAATATAACATTATACTAGTCCAACTATACGCGTCTAATGATACTAATATAACATTATACTAGTCCAACTATACGCATCTAATGATACTAATATAACATTATACTAGTCCAACTACACGCGTCTAATGATACTAATATAACATTATACTAGTCCAACTATACGCGTCTAATGATACTAATATAACATTATACTAGTCCAACTATACGCATCTAATGATACTAATATAACATTATACTAGTCCAACTACACGCGTCTAATGATACTAATATAACATTATACTAGTCCAACTATACGCCTCTAATGATAATAATATAACATTATACTAGTCCAACTACATGTGTCTAATGATACTAATATAACATAATACTAGTCCAACTACACGCGTCTAATGATACTAATATAACATTATACTAGACCAACTATACGCGTCTAATGATACTAATATAACATTATACTAGTCCAACTATACGCGTCTAATGATACTAATATAACATTATACTAGTCCAACTATTTGCAACTAATGATACTAATATAACATTATACTAGTCCAACTATACGCGTCTAATGATACTAATATAACATTATACTAGTCCAACTATACGCATCTAATGATACTAATATAACATTATACTAGTCCAACTATACGCGACTAATGATACTAATATAACATTATACTAGTCCAACTACACGCGTCTAATGATACTAATATAACATTATACTAGTCCAACTACACGCGTCTAATGATACTAATATAACATTGTACTAGTCCAACTATATGCGTCTAATGATACTAATATAACATTATACTAGTCCAACTACACGCGTCTAATGATACTAATATAACATTATACTAGTCCAACTACACGCGTCTAATGATACTAATATAACATTATACTAGTCCAACTACACGCGTCTAATGATACTAATATAACATTGTACTAGTCCAACTATATGCGTCTAATGATACTAATATAACATTATACTAGTCCAATTACACGCGTCTAATGATACTAATATAACATGATACTAGTCCAACTATACGCGTCTAATGATACTAATATAAAATCATACTAGTCCAACTATACGCGTCTAATGATACTGATTTAACATGATACTAGTCCAACTATACGCGTCTAATGATACTAATATGACATTATACTAGTCCAACTATACGCGTCTAATGATACTAATATGACATTATACTAGTCCAACTATACGCGTCTAATGATACTAATATGACATTATACTAGTCCAACTATACGCGTCTAATGATACTAGTATGACATTATACTAGTCCAACTATACGCGTCTAATGATACTAATATAACATTATACTAGTCCAACTATACGCGTCTAATGATACTAATATAACATTATAGTAGTCCAACTATACGCGTCTAATGATACTAATATAACATTATACTAGTCCAACTATACGCGTCTAATGATACTAATATAACATTATAGTAGTCCAACTATACGCGTCTAATGATACTAATATAACATTATACTAGTCCAACTATACGCGTCTAATGATACTAAGAAAACATTATACTAGTCCAACTATATGCGTCTAATGATACTAATATAACATTATACTAGTCCAACTACACGCGTCTAATGATACTAATATAACATTATACTAGTCCAACTACACGCGTCTAATTATACTAATATAACATTATACTAGTCCAATTACACGCGTCTAATGATACTAATATAACATTGTACTAGTCCAACTATATGCGTCTAATGATACTAATATAACATTATACTAGTCCAACTACACGCGTCTAATGATACTAATATAACATTATACTAGTCCAACTATACGCGTCTAATGATACTAATATAACATTATACTAGTCCAACTATATGCGTCTAATGATACTAATATAACATTATACTAGTCCAACTACACGCGTCTAATGATACTAATAAAACATTATACTAGTCCAACTACACGCGTCTAATGATACTAATATAACATTATACTAGTCCAACTATACGCGTCTAATGATACTAATATAACATTATACTAGTCCAACTATACGCATCTAATGATACTAATATAACATTATACTAGTCCAACTACATGCGTCTAATGATACTAATATAACATTATACTAGTCCAACTACACGCGTCTAATGATACTAATATAACATTGTACTAGTCCAACTATATGCGTCTAATGATACTAATATAACATTATACTAGTCCAACTACACGCGTCTAATGATACTAATATAACATTATACTAGTCCAACTATACGCGTCTAATGATACTAATATAACATTATACTAGTCCAACTATATGCGTCTAATGATACTAATATAACATCAAACTAGTCCAACTACACGCGTCTAATGATACAAATATAACATTATACTAGTCCAACTACACGCGTCTAATGATACTAATATAACATTATACTAGTCCAACTATACGCGTCTAATGATACTAATATAACATTATACTAGTCCAACTACACGCGTCTAATGATACTAATAAAACATTATACTAGTCCAACTACACGCGTCTAATGATACTAATATAACATTATACTAGTCCAACTATACGCGTCTAATGATACTAATATAACATTATACTAGTCCAACTACACGCATCTAATGATACTAATATAACATTATACTAGTCCAACTACACGCGTCTAATGATACTAATATAACATTATACTAGTCCAACTATACGCCTCTAATGATAATAATATAACATTATACTAGTCCAACTACATGTGTCTAATGATACTAATATAACATAATACTAGTCCAACTACACGCGTCTAATGATACTAATATAACATTATACTAGTCCAACTATACGCGTCTAATGATACTAATATAACATTATACTAGTCCAACTATACGCGTCTAATGATACTAATATAACATTATACTAGTCCAACTATTTGCAACTAATGATACTAATATAACATTATACTAGTCCAACTATACGCGTCTAATGATACTAATATAACATTATACTAGTCCAACTATACGCATCTAATGATACTAATATAACATTATACTAGTCCAACTATACGCGACTAATGATACTAATATAACATTATACTAGTCCAACTACACGCGTCTAATGATACTAATATAACATTATACTAGTCCAACTATACGCGTCTAATGATACTAATATAACATTATAGTAGTCCAACTATACGCGTCTAATGATACTAATATAACATTGTACTAGTCCAACTATATGCGTCTAATGATACTAAGAAAACATTATACTAGTCCAACTACACGCGTCTAATGATACTAATATAACATTATACTAGTCCAACTATACGCGTCTAATGATACTAATATAACATTATACTAGTCCAACTATATGCGTCTAATGATACTAATATAACATCAAACTAGTCCAACTACACGCGTCTAATGATACTAATATAACATTATACTAGTCCAACTACACGCGTCTAATGATACTAATATAACATTATACTAGTCCAACTATACGCGTCTAATGATACTAATATAACATTATACTAGTCCAACTACACGCGTCTAATGATACTAATAAAACATTATACTAGTCCAACTACACGCGTCTAATGATACTAATATAACATTATACTAGTCCAACTATACGCGTCTAATGATACTAATATAACATTATACTAGTCCAACTATACGCATCTAATGATACTAATATAACATTATACTAGTCCAACTACACGCGTCTAATGATACTAATATAACATTATACTAGTCCAACTATACGCCTCTAATGATAATAATATAACATTATACTAGTCCAACTACATGTGTCTAATGATACTAATATAACATAATACTAGTCCAACTACACGCGTCTAATGATACTAATATAACATTATACTAGTCCAACTATACGCGTCTAATGATACTAATATAACATTATACTAGTCCAACTATACGCGTCTAATGATACTAATATAACATTATACTAGTCCAACTATTTGCAACTAATGATACTAATATAACATTATACTAGTCCAACTATACGCGTCGAATGATACTAATATAACATTATACTAGTCCAACTATATGCGTCTAATGATACTAATATAACATTATACTAGTCCAACTACACGCGTCTAATGATACTAATATAACGTTATACTAGTCCAACTACACGCGTCTAATGATACTAATATAACATTATACTAGTCCAACTACACGCGTCTAATGATACTAATTTAACATTGTACTAGTCCAACTATATGCGTCTAATGATACTAATATAACATTATACTAGTCCAACTACACGCGTCTAATGATACTAATATAACATTATACTAGTCCAACTATACGCGTCTAATGATACTAATATAACATTATACTAGTGCAACTACACGCGTCTAATGATACTGATATAACATGATACTAGTCCAACTATACGCGTCTAATGATACTGATATAACATGATACTAGTCCAACTATACGCGTCTAATGATACTAATATAAAATCATACTAGTCCAACTATACGCGTCTAATGATACTGATTTAACATGATACTAGTCCAACTATACGCGTCTAATGATACTAATATGACATTATACTAGTCCAACTATACGCGTCTAATGATACTAATATGACATTATACTAGTCCAACTATACGCGTCTAATGATACTAATATGACATTATACTAGTCCAACTATACGCGTCTAATGATACTAATATGACATTATACTAGTCCAACTATACGCGTCTAATGATACTAATATAACATTATACTAGTCCAACTATACGCGTCTAATGATACTAATATAACATTATAGTAGTCCAACTATACGCGTCTAATGATACTAATATAACATTATACTAGTCCAACTATACGCGTCTAATGATACTAATATAACATTATAGTAGTCCAACTATACGCGTCTAATGATACTAATATAACATTATACTAGTCCAACTATACGCGTCTAATGATACTATGAAAACATTATACTAGTGCAACTATATGCGTCTAATGATACTAATATAACATTATACTAGTCCAACTACACGCGTCTAATGATACTAATATAACATTATACTAGTCCAACTACACGCGTCTAATGATACTAATATAACATTATACTAGTCCAACTATATGCGTCTAATGATACTAATATAACATCAAACTAGTCCAACTACACGCGTCTAATGATACTAATATAACATTATACTAGTCCAACTACACGCGTCTAATGATACTAATAAAACATTATACTAGTCCAACTATACGCGTCTAATGATACTAATATAACATTATACTAGTCCAACTACACGCGTCTAATGATACTAATAAAACATTATACTAGTCCAACTACACGCGTCTAATGATACTAATATAACATTATACTAGTCCAACTATACGCGTCTAATGATACTAATATAACATTATACTAGTCCAACTATACACATCTAATGATACTAATATAACATTATACTAGTCCAACTACACGCGTCTAATGATACTAATATAACATTATACTAGTCCAACTACACGCGTCTAATGATACTAATATAACATTGTACTAGTCCAACTATATGCGTCTAATGATACTAATATAACATTATACTAGTCCAACTACACGCGTCTAATGATACTAATATAACATTATACTAGTCCAACTATACGCGTCTAATGATACTAATATAACATTATACTAGTCCAACTATACGCGTCTAATGATACTAATATAACATTATACTAGTCCAACTATTTGCAACTAATGATACTAATATAACATTATACTAGTCCAACTATACGCGTCTAATGATACTAATATAACATTATACTAGTCCAACTATACGCGTCTAATGATACTAATATAACATTATACTAGTCCAACTATACGCGTCTAATGATACTAATATAACATTATAGTAGTCCAACTATACGCGTCTAATGATACTAATATAACATTATACTAGTCCAACTATACGCGTCTAATGATACTATGAAAACATTATACTAGTCCAACTATATGCGTCTAATGATACTAATATAACATTATACTAGTCCAACTACACGCGTCTAATGATACTAATATAACATTATACTAGTCCAACTACACGCGTCTAATGATACTAATATAACATTATACTAGTCCAACTATATGCGTCTAATGATACTAATATAACATCAAACTAGTCCAACTACATGCGTCTAATGATACTAATATAACATTATACTAGTCCAACTACACGCGTCTAATGATACTAATAAAACATTATACTAGTCCAACTATACGCGTCTAATGATACTAATATAACATTATACTAGTCCAACTACACGCGTCTAATGATACTAATAAAACATTATACTAGTCCAACTACACGCGTCTAATGATACTAATATAACATTATACTAGTCCAACTATACGCGTCTAATGATACTAATATAACATTATACTAGTCCAACTATACACATCTAATGATACTAATATAACATTATACTAGTCCAACTACACGCGTCTAATGATACTAATATAACATTATACTAGTCCAACTACACGCGTCTAATGATACTAATATAACATTGTACTAGTCCAACTATATGCGTCTAATGATACTAATATAACATTATACTAGTCCAACTACACGCGTCTAATGATACTAATATAACATTATACTAGTCCAACTATACGCGTCTAATGATACTAATATAACATTATACTAGTCCAACTATACGCGTCTAATGATACTAATATAACATTATACTAGTCCAACTATTTGCAACTAATGATACTAATATAACATTATACTAGTCCAACTATACGCGTCTAATGATACTAATATAACATTATACTAGTCCAACTATACGCATCTAATGATACTAATATAACATTATACTAGTCCAACTATACGCGACTAATGATACTAATATAACATTATACTAGTCCAACTACACGCGTCTAATGATACTAATATAACATTATACTAGTCCAACTACACGCGTCTAATGATACTAATATAACATTGTACTAGTCCAACTATATGCGTCTAATGATACTAATATAACATTATACTAGTCCAACTACACGCGTCTAATGATACTAATATAACGTTATACTAGTCCAACTACACGCGTCTAATGATACTAATATAACATTATACTAGTCCAACTACACGCGTCTAATGACACTAATATAACATTGTACTAGTCCAACTATATGCGTCTAATGATACTACTATAACATTATACTAGTCCAACTACACGCGTCTAATGATACTAATATAACATTATACTAGTCCAACTATACGCGTCTAATGATACTAATATAACATTATACTAGTGCAACTATACACATCTAATGATACTAATATAACATTATACTAGTCCAACTACACGCGTCTAATGATACTAATATAACATTATACTAGTCCAACTACACGCGTCTAATGATACTAATATAACATTATACTAGTCCAACTACACGCGTCTAATGATACTAATAAAACATTATACTAGTCCAACTATACGCGTCTAATGATACTAATATAACATTATACTAGTCCAACTACACGCGTCTAATGATACTAATAAAACATTATACTAGTCCAACTACACGCGTCTAATGATACTAATATAACATTATACTAGTCCAACTATACGCGTCTAATGATACTAATATGACATTATACTAGTCCAACTATACGCGTCTAATGATACTAATATGACATTATACTAGTCCAACTATACGCGTCTAATGATACTAATATGACATTATACTAGTCCAACTATACGCGTCTAATGATACTAATATAACATTATACTAGTCCAACTATACGCGTCTAATGATACTAATGTAACATTATAGTAGTCCAACTATACACGTCTAATGATACTAATATAACATTATACTAGTCCAACTATACGCGTCTAATGATACTAATATAACATTATAGTAGTCCAACTATACGCGTCTAATGATACTAATATAACATTATACTAGTCCAACTATACGCGTCTAATGATACTAAGAAAACATTATACTAGTCCAACTATATGCGTCTAATGATACTAATATAACATTATACTAGTCCAACTACACGCGTCTAATGATACTAATATAACATTATACTAGTCCAACTACACGCGTCTAATGATACTAATATAACATTATACTAGTCCAACTATATGCGTCTAATGATACTAATATAACATCAAACTAGTCCAACTACACGCGTCTAATGATACTAATATAACATTATACTAGTCCAACTACACGCGTCTAATGATACTAATAAAACATTATACTAGTCCAACTATACGCGTCTAATGATACTAATATAACATTATACTAGTCCAACTACACGCGTCTAATGATACTAATAAAACATTATACTAGTCCAACTACACGCGTCTAATGATACTAATATAACATTATACTAGTCCAACTATACGCGTGTAATGATACTAATATAACATTATACTAGTCCAACTATACACATCTAATGATACTAATATAACATTATACTAGTCCAACTACACGCGTCTAATGATACTAATATAACATTATACTAGTCCAACTACACGCGTCTAATGATACTAATATAACATTGTACTAGTCCAACTATATGCGTCTAATGATACTAATATAACATTATACTAGTCCAACTACACGCGTCTAATGATACTAATATAACATTATACTAGTCCAACTATACGCATCTAATGATACTAATATAACATTATACTAGTCCAACTATACGCGTCTAATGATACTAATATAACATTATACTAGTCCAACTATTTGCAACTAATAATACTAATATAACATTATACTAGTCCAACTATACGCGTCTAATGATACTAATATAACATTATACTAGTCCAACTATACGCATCTAATGATACTAATATAACATTATACTAGTCCAACTATACGCGACTAATGATACTAATATAACATTATACTAGTCCAACTACACGCGTCTAATGATACTAATATAACATTATACTAGTCCAACTACACGCGTCTAATGATACTAATATAACATTGTACTAGTCCAACTATATGCGTCTAATGATACTAATATAACATTATACTAGTCCAACTACACGCGTCTAATGATACTAATATAACGTTATACTAGTCCAACTACACGCGTCTAATGATACTAATATAACATTATACTAGTCCAACTACACGCGTCTAATGATACTAATATAACATTGTACTAGTCCAACTATATGCGTCTAATGATACTAATATAACATTATACTAGTCCAACTACACGCGTCTAATGATACTAATATAACATTATACTAGTCCAACTATACGCGTCTAATGATACTAATATAACATTATACTAGTGCAACTACACGCGTCTAATGATACTGATATAACATGATACTAGTCCAACTATACGCGTCTAATGATGCTGATATAACATGATACTAGTCCAACTATACGCGTCTAATGATACTAATATAAAATCATACTAGTCCAACTATACGCGTCTAATGATACTGATTTAACATGATACTAGTCCAACTATACGCGTCTAATGATACTAATATGACATTATACTAGTCCAACTATACGCGTCTAATGATACTGATTTAACATGATACTAGTCCAACTATACGCGTCTAATGATACTAATATGACATTATACTAGTCCAACTATACGCGTCTAATGATACTAATATGACATTATACTAGTCCAACTATACGCGTCTAATGATACTAATATGACATTATACTAGTCCAACTATACGCGTCTAATGATACTAATATGACATTATACTAGTCCAACTATACGCGTCTAATGATACTAATATAACATTATAGTAGTCCAACTATACGCGTCTAATGATACTAATATAACATTATACTAGTCCAACTATACGCGTCTAATGATACTAATATAACATTATACTAGTCCAACTATATGCGTCTAATGATACTAATATAAAATTATACTAGTCCAACTACACGCGTCTAATGATACTAATATAACATTATACTAGTCCAACTACACGCGTCTAATGATACTAATATAACATTATACTAGTCCAACTATATGCGTCTAATGATACTAATATAACATCAAACTAGTCCAACTACACGCGTCTAATGATACTAATATAACATTATACTAGTCCAACTACACGCGTCTAATGATACTAATAAAACATTATACTAGTCCAACTATACGCGTCTAATGATACTAATATAACATTATACTAGTCCAACTACACGCTTCTAATGATACTAATATAACATTATACTAGTCCAACTACACGCGTCTAATGATACTAATATAACATTATACTAGTCCAACTACACGCGTCTAATGATACTAATATAACATTGTACTAGTCCAACTATATGCGTCTAATGACACTAATATAACATTATACTAGTCCAACTACACGCGTCTAATGATACTAATATAACATTATACTAGTCCAACTATACGCGTCTAATGATACTAATATAACATTATACTAGTCCAACTATATGCGTCTAATGATACTAATATAACATCAAACTAGTCCAACTACACGCGTCTAATGATACTAATATAACATTATACTAGTCCAACTACACGCGTCTAATGATACTAATAAAACATTATACTAGTCCAACTATACGCGTCTAATGATACTAATATAACATTATACTAGTCCAACTACACGCGTCTAATGATACTAGTAAAACATTATACTAGTCCAACTACACATGTCTAATGATACTAATATAACATGATACTAGTCCAACTATACGCGTCTAATGATACTGATTTAACATGATACTAGTCCAACTATACGCGTCTAATGATACTAATATGACATTATACTAGTCCAACTATACGCGTCTAATGATACTAATATGACATTATACTAGTCCAACTATACGCGTCTAATGATACTAATATGACATTATACTAGTCCAACTATACGCGTCTAATGATACTAATATGACATTATACTAGTCCAACTATACGCGTCTAATGATACTAATATAACATTATACTAGTCCAACTATACGCGTCTAATGATACTAATGTAACATTATAGTAGTCCAACTATACGCGTCTAATGATACTAATATAACATTATACTAGTCCAACTATACGCGTCTAATGATACTAATATAACATTATAGTAGTCCAACTATACGCGTCTAATGATACTAATATAACATTATACTAGTCCAACTATACGCGTCTAATGATACTAAGAAAACATTATACTAGTCCAACTATATGCGTCTAATGATACTAATATAACATTATACTAGTCCAACTACACGCGTCTAATGATACTAATATAACATTATACTAGTCCAACTACACGCGTCTAATGATACTAATATAACATTATACTAGTCCAACTATATGCGTCTAATGATACTAATATAACATCAAACTAGTCCAACTACACGCGTCTAATGATACTAATATAACATTATACTAGTCCAACTACACGCGTCTAATGATACTAATAAAACATTATACTAGTCCAACTATACGCGTCTAATGATACTAATATAACATTATACTAGTCCAACTACACGCGTCTAATGATACTAATAAAACATTATACTAGTCCAACTACACGCGTCTAATGATACTAATATAACATTATACTAGTCCAACTATACGCGTGTAATGATACTAATATAACATTATACTAGTCCAACTATACACATCTAATGATACTAATATAACATTATACTAGTCCAACTACACGCGTCTAATGATACTAATATAACATTATACTAGTCCAACTACACGCGTCTAATGATACTAATATAACATTGTACTAGTCCAACTATATGCGTCTAATGATACTAATATAACATTATACTAGTCCAACTACACGCGTCTAATGATACTAATATAACATTATACTAGTCCAACTATACGCATCTAATGATACTAATATAACATTATACTAGTCCAACTATACGCGTCTAATGATACTAATATAACATTATACTAGTCCAACTATTTGCAACTAATAATACTAATATAACATTATACTAGTCCAACTATACGCGTCTAATGATACTAATATAACATTATACTAGTCCAACTATACGCGTGTAATGACACTAATATAACATTATACTAGTCCAACTATACACATCTAATGATACTAATATAACATTATACTAGTCCAACTACACGCGTCTAATGATACTAATATAACATTATACTAGTCCAACTACACGCGTCTAATGATACTAATATAACATTGTACTAGTCCAACTATATGCGTCTAATGATACTAATATAACATTATACTAGTCCAACTACACGCGTCTAATGATACTAATATAACATTATACTAGTCCAACTATACGCATCTAATGATACTAATATAACATTATACTAGTCCAACTATACGCGTCTAATGATACTAATATAACATTATACTAGTCCAACTATTTGCAACTAATAATACTAATATAACATTATACTAGTCCAACTATACGCGTCTAATGATACTAATATAACATTATACTAGTCCAACTATACGCATCTAATGATACTAATATAACATTATACTAGTCCAACTATACGCGACTAATGATACTAATATAACATTATACTAGTCCAACTACACGCGTCTAATGATACTAATATAACATTATACTAGTCCAACTACACGCGTCTAATGATACTAATATAACATTGTACTAGTCCAACTATATGCGTCTAATGATACTAATATAACATTATACTAGTCCAACTACACGCGTCTAATGATACTAATATAACGTTATACTAGTCCAACTATACGCGTCTAATGATGCTGATATAACATGATACTAGTCCAACTATACGCGTCTAATGATACTAATATAAAATCATACTAGTCCAACTATACGCGTCTAATGATACTGATTTAACATGATACTAGTCCAACTATACGCGTCTAATGATACTAATATGACATTATACTAGTCCAACTATACGCGTCTAATGATACTGATTTAACATGATACTAGTCCAACTATACGCGTCTAATGATACTAATATGACATTATACTAGTCCAACTATACGCGTCTAATGATACTAATATGACATTATACTAGTCCAACTATACGCGTCTAATGATACTAATATGACATTATACTAGTCCAACTATACGCGTCTAATGATACTAATATGACATTATACTAGTCCAACTATACGCGTCTAATGATACTAATATAACATTATAGTAGTCCAACTATACGCTTCTAATGATACTAATATAACATTATACTAGTCCAACTATACGCGTCTAATGATACTAATATAACATTATAGTAGTCCAACTATACGCGTCTAATGATACTAATATAACATTATACTAGTCCAACTATACGCGTCTAATGATACTAATATAACATTATACTAGTCCAACTATATGCGTCTAATGATACTAATATAACATTATACTAGTCCAACTACACGCGTCTAATGATACTAATATAACATTATACTAGTCCAACTACACGCGTCTAATGATACTAATATAACATTATACTAGTCCAACTATATGCGTCTAATGATACTAATATAACATCAAACTAGTCCAACTACACGCGTCTAATGATACTAATATAACATTATACTAGTCCAACTACACGCGTCTAATGATACTAATAAAACATTATACTAGTCCAACTATACGCGTCTAATGATACTAATATAACATTATACTAGTCCAACTACACGCTTCTAATGATACTAATATAACATTATACTAGTCCAACTACACGCGTCTAATGATACTAATATAACATTATACTAGTCCAACTACACGCGTCTAATGATACTAATATAACATTGTACTAGTCCAACTATATGCGTCTAATGACACTAATATAACATTATACTAGTCCAACTACACCCGTCTAATGATACTAATACAACATTATACTAGTCCAACTATACGCGTCTAATGATACTAATATAACATTATACTAGTCCAACTATATGCGTCTAATGATACTAATATAACATCAAACTAGTCCAACTACACGCGTCTAATGATACTAATATAACATTATACTAGTCCAACTACACGCGTCTAATGATACTAATAAAACATTATACTAGTCCAACTATACGCGTCTAATGATACTAATATAACATTATACTAGTCCAACTACACGCGTCTAATGATACTAGTAAAACATTATACTAGTCCAACTACACATGTCTAATGATACTAATATAACATTATACTAGTCCAACTATACGCGTCTAATTATACTAATATAACATTATACTAGTCCAACTATACGCATCTAATGATACTAATATAACATTATACTAGTCCAACTACACGCGTCTAATGATACTAATATAACATTATACTAGTCCAACTATACGCCTCTAATGATAATAATATAACATTATACTAGTCCAACTACATGTGTCTAATGATACTAATATAACATAATACTAGTCCAACTATACGCGTCTAATGATACTGATTTAACATGATACTAGTCCAACTATACGCGTCTAATGATACTAATATGACATTATACTAGTCCAACTATACGCGTCTAATGATACTAATATGACATTATACTAGTCCAACTATACGCGTCTAATGATACTAATATGACATTATACTAGTCCAACTATACGCGTCTAATGATACTAATATGACATTATACTAGTCCAACTATACGCGTCTAATGATACTAATATAACATTATACTAGTCCAACTATACGCGTCTAATGATACTAATATAACATTATAGTAGTCCAACTATACGCGTCTAATGATACTAATATAACATTATACTAGTCCAACTATACGCGTCTAATGATACTAATATAACATTATAGTAGTCCAACTATACGCGTCTAATGATACTAATATAACATTATACTAGTCCAACTACACGCGTCTAATGATACTAAGAAAACATTATACTAGTCCAACTATATGCGTCTAATGATACTAATATAACATGATACTAGTCCAACTATACGCGTCTAATGATACTAATATAACATTATACTAGTCCAACTATACGCGTCTAATGATACTGATTTAACATGATACTAGTCCAACTATACGCGTCTAATGATACTAATATGACATTATACTAGTCCAACTATACGCGTCTAATGATACTGATTTAACATGATACTAGTCCAACTATACGCGTCTAATGATACTAATATGACATTATACTAGTCCAACTATACGCGTCTAATGATACTAATATGACATTATACTAGTCCAACTATACGCGTCTAATGATACTAATATGACATTATACTAGTCCAACTATACGCGTCTAATGATACTGATTTAACATGATACTAGTCCAACTATACGCGTCTAATGATACTAATATGACATTATACTAGTCCAACTATACGCGTCTAATGATACTAATATGACATTATACTAGTCCAACTATACACGTCTAATGATACTAATATGACATTATACTAGTCCAACTATACGCGTCTAATGATACTAATATGACATTATACTAGTCCAACTATACGCGTCTAATGATACTAATATAACATTATACTAGTCCAACTACACGCGTCTAATGATACTAATATAACATTATACTAGTCCAACTATATGCGTCTAATGATACTAATATAACATCAAACTAGTCCAACTACACGCGTCTAATGATACTAATATAACATTATACTAGTCCAACTACACGCGTCTAATGATACTAATAAAACATTATACTAGTCCAACTATACGCGTCTAATGATACTAATATAACATTATACTAGTCCAACTACACGCTTCTAATGATACTAATATAACATAATACTAGTCCAACTACACGCGTCTAATGATACTAATATAACATTATACTAGTCCAACTACACGCGTCTAATGATACTAATATAACATTGTACTAGTCCAACTATATGCGTCTAATGACACTAATATAACATTATACTAGTCCAACTACACGCGTCTAATGATACTAATATAACATTATACTAGTCCAACTATACGCGTCTAATGATACTAATATAACATTATACTAGTCCAACTATATGCGTCTAATGATACTAATATAACATCAAACAAGTCCAACTACACGCGTCTAATGATACTAATATAACATTATACTAGTCCAACTACACGCGTCTAATGATACTAATAAAACATTATACTAGTCCAACTATATGCGTCTAATGATACTAATATAACATCAAACTAGTCCAACTACACGCGTCTAATGATACTAATATAACATTATACTAGTCCAACTACACGCGTCTAATGATACTAATAAAACATTATACTAGTCCAACTATACGCGTCTAATGATACTAATATAACATTATACTAGTCCAACTACACGCGTCTAATGATACTAATATAACATTATACTAGTCCAACTATACGCCTCTAATGATAATAATATAACATTATACTAGTCCAACTACATGTGTCTAATGATACTAATATAACATAATACTAGTCCAACTATACGCGTCTAATGATACTGATTTAACATGATACTAGTCCAACTATACGCGTCTAATGATACTAATATGACATTATACTAGTCCAACTACACGCGTCTAATGATACTAGTAAAACATTATACTAGTCCAACTACACATGTCTAATGATACTAATATAACATTATACTAGTCCAACTATATGCGTCTAATGATACTAATATAACATCAAACTAGTCCAACTACACGCGTCTAATGATACTAATATAACATTATACTAGTCCAACTACACGCGTCTAATGATACTAATAAAACATTATACTAGTCCAACTATACGCGTCTAATGATACTAATATAACATTATACTAGTCCAACTACACGCTTCTAATGATACTAATATAACATTATACTAGTCCAACTACACGCGTCTAATGATACTAATATAACATTATACTAGTCCAACTACACGCGTCTAATGATACTAATATAACATTGTACTAGTCCAACTATATGCGTCTAATGACACTAATATAACATTATACTAGTCCAACTACACGCGTCTAATGATACTAATATAACATTATACTAGTCCAACTATACGCGTCTAATGATACTAATATAACATTATACTAGTCCAACTATATGCGTCTAATGATACTAATATAACATCAAACTAGTCCAACTACACGCGTCTAATGATACTAATATAACATTATACTAGTCCAACTACACGCGTCTAATGATACTAATAAAACATTATACTAGTCCAACTATACGCGTCGAATGATACTAATATAACATTATACTAGTCCAACTACACGCGTCTAATGATACTAGTAAAACATTATACTAGTCCAACTACACATGTCTAATGATACTAATATAACATTATACTAGTCCAACTATACGCGTCTAATTATACTAATATAACATTATACTAGTCCAACTATACGCATCTAATGATACTAATATAACATTATACTAGTCCAACTACACGCGTCTAATGATACTAATATAACATTATACTAGTCCAACTATACGCCTCTAATGATAATAATATAACATTATACTAGTCCAACTACATGTGTCTAATGATACTAATATAACATAATACTAGTCCAACTATACGCGTCTAATGATACTGATTTAACATGATACTAGTCCAACTATACGCGTCTAATGATACTAATATGACATTATACTAGTCCAACTATACGCGTCTAATGATACTAATATAACATTATACTAGTCCAACTATACGCGTCTAATGATACTAATATGACATTATACTAGTCCAACTATACGCGTCTAATGATACTAATATGACATTATACTAGTCCAACTATACGCGTCTAATGATACTAATATAACATTATACTAGTCCAACTATACGCGTCTAATGATACTAATATAACATTATAGTAGTCCAACTATACGCGTCTAATGATACTAATATAACATTATACTAGTCCAACTATACGCGTCTAATGATACTAATATAACATTATAGTAGTCCAACTATACGCGTCTAATGATACTAATATAACATTATACTAGTCCAACTACACGCGTCTAATGATACTAAGAAAACATTATACTAGTCCAACTATATGCGTCTAATGATACTAATATAACATGATACTAGTCCAACTATACGCGTCTAATGATACTAATATAACATTATACTAGTCCAACTATACGCGTCTAATGATACTGATTTAACATGATACTAGTCCAACTATACGCGTCTAATGATACTAATATGACATTATACTAGTCCAACTATACGCGTCTAATGATACTGATTTAACATGATACTAGTCCAACTATACGCGTCTAATGATACTAATATGACATTATACTAGTCCAACTATACGCGTCTAATGATACTAATATGACATTATACTAGTCCAACTATACGCGTCTAATGATACTGATTTAACATGATACTAGTCCAACTATACGCGTCTAATGATACTAATATGACATTATACTAGTCCAACTATACGCGTCTAATGATACTAATATGACATTATACTAGTCCAACTATACGCGTCTAATGATACTAATATGACATTATACTAGTCCAACTATACGCGTCTAATGATACTAATATGACATTATACTAGTCCAACTATACGCGTCTAATGATACTAATATAACATTATACTAGTCCAACTATACGCGTCTAATGATACTAATATAACATTATAGTAGTCCAACTATACGCGTCTAATGATACTAATATAACATTATACTAGTCCAACTATACGCGTCTAATGATACTAATATAACATTATAGTAGTCCAACTATACGCGTCTAATGATACTAATATAACATTATACTAGTCCAACTACACGCGTCTAATGATACTAAGAAAACATTATACTAGTCCAACTATATGCGTCTAATGATACTAATATAACATGATACTAGTCCAACTATACGCGTCTAATGATACTAATATAACATTATACTAGTCCAACTATACGCGTCTAATGATACTGATTTAACATGATACTAGTCCAACTATACGCGTCTAATGATACTAATATGACATTATACTAGTCCAACTATACGCGTCTAATGATACTGATTTAACATGATACTAGTCCAACTATACGCGTCTAATGATACTAATATGACATTATACTAGTCCAACTATACGCGTCTAATGATACTAATATGACATTATACTAGTCCAACTATACGCGTCTAATGATACTGATTTAACATGATACTAGTCCAACTATACGCGTCTAATGATACTAATATGACATTATACTAGTCCAACTATACGCGTCTAATGATACTAATATGACATTATACTAGTCCAACTATACACGTCTAATGATACTAAAATGACATTATACTAGTCCAACTATACGCGTCTAATGATACTAATATGACATTATACTAGTCCAACTATACGCGTCTAATGATACTAATATAACATTATACTAGTCCAACTACACGCGTCTAATGATACTAATATAACATTATACTAGTCCAACTATATGCGTCTAATGATACTAATATAACATCAAACTAGTCCAACTACACGCGTCTAATGATACTAATATAACATTATACTAGTCCAACTACACGCGTCTAATGATACTAATAAAACATTATACTAGTCCAACTATACGCGTCTAATGATACTAATATAACATTATACTAGTCCAACTACACGCTTCTAATGATACTAATATAACATTATACTAGTCCAACTACACGCGTCTAATGATACTAATATAACATTATACTAGTCCAACTACACGCGTCTAATGATACTAATATAACATTGTACTAGTCCAACTATATGCGTCTAATGACACTAATATAACATTATACTAGTCCAACTACACGCGTCTAATGATACTAATATAACATTATACTAGTCCAACTATACGCGTCTAATGATACTAATATAACATTATACTAGTTCAACTACACGCGTCTAATGATACTAATATAACATTGTACTAGTCCAACTATATGCGTCTAATGACACTAATATAACATTATACTAGTCCAACTACACGCGTCTAATGATACTAATAAAACATTATACTAGTCCAACTATACGCGTCTAATGATACTAATATAACATTATACTAGTTCAACTACACGCGTCTAATGATACTAGTAAAACATTATACTAGTCCAACTACACATGTCTAATGATACTAATATAACATTATACTAGTCCAACTATACGCGTCTAATTATACTAATATAACATTATACTAGTCCAACTATACGCATCTAATGATACTAATATAACATTATACTAGTCCAACTACACGCGTCTAATGATACTAATATAACATTATACTAGTCCAACTATACGCCTCTAATGATAATAATATAACATTATACTAGTCCAACTACATGTGTCTAATGATACTAATATAACATAATACTAGTCCAACTATACGCGTCTAATGATACTGATTTAACATGATACTAGTCCAACTATACGCGTCTAATGATACTAATATGACATTATACTAGTCCAACTACACGCGTCTAATGATACTAGTAAAACATTATACTAGTCCAACTACACATGTCTAATGATACTAATATAACATTATACTAGTCCAACTACACGCGTCTAATGATACTAATATAACATTGTACTAGTCCAACTATATGCGTCTAATGATACTAATATAACATTATACTAGTCCAACTACACGCGTCTAATGATACTAATATAACATTATACTAGTCCAACTATACGCATCTAATGATACTAATATAACATTATACTAGTCCAACTATACGCGTCTAATGATACTAATATAACATTATACTAGTCCAACTATTTGCAACTAATAATACTAATATAACATTATACTAGTCCAACTATACGCGTCTAATGATACTAATATAACATTATACTAGTCCAACTATACGCATCTAATGATACTAATATAACATTATACTAGTCCAACTATACGCGACTAATGATACTAATATAACATTATACTAGTCCAACTACACGCGTCTAATGATACTAATATAACATTATACTAGTCCAACTACACGCGTCTAATGATACTAATATAACATTGTACTAGTCCAACTATATGCGTCTAATGATACTAATATAACATTATACTAGTCCAACTACACGCGTCTAATGATACTAATATAACGTTATACTAGTCCAACTACACGCGTCTAATGATACTAATATAACATTATACTAGTCCAACTACACGCGTCTAATGATACTAATATAACATTGTACTAGTCCAACTATATGCGTCTAATGATACTAATATAACATTATACTAGTCCAACTACACGCGTCTAATGATACTAATATAACATTATACTAGTCCAACTATACGCGTCTAATGATACTAATATAACATTATACTAGTGCAACTACACGCGTCTAATGATACTGATATAACATGATACTAGTCCAACTATACGCGTCTAATGATGCTGATATAACATGATACTAGTCCAACTATACGCGTCTAATGATACTAATATAAAATCATACTACTCCAACTATACGCGTCTAATGATACTGATTTAACATGATACTAGTCCAACTATACGCGTCTAATGATACTAATATGACATTATACTAGTCCAACTATACGCGTCTAATGATACTGATTTAACATGATACTAGTCCAACTATACGCGTCTAATGATACTAATATGACATTATACTAGTCCAACTATACGCGTCTAATGATACTAATATGACATTATACTAGTCCAACTATACGCGTCTAATGATACTAATATGACATTATACTAGTCCAACTATACGCGTCTAATGATACTAATATGACATTATACTAGTCCAACTATACGCGTCTAATGATACTAATATAACATTATAGTAGTCCAACTATACGCGTCTAATGATACTAATATAACATTATACTAGTCCAACTATACGCGTCTAATGATACTAATATAACATTATAGTAGTCCAACTATACGCGTCTAATGATACTAATATAACATTATACTAGTCCAACTATACGCGTCTAATGATACTAATATAACATTATACTAGTCCAACTATATGCGTCTAATGATACTAATATAACATTATACTAGTCCAACTACACGCGTCTAATGATACTAATATAACATTATACTAGTCCAACTACACGCGTCTAATGATACTAATATAACATTATACTAGTCCAACTATATGCGTCTAATGATACTAATATAACATCAAACTAGTCCAACTACACGCGTCTAATGATACTAATATAACATTATACTAGTCCAACTACACGCGTCTAATGATACTAATAAAACATTATACTAGTCCAACTATACGCCTCTAATGATACTAATATAACATTATACTAGTCCAACTACACGCTTCTAATGATACTAATATAACATTATACTAGTCCAACTACACGCGTCTAATGATACTAATATAACATTATACTAGTCCAACTACACGCGTCTAATGATACTAATATAACATTGTACTAGTCCAACTATATGCGTCTAATGACACTAATATAACATTATACTAGTCCAACTACACGCGTCTAATGATACTAATATAACATTATACTAGTCCAACTATACGCGTCTAATGATACTAATATAACATTATACTAGTCCAACTATATGCGTCTAATGATACTAATATAACATCAAACTAGTCCAACTACACGCGTCTAATGATACTAATATAACATTATACTAGTCCAACTACACGCGTCTAATGATACTAATAAAACATTATACTAGTCCAACTATACGCGTCTAATGATACTAATATAACATTATACTAGTCCAACTACACGCGTCTAATGATACTAATATAACATTATACTAGTCCAACTATACGCCTCTAATGATAATAATATAACATTATACTAGTCCAACTACATGTGTCTAATGATACTAATATAACATAATACTAGTCCAACTATACGCGTCTAATGATACTGATTTAACATGATACTAGTCCAACTATACGCGTCTAATGATACTAATATGACATTATACTAGTCCAACTATACGCGTCTAATGATACTAATATGACATTATACTAGTCCAACTATACGCGTCTAATGATACTAATATGACATTATACTAGTCCAACTATACGCGTCTAATGATACTAATATGACATTATACTAGTCCAACTATACGCGTCTAATGATACTAATATAACATTATACTAGTCCAACTATACGCGTCTAATGATACTAATATAACATTATAGTAGTCCAACTATACGCGTCTAATGATACTAATATAACATTATACTAGTCCAACTATACGCGTCTAATGATACTAATATAACATTATAGTAGTCCAACTATACGCGTCTAATGATACTAATATAACATTATACTAGTCCAACTACACGCGTCTAATGATACTAAGAAAACATTATACTAGTCCAACTATATGCGTCTAATGATACTAATATAACATGATACTAGTCCAACTATACGCGTCTAATGATACTAATATAACATTATACTAGTCCAACTATACGCGTCTAATGATACTGATTTAACATGATACTAGTCCAACTATACGCGTCTCATGATACTAATATGACATTATACTAGTCCAACTATACGCGTCTAATGATACTGATTTAACATGATACTAGTCCAACTATACGCGTCTAATGATACTAATATGACATTATACTAGTCCAACTATACGCGTCTAATGATACTAATATGACATTATACTAGTCCAACTATACGCGTCTAATGATACTAATATGACATTATACTAGTCCAACTATACGCGTCTAATGATACTGATTTAACATGATACTAGTCCAACTATACGCGTCTAATGATACTAATATGACATTATACTAGTCCAACTATACGCGTCTAATGATACTAATATGACATTATACTAGTCCAACTATACACGTCTAATGATACTAATATGACATTATACTAGTCCAACTATACGCGTCTAATGATACTAATATGACATTATACTAGTCCAACTGTACGCGTCTAATGATACTAATATAACATTATACTAGTCCAACTACACGCGTCTAATGATACTAATATAACATTATACTAGTCCAACTATATGCGTCTAATGATACTAATATAACATCAAACTAGTCCAACTACACGCGTCTAATGATACTAATATAACATTATACTAGTCCAACTACACGCGTCTAATGATACTAATAAAACATTATACTAGTCCAACTATACGCGTCTAATGATACTAATATAACATTATACTAGTCCAACTACACGCTTCTAATGATACTAATATAACATTATACTAGTCCAACTACACGCGTCTAA
This sequence comes from Telmatherina bonti, assembly GCF_933228915.1. Taxonomy (NCBI): domain Eukaryota; kingdom Metazoa; phylum Chordata; class Actinopteri; order Atheriniformes; family Telmatherinidae; genus Telmatherina; species Telmatherina bonti. The sequence continues at coordinate 5,527,497 of NC_136623.1, read as the reverse complement.
TGACACTAATATAACATTATACTAGTCCAACTACACGCGTCTAATGATACTAATATAACATTGTACTAGTCCAACTATATGCGTCTAATGACACTAATATAACATTATACTAGTCCAACTACACGCGTCTAATGATACTAATATAACATTATACTAGTCCAACTATACGCGTCTAATGATACTAATATAACATTATACTAGTCCAACTATATGCGTCTAATGATACTAATATAACATCAAACTAGTCCAACTACACGCGTCTAATGATACTAATATAACATTATACTAGTCCAACTACACGCGTCTAATGATACTAATAAAACATTATACTAGTCCAACTATACGCGTCTAATGATACTAATATAACATTATACTAGTCCAACTACACGCGTCTAATGATACTAGTAAAACATTATACTAGTCCAACTACACATGTCTAATGATACTAATATAACATTATACTAGTCCAACTATACGCGTCTAATTATACTAATATAACATTATACTAGTCCAACTATACGCATCTAATGATACTAATATAACATTATACTAGTCCAACTACACGCGTCTAATGATACTAATATAACATTATACTAGTCCAACTATACGCCTCTAATGATAATAATATAACATTATACTAGTCCAACTACATGTGTCTAATGATACTAATATAACATAATACTAGTCCAACTATACGCGTCTAATGATACTGATTTAACATGATACTAGTCCAACTATACGCGTCTAATGATACTAATATGACATTATACTAGTCCAACTATACGCGTCTAATGATACTAATATGACATTATACTAGTCCAACTATACGCGTCTAATGATACTAATATGACATTATACTAGTCCAACTATACGCGTCTAATGATACTAATATGACATTATACTAGTCCAACTATACGCGTCTAATGATACTAATATAACATTATACTAGTCCAACTATACGCGTCTAATGATACTAATATAACATTATAGTAGTCCAACTATACGCGTCTAATGATACTAATATAACATTATACTAGTCCAACTATACGCGTCTAATGATACTAATATAACATTATAGTAGTCCAACTATACGCGTCTAATGATACTAATATAACATTATACTAGTCCAACTACACGCGTCTAATGATACTAAGAAAACATTATACTAGTCCAACTATATGCGTCTAATGATACTAATATAACATGATACTAGTCCAACTATACGCGTCTAATGATACTAATATAACATTATACTAGTCCAACTATACGCGTCTAATGATACTGATTTAACATGATACTAGTCCAACTATACGCGTCTAATGATACTAATATGACATTATACTAGTCCAACTATACGCGTCTAATGATACTGATTTAACATGATACTAGTCCAACTATACGCGTCTAATGATACTAATATGACATTATACTAGTCCAACTATACGCGTCTAATGATACTAATATGACATTATACTAGTCCAACTATACGCGTCTAATGATACTAATATGACATTATACTAGTCCAACTATACGCGTCTAATGATACTGATTTAACATGATACTAGTCCAACTATACGCGTCTAATGATACTAATATGACATTATACTAGTCCAACTATACGCGTCTAATGATACTAATATGACATTATACTAGTCCAACTATACACGTCTAATGATACTAATATGACATTATACTAGTCCAACTATACGCGTCTAATGATACTAATATGACATTATACTAGTCCAACTATACGCGTCTAATGATACTAATATAACATTATAGTAGTCCAACTATACGCGTCTAATGATACTAATATGACATTATACTAGTCCAACTATACGCGTCTAATGATACTAATATAACATTATAGTAGTCCAACTATACGCGTCTAATGATACTAATATAACATTATACTAGTCCAACTATACGCGTCTAATGATACTAATATAACATTATACTAGTCCAACTATATGCGTCTAATGATACTAATATAACATTATACTAGTCCAACTACACGCGTCTAATGATACTAATATAACATTATACTAGTCCAACTACACGCGTCTAATGATACTAATATAACATTATACTAGTCCAACTATATGCGTCTAATGATACTAATATAACATCAAACTAGTCCAACTACACGCGTCTAATGATACTAATATAACATTATACTAGTCCAACTACACGCGTCTAATGATACTAATAAAACATTATACTAGTCCAACTATACGCGTCTAATGATACTAATATAACATTATACTAGTCCAACTACACGCTTCTAATGATACTAATATAACATTATACTAGTCCAACTACACGCGTCTAATGATACTAATATAACATTATACTAGTCCAACTACACGCGTCTAATGATACTAATATAACATTGTACTAGTCCAACTATATGCGTCTAATGACACTAATATAACATTATACTAGTCCAACTACACGCGTCTAATGATACTAATATAACATTATACTAGTCCAACTATACGCGTCTAATGATACTAATATAACATTATACTAGTCCAACTATATGCGTCTAATGATACTAATATAACATCAAACTAGTCCAACTACACGCGTCTAATGATACTAATATAACATTATACTAGTCCAACTACACGCGTCTAATGATACTAATAAAACATTATACTAGTCCAACTATACGCGTCTAATGATACTAGTAAAACATTATACTAGTCCAACTACACATGTCTAATGATACTAATATAACATTATACTAGTCCAACTATACGCGTCTAATTATACTAATATAACATTATACTAGTCCAACTATACGCATCTAATGATACTAATATAACATTATACTAGTCCAACTACACGCGTCTAATGATACAAATATAACATTATACTAGTCCAACTATACGCCTCTAATGATAATAATATAACATTATACTAGTCCAACTACATGTGTCTAATGATACTAATATAACATAATACTAGTCCAACTATACGCGTCTAATGATACTGATTTAACATGATACTAGTCCAACTATACGCGTCTAATGATACTAATATGACATTATACTAGTCCAACTATACGCGTCTAATGATACTAATATAACATTATACTAGTCCAACTATACGCGTCTAATGATACTAATATAACATTATAGTAGTCCAACTATACGCGTCTAATGATACTAATATAACATTATACTAGTCCAACTATACGCGTCTAATGATACTAATATAACATTATAGTAGTCCAACTATACGCGTCTAATGATACTAATATAACATTATACTAGTCCAACTACACGCGTCTAATGATACTAAGAAAACATTATACTAGTCCAACTATATGCGTCTAATGATACTAATATAACATGATACTAGTCCAACTATACGCGTCTAATGATACTAATATAACATTATACTAGTCCAACTATACGCGTCTAATGATACTGATTTAACATGATACTAGTCCAACTATACGCGTCTAATGATACTAATATGACATTATACTAGTCCAACTATACGCGTCTAATGATACTAATATGACATTATACTAGTCCAACTATACGCGTCTAATGATACTAATATGACATTATACTAGTCCTACTATACGCGTCTAATGATACTAATATGACATTATACTAGTCCAACTATACGCGTCTAATGATACTAATATAACATTATAGTAGTCCAACTATACGCGTCTAATGATACTAATATAACATTATACTAGTCCAACTATACGCGTCTAATGATACTAAGAAAACATTATACTAGTCCAACTATATGCGTCTAATGATACTAATATAACATTATACTAGTCCAACTACACGCGTCTAATGATACTAATATAACATTATACTAGTCCAACTACACGCGTCTAATGATATTAATATAACATTATACTAGTCCAACTATACGCGTCTAATTATACTAATATAACATTATACTAGTCCAACTATACGCATCTAATGATACTAATATAACATTATACTAGTCCAACTACACGCGTCTAATGATACTAATATAACATTATACTAGTCCAACTATACGCCTCTAATGATAATAATATAACATTATACTAGTCCAACTACATGTGTCTAATGATACTAATATAACATAATACTAGTCCAACTATACGCGTCTAATGATACTGATTTAACATGATACTAGTCCAACTATACGCGTCTAATGATACTAATATGACATTATACTAGTCCAACTATACGCGTCTAATGATACTAATATGACATTATACTAGTCCAACTATACGCGTCTAATGATACTAATATGACATTATACTAGTCCAACTATACGCGTCTAATGATACTAATATGACATTATACTAGTCCAACTATACGCGTCTAATGATACTAATATAACATTATACTAGTCCAACTATACGCGTCTAATGATACTAATATAACATTATAGTAGTCCAACTATACGCGTCTAATGATACTAATATAACATTATACTAGTCCAACTATACGCGTCTAATGATACTAATATAACATTATAGTAGTCCAACTATACGCGTCTAATGATACTAATATAACATTATACTAGTCCAACTACACGCGTCTAATGATACTAAGAAAACATTATACTAGTCCAACTATATGCGTCTAATGATACTAATATAACATGATACTAGTCCAACTATACGCGTCTAATGATACTAATATAACATTATACTAGTCCAACTATACGCGTCTAATGATACTGATTTAACATGATACTAGTCCAACTATACGCGTCTCATGATACTAATATGACATTATACTAGTCCAACTATACGCGTCTAATGATACTGATTTAACATGATACTAGTCCAACTATACGCGTCTAATGATACTAATATGACATTATACTAGTCCAACTATACGCGTCTAATGATACTAATATGACATTATACTAGTCCAACTATACGCGTCTAATGATACTAATATGACATTATACTAGTCCAACTATACGCGTCTAATGATACTGATTTAACATGATACTAGTCCAACTATACGCGTCTAATGATACTAATATGACATTATACTAGTCCAACTATACGCGTCTAATGATACTAATATGACATTATACTAGTCCAACTATACACGTCTAATGATACTAATATGACATTATACTAGTCCAACTATACGCGTCTAATGATACTAATATGACATTATACTAGTCCAACTGTACGCGTCTAATGATACTAATATAACATTATACTAGTCCAACTATATGCGTCTAATGATACTAATATAACATCAAACTAGTCCAACTACACGCGTCTAATGATACTAATATAACATTATACTAGTCCAACTACACGCGTCTAATGATACTAATAAAACATTATACTAGTCCAACTATACGCGTCTAATGATACTAATATAACATTATACTAGTCCAACTACACGCTTCTAATGATACTAATATAACATTATACTAGTCCAACTACACGCGTCTAATGACACTAATATAACATTATACTAGTCCAACTACACGCGTCTAATGATACTAATATAACATTGTACTAGTCCAACTATATGCGTCTAATGACACTAATATAACATTATACTAGTCCAACTACACGCGTCTAATGATACTAATATAACATTATACTAGTCCAACTATACGCGTCTAATGATACTAATATAACATTATACTAGTCCAACTATATGCGTCTAATGATACTAATATAACATCAAACTAGTCCAACTACACGCGTCTAATGATACTAATATAACATTATACTAGTCCAACTACACGCGTCTAATGATACTAATAAAACATTATACTAGTCCAACTATACGCGTCTAATGATACTAATATAACATTATACTAGTCCAACTACACGCGTCTAATGATACTAGTAAAACATTATACTAGTCCAACTACACATGTCTAATGATACTAATATAACATTATACTAGTCCAACTATACGCGTCTAATTATACTAATATAACATTATACTAGTCCAACTATACGCATCTAATGATACTAATATAACATTATACTAGTCCAACTACACGCGTCTAATGATACTAATATAACATTATACTAGTCCAACTATACGCCTCTAATGATAATAATATAACATTATACTAGTCCAACTACATGTGTCTAATGATACTAATATAACATAATACTAGTCCAACTATACGCGTCTAATGATACTGATTTAACATGATACTAGTCCAACTATACGCGTCTAATGATACTAATATGACATTATACTAGTCCAACTATACGCGTCTAATGATACTAATATGACATTATACTAGTCCAACTATACGCGTCTAATGATACTAATATGACATTATACTAGTCCAACTATACGCGTCTAATGATACTAATATGACATTATACTAGTCCAACTATACGCGTCTAATGATACTAATATAACATTATACTAGTCCAACTATACGCGTCTAATGATACTAATATAACATTATAGTAGTCCAACTATACGCGTCTAATGATACTAATATAACATTATACTAGTCCAACTATACGCGTCTAATGATACTAATATAACATTATAGTAGTCCAACTATACGCGTCTAATGATACTAATATAACATTATACTAGTCCAACTACACGCGTCTAATGATACTAAGAAAACATTATACTAGTCCAACTATATGCGTCTAATGATACTAATATAACATGATACTAGTCCAACTATACGCGTCTAATGATACTAATATAACATTATACTAGTCCAACTATACGCGTCTAATGATACTGATTTAACATGATACTAGTCCAACTATACGCGTCTAATGATACTAATATGACATTATACTAGTCCAACTATACGCGTCTAATGATACTGATTTAACATGATACTAGTCCAACTATACGCGTCTAATGATACTAATATGACATTATACTAGTCCAACTATACGCGTCTAATGATACTAATATGACATTATACTAGTCCAACTATACGCGTCTAATGATACTAATATAACATAATACTAGTCCAACTATACGCGTCTAATGATACTGATTTAACATGATACTAGTCCAACTATACGCGTCTAATGATACTAATATGACATTATACTAGTCCAACTATTCGCGTCTAATGATACTAATATGACATTATACTAGTCCAACTATACACGTCTAATGATACTAATATGACATTATACTAGTCCAACTATACGCGTCTAATGATACTAATATGACATTATACTAGTCCAACTATACGCGTCTAATGATACTAATATAACATTATAGTAGTCCAACTATACGCGTCTAATGATACTAATATGACATTATACTAGTCCAACTATACGCGTCTAATGATACTAATATAACATTATAGTAGTCCAACTATACGCGTCTAATGATACTAATATAACATTATACTAGTCCAACTATACGCGTCTAATGATACTAATATAACATTATACTAGTCCAACTATATGCGTCTAATGATACTAATATAACATTATACTAGTCCAACTACACGCGTCTAATGATACTAATATAACATTATACTAGTCCAACTACACGCGTCTAATGATACTAATATAACATTATACTAGTCCAACTATATGCGTCTAATGATACTAATATAACATCAAACTAGTCCAACTACACGCGTCTAATGATACTAATATAACATTATACTAGTCCAACTACACGCGTCTAATGATACTAATAAAACATTATACTAGTCCAACTATACGCGTCTAATGATACTAATATAACATTATACTAGTCCAACTACACGCTTCTAATGATACTAATATAACATTATACTAGTCCAACTACACGCGTCTAATGATACTAATATAACATTATACTAGTCCAACTACACGCGTCTAATGATACTAATATAACATTGTACTAGTCCAACTATATGCGTCTAATGACACTAATATAACATTATACTAGTCCAACTACACGCGTCTAATGATACTAATATAACATTATACTAGTCCAACTATACGCGTCTAATGATACTAATATAACATTATACTAGTCCAACTATATGCGTCTAATGATACTAATATAACATCAAACTAGTCCAACTACACGCGTCTAATGATACTAATATAACATTATACTAGTCCAACTACACGCGTCTAATGATACTAATAAAACATTATACTAGTCCAACTATACGCGTCTAATGATACTAATATAACATTATACTAGTCCAACTACACGCGTCTAATGATACTAGTAAAACATTATACTAGTCCAACTACACATGTCTAATGATACTAATATAACATTATACTAGTCCAACTATACGCGTCTAATTATACTAATATAACATTATACTAGTCCAACTATACGCATCTAATGATACTAATATAACATTATACTAGTCCAACTACACGCGTCTAATGATACAAATATAACATTATACTAGTCCAACTATACGCCTCTAATGATAATAATATAACATTATACTAGTCCAACTACATGTGTCTAATGATACTAATATAACATAATACTAGTCCAACTATACGCGTCTAATGATACTGATTTAACATGATACTAGTCCAACTATACGCGTCTAATGATACTAATATGACATTATACTAGTCCAACTATACGCGTCTAATGATACTAATATAACATTATACTAGTCCAACTATACGCGTCTAATGATACTAATATAACATTATAGTAGTCCAACTATACGCGTCTAATGATACTAATATAACATTATACTAGTCCAACTATACGCGTCTAATGATACTAATATAACATTATAGTAGTCCAACTATACGCGTCTAATGATACTAATATAACATTATACTAGTCCAACTACACGCGTCTAATGATACTAAGAAAACATTATACTAGTCCAACTATATGCGTCTAATGATACTAATATAACATGATACTAGTCCAACTATACGCGTCTAATGATACTAATATAACATTATACTAGTCCAACTATACGCGTCTAATGATACTGATTTAACATGATACTAGTCCAACTATACGCGTCTAATGATACTAATATGACATTATACTAGTCCAACTATACGCGTCTAATGATACTGATTTAACATGATACTAGTCCAACTATACGCGTCTAATGATACTAATATGACATTATACTAGTCCAACTATACGCGTCTAATGATACTAATATGACATTATACTAGTCCAACTATACGCGTCTAATGATACTAATATGACATTATACTAGTCCAACTATACGCGTCTAATGATACTAATATGACATTATACTAGTCCAACTATACGCGTCTAATGATACTAATATAACATTATAGTAGTCCAACTATACGCGTCTAATGATACTAATATAACATTATACTAGTCCAACTATACGCGTCTAATGATACTAAGAAAACATTATACTAGTCCAACTATATGCGTCTAATGATACTAATATAACATTATACTAGTCCAACTACACGCGTCTAATGATACTAATATAACATTATACTAGTCCAACTACACGCGTCTAATGATATTAATATAACATTATACTAGTCCAACTATATGCGTCTAATGATACTAATATAACATCAAACTAGTCCAACTACACGCGTCTAATGATACTAATATAACATTATACTAGTCCAACTACACGCGTCTAATGATACTAATAAAACATTATACTAGTCCAACTATACGCGTCTAATGATACTAATATAACATTATACTAGTCCAACTACACGCTTCTAATGATACTAATAAAACATTATACTAGTCCAACTATACGCGTCTAATGATACTAATATAACATTATACTAGTCCAACTATATGCGTCTAATGATACTAATATAACATCAAACTAGTCCAACTACACGCGTCTAATGATACTAATATAACATTATACTAGTCCAACTACACGCGTCTAATGATACTAATAAAACATTATACTAGTCCAACTATACGCGTCTAATGATACTAATATAACATTGTACTAGTCCAACTATATGCGTCTAATGATACTAATATAACATTATACTAGTCCAACTACACGCGTCTAATGATACTAATATAACATTATACTAGTCCAACTATACGCGTCTAATTATACTAATATAACATTATACTAGTCCAACTATACGCATCTAATGATACTAATATAACATTATACTAGTCCAACTACACGCGTCTAATGATACTAATATAACATTATACTAGTCCAACTATACGCCTCTAATGATAATAATATAACATTATACTAGTCCAACTACATGTGTCTAATGATACTAATATAACATAATACTAGTCCAACTACACGCGTCTAATGATACTAATATAACATTATACTAGTCCAACTATACGCGTCTAATGATACTAATATAACATTATACTAGTCCAACTATACGCGTCTAATGATACTAATATAACATTATACTAGTCCAACTATTTGCAACTAATGATACTAATATAACATTATACTAGTCCAACTATACGCGTCTAATGATACTAATATGACATTATACTAGTCCAACTATACGCGTCTAATGATACTAATATGACATTATACTAGTCCAACTATACGCGTCTAATGATACTGATTTAACATGATACTAGTCCAACTATACGCGTCTAATGATACTAATATGACATTATACTAGTCCAACTATACGCGTCTAATGATACTAATATGACATTATACTAGTCCAACTATACACGTCTAATGATACTAATATGACATTATACTAGTCCAACTATACGCGTCTAATGATACTAATATGACATTATACTAGTCCAACTATACGCGTCTAATGATACTAATATAACATTATAGTAGTCCAACTATACGCGTCTAATGATACTAATATAACATTATACTAGTCCAACTATACGCGTCTAATGATACTAATATAACATTATAGTAGTCCAACTATACGCGTCTAATGATACTAATATAACATTATACTAGTCCAACTATACGCGTCTAATGATACTAATATAACATTATACTAGTCCAACTATATGCGTCTAATGATACTAATATAACATTATACTAGTCCAACTACACGCGTCTAATGATACTAATATAACATTATACTAGTCCAACTACACGCGTCTAATGATACTAATATAACATTATACTAGTCCAACTATATGCGTCTAATGATACTAATATAACATCAAACTAGTCCAACTACACGCGTCTAATGATACTAATATAACATTATACTAGTCCAACTACACGCGTCTAATGATACTAATAAAACATTATACTAGTCCAACTATACGCGTCTAATGATACTAATATAACATTATACTAGTCCAACTACACGCTTCTAATGATACTAATATAACATTATACTAGTCCAACTACACGCGTCTAATGATACTAATATAACATTATACTAGTCCAACTACACGCGTCTAATGATACTAATATAACATTGTACTAGTCCAACTATATGCGTCTAATGACACTAATATAACATTATACTAGTCCAACTACACGCGTCTAATGATACTAATATAACATTATACTAGTCCAACTATACGCGTCTAATGATACTAATATAACATTATACTAGTCCAACTATATGCGTCTAATGATACTAATATAACATCAAACTAGTCCAACTACACGCGTCTAATGATACTAATATAACATTATACTAGTCCAACTACACGCGTCTAATGATACTAATAAAACATTATACTAGTCCAACTATACGCGTCTAATGATACTAATATAACATTATACTAGTCCAACTACACGCGTCTAATGATACTAGTAAAACATTATACTAGTCCAACTACACATGTCTAATGATACTAATATAACATTATACTAGTCCAACTATACGCGTCTAATTATACTAATATAACATTATACTAGTCCAACTATACGCATCTAATGATACTAATATAACATTATACTAGTCCAACTACACGCGTCTAATGATACAAATATAACATTATACTAGTCCAACTATACGCCTCTAATGATAATAATATAACATTATACTAGTCCAACTACATGTGTCTAATGATACTAATATAACATAATACTAGTCCAACTATACGCGTCTAATGATACTGATTTAACATGATACTAGTCCAACTATACGCGTCTAATGATACTAATATGACATTATACTAGTCCAACTATACGCGTCTAATGATACTAATATAACATTATACTAGTCCAACTATACGCGTCTAATGATACTAATATAACATTATAGTAGTCCAACTATACGCGTCTAATGATACTAATATAACATTATACTAGTCCAACTATACGCGTCTAATGATACTAATATAACATTATAGTAGTCCAACTATACGCGTCTAATGATACTAATATAACATTATACTAGTCCAACTACACGCGTCTAATGATACTAAGAAAACATTATACTAGTCCAACTATATGCGTCTAATGATACTAATATAACATGATACTAGTCCAACTATACGCGTCTAATGATACTAATATAACATTATACTAGTCCAACTATACGCGTCTAATGATACTGATTTAACATGATACTAGTCCAACTATACGCGTCTAATGATACTAATATGACATTATACTAGTCCAACTATACGCGTCTAATGATACTGATTTAACATGATACTAGTCCAACTATACGCGTCTAATGATACTAATATGACATTATACTAGTCCAACTATACGCGTCTAATGATACTAATATGACATTATACTAGTCCAACTATACGCGTCTAATGATACTAATATGACATTATACTAGTCCAACTATACGCGTCTAATGATACTAATATGACATTATACTAGTCCAACTATACGCGTCTAATGATACTAATATAACATTATAGTAGTCCAACTATACGCGTCTAATGATACTAATATAACATTATACTAGTCCAACTATACGCGTCTAATGATACTAAGAAAACATTATACTAGTCCAACTATATGCGTCTAATGATACTAATATAACATTATACTAGTCCAACTACACGCGTCTAATGATACTAATATAACATTATACTAGTCCAACTACACGCGTCTAATGATATTAATATAACATTATACTAGTCCAACTATATGCGTCTAATGATACTAATATAACATCAAACTAGTCCAACTACACGCGTCTAATGATACTAATATAACATTATACTAGTCCAACTACACGCGTCTAATGATACTAATAAAACATTATACTAGTCCAACTATACGCGTCTAATGATACTAATATAACATTATACTAGTCCAACTACACGCTTCTAATGATACTAATAAAACATTATACTAGTCCAACTACACGCGTCTAATGATACTAATATAACATTATACTAGTCCAACTATACGCGTCTAATGATACTAATATAACATTATACTAGTCCAACTATACGCATCTAATGATACTAATATAACATTATACTAGTCCAACTACACGCGTCTAATGATACTAATATAACATTATACTAGTCCAACTACACGCGTCTAATGATACTAATATAACATTGTACTAGTCCAACTATATGCGTCTAATGATACTAATATAACATTATACTAGTCCAACTACACGCGTCTAATGGTACTAATATAACATTATACTAGTCCAACTATACGCGTCTAATGATACTAATATAACATTATACTAGTCCAACTATATGCGTCTAATGATACTAATATAACATCAAACTAGTCCAACTACACGCGTCTAATGATACTAATATAACATTATACTAGTCCAACTACACGCGTCTAATGATACTAATAAAACATTATACTAGTCCAACTATACGCGTCTAATGATACTAATATAACATTATACTAGTCCAACTACACGCGTCTAATGATACTAGTAAAACATTATACTAGTCCAACTACACATGTCTAATGATACTAATATAACATTATACTAGTCCAACTATACGCGTCTAATTATACTAATATAACATTATACTAGTCCAACTATACGCATCTAATGATACTAATATAACATTATACTAGTCCAACTACACGCGTCTAATGATACTAATATAACATTATACTAGTCCAACTATACGCCTCTAATGATAATAATATAACATTATACTAGTCCAACTACATGTGTCTAATGATACTAATATAACATAATACTAGTCCAACTACACGCGTCTAATGATACTAATATAACATTATACTAGTCCAACTATACGCGTCTAATGATACTAATATAACATTATACTAGTCCAACTATACGCGTCTAATGATACTAATATAACATTATACTAGTCCAACTATTTGATACTAATGATACTAATATAACATTATACTAGTCCAACTATACGCGTCTAATGATACTAATATAACATTATAATAGTCCAACTATACGCATCTAATGATACTAATATAACATTATACTAGTCCAACTATACGCGACTAATGATACTAATATAACATTATACTAGTCCAACTACACGCGTCTAATGATACTAATATAACATTATACTAGTCCAACTACACGCGTCTAATGATACTAATATAACATTGTACTAGTCCAACTATGTGCGTCTAATGATACTAATATAACATTATACTAGTCCAACTACACGCGTCTAATGATACTAATATAACATTATACTAGTCCAACTATACGCGTCTAGTGATACTAATATAACATTATAGTAGTCCAACTATACGCGTCTAATGATACTAATATAACATTATACTAGTCCAACTATACGCGTCTAATGATACTAATATAACATTATAGTAGTCCAACTATACGCGTCTAATGATACTAATATAACATTATACTAGTCCAACTATACGCGTCTAATGATACTAAGAAAACATTATACTAGTCCAACTATATGCGTCTAATGATACTAATATAACATTATACTAGTCCAACTACACGCGTCTAATGATACTAATATAACATTATACTAGTCCAACTACACGCGTCTAATGATACTAATATAACATTATACTAGTCCAACTATATGCGTCTAATGATACTAATATAACATCAAACTAGTCCAACTACACGCGTCTAATGATACTAATATAACATTATACTAGTCCAACTACACGCGTCTAATGATACTAATAAAACATTATACTAGTCCAACTATACGCGTCTAATGATACTAAAATAACATTATACTAGTCCAACTACACGCTTCTAATGATACTAATAAAACATTATACTAGTCCAACTACACGCGTCTAATGATACTAATATAACATTATACTAGTCCAACTATACGCGTCTAATGATACTAATATAACATTATACTAGTCCAACTATACGCATCTAATGATACTAATATAACATTATACTAGTCCAACTACACGCGTCTAATGATACTAATATAACATTATACTAGTCCAACTATACGCGTCTAATGATACTAAGAAAACATTATACTAGTCCAACTATATGCGTCTAATGATACTAATATAACATTATACTAGTCCAACTACACGCGTCTAATGATACTAATATAACATTATACTAGTCCAACTACACGCGTCTAATGATACTAATATAACATTATACTAGTCCAACTATATGCGTCTAATGATACTAATATAACATCAAACTAGTCCAACTACACGCGTCTAATGATACTAATATAACATTATACTAGTCCAACTACACGCGTCTAATGATACTAATAAAACATTATACTAGTCCAACTATACGCGTCTAATGATACTAAAATAACATTATACTAGTCCAACTACACGCTTCTAATGATACTAATAAAACATTATACTAGTCCAACTACACGCGTCTAATGATACTAATATAACATTATACTAGTCCAACTATACGCGTCTAATGATACTAATATAACATTATACTAGTCCAACTATACGCATCTAATGATACTAATATAACATTATACTAGTCCAACTACACGCGTCTAATGATACTAAAATAACATTATACTAGTCCAACTACACGCGTCTAATGATACTAATATAACATTGTACTAGTCCAACTATATGCGTCTAATGATACTAATATAACATTATACTAGTCCAACTACACGCGTCTAATGATACTAATATAACATTATACTAGTCCAACTATACGCGTCTAATGATACTAATATAACATTATACTAGTCCAACTATATGCGTCTAATGATACTAATATAACATCAAACTAGTCCAACTACACGCGTCTAATGATACTAATATAACATTATACTAGTCCAACTACACGCGTCTAATGATACTAATAAAACATTATACTAGTCCAACTATACGCGTCTAATGATACTAATATAACATTATACTAGTCCAACTACACATGTCTAATGATACTAATATAACATTATACTAGTCCAACTATACGCGTCTAATGATACTAATATAACATTATACTAGTCCAACTATACGCGTCTAATGATACTAATATAACATTATACTAGTCCAACTACACGCGTCTAATGATACTAATATAACATTATACTAGTCCAACTATACGCCTCTAATGATAATAATATAACATTATACTAGTCCAACTACATGTGTCTAATGATACTAATATAACATAATACTAGTCCAACTACACGCGTCTAATGATACTAATATAACATTATACTAGTCCAACTATACGCGTCTAATGATACTAATATAACATTATACTAGTCCAACTATACGCGTCTAATGATACTAATATAACATTATACTAGTCCAACTATTTGCAACTAATGATACTAATATAACATTATACTAGTCCAACTATACGCGTCTAATGATACTAATATAACATTATAATAGTCCAACTATACGCATCTAATGATACTAATATAACATTATACTAGTCCAACTATACGCGACTAATGATACTAATATAACATTATACTAGTCCAACTACACGCGCCTAATGATACTAATATAACATTATACTAGTCCAACTACACGCGTCTAATGATACTAATATAACATTGTACTAGTCCAACTATATGCGTCTAATGATACTAATATAACATTATACTAGTCCAACTACACGCGTCTAATGATACTAATATAACGTTATACTAGTCCAACTACACGCGTCTAATGATACTAATATAACATTATACTAGTCCAACTACACGCGTCTAATGATACTAATATAACATTGTACTAGTCCAACTATATGCGTCTAATGATACTAATATAACATTATACTAGTCCAACTACACGCGTCTAATGATACTAATATAACATCAAACTAGTCCAACTACACGCGTCTAATGATACTAATATAACATTATACTAGTCCAACTACACGCGTCTAATGATACTAATATAACATTATACTAGTCCAACTATACGCGTCTAATGATGCTAATATAACATTATAATAGTCCAACTATACGCATCTAATGATACTAATATAACATTATACTAGTCCAACTATACGCGACTAATGATACTAATATAACATTATACTAGTCCAACTACACGCGTCTAATGATACTAATATAACATTATACTAGTCCAACTACACGCGTCTAATGATACTAATATAACATTGTACTAGTCCAACTATATGCGTCTAATGATACTAATATAACATTATACTAGTCCAACTACACGCGTCTAATGATACTAATATAACGTTATACTAGTCCAACTACACGCGTCTAATGATACTAATATAACATTATACTAGTCCAACTACACGCGTCTAATGATACTAATATAACATTGTACTAGTCCAACTATATGCGTCTAATGATACTAATATAACATTATACTAGTCCAACTACACGCGTCTAATGATACTAATATAACATCAAACTAGTCCAACTACACGCGTCTAATGATACTAATATAACATTATACTAGTCCAACTACACGCGTCTAATGATACTAATATAACATTATACTAGTCCAACTATACGCGTCTAATGATACTAATATAACATTATACTAGTCCAACTATACGCGTCTAATGATACTAATATAACATTATACTAGTCCAACTATACGCATCTAATGATACTAATATAACATTATACTAGTCCAACTATACGCGACTAATGATACTAATATAACATGATACTAGTCCAACTATACGCGTCTAATGATACTGATATAACATGATACTAATCCAACTATACGCGTCTAATGATACTGATATAACATGATACTAGTCCAACTATACGCGTCTAATGATACTGATATAAAATGATACTAGTCCAACTATACGCGTCTAATGATACTAATATAAAATCATACTAGTCCAACTATACGCGTCTAATGATACTGATTTAACATGATACTAGTCCAACTATACGCGTCTAATGATACTAATATAACATTATACTAGTCCAACTATACGCGTCTAATGATACTAATATGACATTATACTAGTCCAACTATACGCGTCTAATGATACTAATATGACATTATACTAGTCCAACTATACGCGTCTAATGATACTAATATGACATTATACTAGTCCAACTATACGCGTCTAATGATACTAATATGACATTATACTAGTCCAACTATACGCGTCTAATGATACTAATATAACATTATACTAGTCCAACTATACGCGTCTAATGATACTAATATAACATTATAGTAGTCCAACTATACGCGTCTAATGATACTAATATAACATTATACTAGTCCAACTATACGCGTCTAATGATACTAATATAACATTATACTAGTCCAACTATACGCGTCTAATGATACTAATATAACATTATACTAGTCCAACTATACGCGTCTAATGATACTAAGAAAACATTATACTAGTCCAACTATATGCGTCTAATGATACTAATATAACATTATACTAGTCCAACTACACGCGTCTAATGATACTAATATAACATTATACTAGTCCAACTACACGCGTCTAATGATACTAATATAACATTATACTAGTCCAACTATATGCGTCTAATGATACTAATATAACATCAAACTAGTCCAACTACACGCGTCTAATGATACTAATATAACATTATACTAGTCCAACTACACGCGTCTAATGATACTAATAAAACATTATACTAGTCCAACTATACGCGTCTAATGATACTAATATAACATTATACTAGTCCAACTACACGCGTCTAATGATACTAATAAAACATTATACTAGTCCAACTATACGCATCTAATGATACTAATATAACATTATACTAGTCCAACTACACGCGTCTAATGATACTAATATAACATTATACTAGTCCAACTACACGCGTCTAATGATACTAATATAACATTGTACTAGTCCAACTATATGCGTCTAATGATACTAATATAACATTATACTAGTCCAACTACACGCGTCTAATGATACTAATATAACATTATACTAGTCCAACTATACGCGTCTAATGATACTAATATAACATTATACTAGTCCAACTATATGCGTCTAATGATACTAATATAACATCAAACTAGTCCAACTACACGCGTCTAATGATACTAATATAACATTATACTAGTCCAACTACACGCGTCTAATGATACTAATAAAACATTATACTAGTCCAACTATACGCGTCTAATGATACTAATATAACATTATACTAGTCCAACTACACGCGTCTAATGATACTAGTAAAACATTATACTAGTCCAACTACACATTTCTAATGATACTAATATAACATTATACTAGTCCAACTATACGCGTCTAATGATACTAATATAACATTATACTAGTCCAACTATACGCATCTAATGATACTAATATAACATTATACTAGTCCAACTACACGCGTCTAATGATACTAATATAACATTATACTAGTCCAACTATACGCCTCTAATGAGAATAATATAACATTATACTAGTCCAACTACATGTGTCTAATGATACTAATATAACATAATACTAGTCCAACTACACGCGTCTAATGATACTAATATAACATTATACTAGTCCAACTATACGCGTCTAATGATACTAATATAACATTATACTAGTCCAACTATACGCGTCTAATGATACTAATATAACATTATACTAGTCCAACTATTTGCAACTAATGATACTAATATAACATTATACTAGTCCAACTATACGCGTCTAATGATACTAATATAACATTATAATAGTCCAACTATACGCATCTAATGATACTAATATAACATTATACTAGTCCAACTATACGCGACTAATGATACTAATATAACATTATACTAGTCCAACTACACGCGTCTAATGATACTAATATAACCTTATACTAGTCCAACTACACGCGTCTAATGATACTAATATAACATTGTACTAGTCCAACTATATGCGTCTAATGATACTAATATAACATTATACTAGTCCAACTACACGCGTCTAATGATACTAATATAACGTTATACTAGTCCAACTACACGCGTGTAATGATACTAATATAACATTATACTAGTCCAACTACACGCGTCTAATGATACTAATATAACATTGTACTAGTCCAACTACACGCGTCTAATGATACTAATATAACATTATACTAGTCCAACTACACGCGTCTAATGATACTAATATAACATTGTACTAGTCCAACTATATGCGTCTAATGATACTAATATAACATTATACTAGTCCAACTACACGCGTCTAATGATACTAATATAACATTATACTAGTCCAACTATACGCGTCTAATGATACTAATATAACATTATACTAGTCCAACTATATGCGTCTAATGATACTAATATAACATCAAACTAGTCCAACTACACGCGTCTAATGATACTAATATAACATTATACTAGTCCAACTACACGCGTCTAATGATACTAATAAAACATTATACTAGTCCAACTATACGCGTCTAATGATACTAATATAACATTATACTAGTCCAACTACACGCGTCTAATGATACTAGTAAAACATTATACTAGTCCAACTACACATTTCTAATGATACTAATATAACATTATACTAGTCCAACTATACGCGTCTAATGATACTAATATAACATTATACTAGTCCAACTATACGCATCTAATGATACTAATATAACATTATACTAGTCCAACTACACGCGTCTAATGATACTAATATAACATTATACTAGTCCAACTATACGCCTCTAATGAGAATAATATAACATTATACTAGTCCAACTACATGTGTCTAATGATACTAATATAACATAATACTAGTCCAACTACACGCGTCTAATGATACTAATATAACATTATACTAGTCCAACTATACGCGTCTAATGATACTAATATAACATTATACTAGTCCAACTATACGCGTCTAATGATACTAATATAACATTATACTAGTCCAACTATTTGCAACTAATGATACTAATATAACATTATACTAGTCCAACTATACGCGTCTAATGATACTAATATAACATTATAATAGTCCAACTATACGCATCTAATGATACTAATATAACATTATACTAGTCCAACTATACGCGACTAATGATACTAATATAACATTATACTAGTCCAACTACACGCGTCTAATGATACTAATATAACCTTATACTAGTCCAACTACACGCGTCTAATGATACTAATATAACATTGTACTAGTCCAACTATATGCGTCTAATGATACTAATATAACATTATACTAGTCCAACTACACGCGTCTAATGATACTAATATAACGTTATACTAGTCCAACTACACGCGTGTAATGATACTAATATAACATTATACTAGTCCAACTACACGCGTCTAATGATACTAATATAACATTGTACTAGTCCAACTATATGCGTCTAATGATACTAATATAACATTATACTAGTCCAACTACACGCGTCTAATGATACTAATATAACATTATACTAGTCCAACTACACGCGTCTAATGATACTAATAAAACATTATACTAGTCCAACTACACGCGTCTAATGATACTAATATAACATTATACTAGTCCAACTATACGCGTCTAATGATACTAATATAACATTATACTAGTCCAACTATACGCGTCTAATGATACTACTATAAGATTATACTAGTCCAACTACACGCGTCTAATGATACTAATATAACATTATACTAGTCCAACTATACGCCTCTAATGATAATAATATAACATTATACTAGTCCAACTACATGTGTCTAATGATACTAATATAACATAATACTAGTCCAACTACACGCGTCTAATGATACTAATATAACATTATACTAGTCCAACTATACGCGTCTAATGATACTAATATAACATTATACTAGTCCAACTATACGCGTCTAATGATACTAATATAACATTATACTAGTCCAACTATTTGCAACTAATGATACTAATATAACATTATACTAGTCCAACTATACGCGTCTAATGATACTAATATAACATTATAATAGTCCAAGTATACGCATCTAATGATACTAATATAACATTATACTAGTCCAACTATACGCGACTAATGATACTAATATAACATTATACTAGTCCAACTACACGCGTCTAATGATACTAATATAACATTATACTAGTCCAACTATACGCGTCTAATGATACTAATATAACATTATACTAGTCCAACTATTTGCAACTAATGATACTAATATAACATTATACTAGTCCAACTATACGCGTCTAATGATACTAATATAACATTATAATAGTCCAACTATACGCATCTAATGATACTAATATAACATTATACTAGTCCAACTATACGCGACTAATGATACTAATATAACATTATACTAGTCCAACTACACGCGTCTAATGATACTAATATAACATTATACTAGTCCAACTACACGCGTCTAATGATACTAATATAACATTGTACTAGTCCAACTATATGCGTCTAATGATACTAATATAACATTATACTAGTCCAACTACACGCGTCTAATGATACTAATATAACGTTATACTAGTCCAACTACACGCGTCTAATGATACTAATATAGCATTATACTAGTCCAACTACACGCGTCTAATGATACTAATATAACATTGTACTAGTCCAACTATATGCGTCTAATGATACTAATATAACATTATACTAGTCCAACTACACGCGT
This sequence comes from Telmatherina bonti, assembly GCF_933228915.1. Taxonomy (NCBI): domain Eukaryota; kingdom Metazoa; phylum Chordata; class Actinopteri; order Atheriniformes; family Telmatherinidae; genus Telmatherina; species Telmatherina bonti. The sequence goes on along the minus strand of NC_136623.1, from coordinate 5,504,577 downwards.
CTAATGATACTAATATAACATTATACTAGTCCAACTACACGCGTCTAATGATACTAATAAAACATTATACTAGTCCAACTACACGCGTCTAATGATACTAATATAACATTATACTAGTCCAACTATACGCGTCTAATGATACTAATATAACATTATACTAGTCCAACTGTACGCGTCTAATGATACTAATATAACATTATACTAGTCCAACTATACGCATCTAATGATACTAATATAACATTATACTAGTCCAACTATACGCGACTAATAATACTAATATAACATGATACTAGTCCAACTATACGCGTCTAATGATACTGATATAACATGATACTAATCCAACTATACGCGTCTAATGATACTGATATAACATGATACTAGTCCAACTATACGCGTCTAATGATACTGATATAACATGATACTAGTCCAACTATACGCGTCTAATGATACTAATATGACATTATACTAGTCCAACTATACGCGTCTAATGATACTAATATGACATTATACTAGTCCAACTATACGCGTCTAATGATACTAATATGACATTATACTAGTCCAAATATACGCGTCTAATGATACTAATATGACATTATACTAGTCCAACTATACGCGTCTAATGATACTAATATGACATTATACTAGTCCAACTATACGTGTCTAATGATACTAATATAACATTATACTAGTCCAACTATACGCGTCTAATGATACTAATATAACATTATAGTAGTCCAACTATACGCGTCTAATGATACTAATATAACATTATACTAGTCCAACTATACGCGTCTAATGATACTAATATAACATTATAGTAGTCCAACTATACGCGTCTAATGATACTGATATAACATGATACTAGTCCAACTATACGCGTCTAATGATACTGATATAACATGATACTAGTCCAACTATACGCGTCTAATGATACTAATATGACATTATACTAGTCCAACTATACGCGTCTAATGATACTAATATGACATTATACTAGTCCAACTATACGCGTCTAATGATACTAATATGACATTATACTAGTCCAACTATACGCGTCTAATGATACTAATATGACATTATACTAGTCCAACTATACGCGTCTAATGATACTAATATGACATTATACTAGTCCAACTATACGTGTCTAATGATACTAATATAACATTATACTAGTCCAACTATACGCGTCTAATGATACTAATATAACATTATAGTAGTCCAACTATACGCGTCTAATGATACTAATATAACATTATACTAGTCCAACTATACGCGTCTAATGATACTAATATAACATTATAGTAGTCCAACTATACGCGTCTAATGATACTGATATAACATGATACTAGTCCAACTATACGCGTCTAATGATACTGATATAACATGATACTAGTCCAACTATACGCGTCTAATGATACTAATATGACATTATACTAGTCCAACTATACGCGTCTAATGATACTAATATGACATTATACTAGTCCAACTATACGCGTCTAATGATACTAATATGACATTATACTAGTCCAACTATACGCGTCTAATGATACTAATATGACATTATACTAGTCCAACTATACGCGTCTAATGATACTAATATGACATTATACTAGTCCAACTATACGTGTCTAATGATACTAATATAACATTATACTAGTCCAACTATACGCGTCTAATGATACTAATATAACATTATAGTAGTCCAACTATACGCGTCTAATGATACTAATATAACATTATACTAGTCCAACTATACGCGTCTAATGATACTAATATAACATTATAGTAGTCCAACTATACGCGTCTAATGATACTAATATAACATTATACTAGTCCAACTATACGCGTCTAATGATACTAATATAAAATCATACTAGTCCAACTATACGCGTCAAATGATACTGATTTAACATGATACTAGTCCAACTATACGCGTCTAATGATACTAATATGACATTATACTAGTCCAACTATACGCGTCTAATGATACTAATATGACATTACACTAGTCCAACTATACGCGTCTAATGATACTAATATGACATTAAACTAGTCCAACTATACGCGTCTAATGATACTAATATGACATTATACTAGTCCAACTATACGCGTCTAATGATACTAATATGACATTATACTAGTCCAACTATACGCGTCTAATGATACTAATATAACATTATACTAGTCCAACTATACGCGTCTAATGATACTAATATAACATTATAGTAGTCCAACTATACGCGTCTAATGATACTAATATAACATTATACTAGTCCAACTATACGCGTCTAATGATACTAATATAACATTATAGTAGTCCAACTATACGCGTCTAATGATACTAATATAACATTATACTAGTCCAACTATACGCGTCTAATGATACTAAGAAAACATTATACTAGTCCAACTATATGCGTCTAATGATACTAATATAACATTATACTAGTCCAACTACACGCGTCTAATGACTCTAATATAACATTATACTAGTCCAACTACACGCGTCTAATGATACTAATATAACATACTAGTCCAACTATATGCGTCTAATGATACTAATATAACATCAAACTAGTCCAACTACACGCGTCTAATGATACTAATATAACATTATACTAGTCCAACTACACGCGTCTAATGATACTAACAAAACATTATACTAGTCCAACTATACGCGTCTAATGATACTAATATAACATTATACTAGTCCAACTACATGCGTCTAATGATACTAATAAAACATTATACTAGTCCAACTACACGCGTCTAATGATACTAATATAACATTATACTAGTCCAACTATACGCGTCTAATGATACTAATATAACATTATACTAGTCCAACTATACGCATCTAATGATACTAATATAACATTATACTAGTCCAACTACACGCGTCTAATGATACTAATATAACATTATACTAGTCCAACTACACGCGTCTAATGATACTAATATAACATTGTACTAGTCCAACTATATGCGTCTAATGATACTAATATAACATTATACTAGTCCAACTACACGCGTCTAATGATACTAATATAACATTATACTAGTCCAACTATACGCGTCTAATGATACTAATATAACATTATACTAGTCCAACTATATGCGTCTAATGATACTAATATAACATCAAACTAGTCCAACTACACGCGTCTAATGAGACTAATATAACATTATACTAGTCCAACTACACGCGTCTAATGATACTAATATAACATTATACTAGTCCAACTATACGCGTCTAATGATACTAATATAACATTATACTAGTCCAACTATTTGCAACTAATGATACTAATATAACATTATACTAGTCCAACTATACGCGTCTAATGATACTAATATAACATTGTACTAGTCCAACTATATGCGTCTAATGATACTAATATAACATTATACTAGTCCAACTACACGCGTCTAATGATACTAATATAACATTATACTAGTCCAACTATACGCATCTAATGATACTAATATAACATTATACTAGTCCAACTATACGCGACTAATGATACTAATATAACATTATACTAGTCCAACTACACGTGTCTAATGATACTAATATAACATTATACTAGTCCAACTACACGCGTCTAATGATACTAATATAACATTGTACTAGTCCAACTATATGCGTCTAATGATACTAATATAACATTATACTAGTCCAACTACACGCGTCTAATGATACTAATATAACGTTATACTAGTCCAACTACACGCGTCTAATGATACTAATATAACATTATACTAGTCCAACTACACGCGTCTAATGATACTAATATAACATTGTACTAGTCCAACTACACGCGTCTAATGATACTAATAAAACATTATACTAGTCCAACTACACGCGTCTAATGATACTAATATAACATTATACTAGTCCAACTATACGCGTCTAATGATACTAATATAACATTATACTAGTCCAACTATACGCATCTAATGATACTAATATAACATTATACTAGTCCAACTATACGCGACTAATGATACTAATATAACATGATACTAGTCCAACTATACGCGTCTAATGATACTGATATAACATGATACTAATCCAACTATACGCGTCTAATGATACTGATATAACATCAAACTAGTCCAACTACACGCGTCTAATGATACTAATATAACATTATACTAGTCCAACTACACGCGTCTAATGATACTAATAAAACATTATACTAGTCCAACTATACGCTTCTAATGATACTAATATAACATTATACTAGTCCAACTACACGCTTCTAATGATACTAATATAACATTATACTAGTCCAACTACACGCGTCTAATGATACTAATAAAACATTATACTAGTCCAACTACACGCGTCTAATGATACTAATATAACATTATACTAGTCCAACTATACGCGTCTAATGATACTAATATAACATTATACTAGTCCAACTATACGCATCTAATGATACTAATATAACATTATACTAGTCCAACTACACGCGTCTAATGATACTAATATAACATTATACTAGTCCAACTATACGCCTCTAATGATAATAATATAACATTATACTAGTCCAACTACATGTGTCTAATGATACTAATATAACATTATACTAGTCCAACTATACGCGTCTAATGATACTAATATAACATTATACTAGTCCAACTATACGCGTCTAATGATACTAATATAACATTATACTAGTCCAACTATTTGCAACTAATGATACTAATATAACATTATACTAGTCCAACTATACGCGTCTAATGATACTAATATAACATTATACTAGTCCAACTATACGCATCTAATGATACTAATATAACATTATACTAGTCCAACTATACGCGACTAATGATACTAATATAACGTTATACTAGTCCAACTACACGCGTCTAATGATACTAATATAACATTGTACTAGTCCAACTACACGCGTCTAATGATACTAATAAAACATTATACTAGTCCAACTACACGCGTCTAATGATACTAATATAACATTATACTAGTCCAACTATACGCGTCTAATGATACTAATATAACATTATACTAGTCCAACTATACGCGTCTAATGATACTAATATAACATTATACTAGTCCAACTATACGCATCTAATGATACTAATATAACATTATACTAGTCCAACTATACGCGACTAATGATACTAATATAACATGATACTAGTCCAACTATACGCGTCTAATGATACTGATATAACATGATACTAGTCCAACTATACGCGTCTAATGATACTGATATAACATCAAACTAGTCCAACTACATGCGTCTAATGATACTAATATAACATTATACTAGTCCAACTACACGCGTCTAATGATACTAATAAAACATTATACTAGTCCAACTATACGCTTCTAATGATACTAATATAACATTATACTAGTCCAACTACACGCTTCTAATGATACTAATATAACATTATACTAGTCCAACTACATGCGTCTAATGATACTAATAAAACATTATACTAGTCCAACTACACGCGTCTAATGATACTAATATAACATTATACTAGTCCAACTATACGCGTCTAATGATACTAATATAACATTATACTAGTCCAACTATACGCATCTAATGATACTAATATAACATTATACTAGTCCAACTACACGCGTCTAATGATACTAATATAACATTATACTAGTCCAACTATACGCCTCTAATGATAATAATATAACATTATACTAGTCCAACTACATGTGTCTAATGATACTAATATAACATTATACTAGTCCAACTATACACGTCTAATGATACTAATATAACATTATACTAGTCCAACTATACGCGTCTAATGATACTAATATAACATTATACTAGTCCAACTATTTGCAACTAATGATACTAATATAACATTATACTAGTCCAACTATACGCGTCTAATGATACTAATATAACATTATACTAGTCCAACTATACGCATCTAATGATACTAATATAACATTATACTAGTCCAACTATACGCGACTAATGATACTAATATAACATTATACTAGTCCAACTATACGCGACTAATGATACTAATATAACATTATACTAGTCCAACTACACGCGTCTAATGATACTAATATAACATTATACTAGTCCAACTACACGCGTCTAATGATACTAATATAACATTGTACTAGTCCAACTATATGCGTCTAATGATACTAATATAACATTATACTAGTCCAACTACACGCGTCTAATGATACTAATATAACGTTATACTAGTCCAACTACACGCGTCTAATGATACTAATATAACATTATACTAGTCCAACTACACGCGTCTAATGATACTAATATAACATTGTACTAGTCCAACTATATGCGTCTAATGATACTAATATAACATTATACTAGTCCAACTACACGCGTCTAATGATACTAATATACCATTATACTAGTCCAACTATACGCGTCTAATGAAACTAATATAACATTATACTAGTCCAACTACACGCGTCTAATGATACTAATAAAACATTATACTAGTCCAACTACACGCGTCTAATGATACTAATATAACATTATAGTAGTCCAACTATACGCGTCTAATGATACTAATATAACATTATACTAGTCCAACTATACGCGTCTAATGATACTAAGAAAACATTATACTAGTCCAACTATATGCGTCTAATGATACTAATATAACATTATACTAGTCCAACTACACGCGTCTAATGATACTAATATAACATTATACTAGTCCAACTACACGCGTCTAATGATACTAATATAACATTATACTAGTCCAACTACACGCGTCTAATGATACTAATATAACATTGTACTAGTCCAAGTATATGCGTCTAATGATACTAATATAACATTATACTAGTCCAACTACACGCGTCTAATGATACTAATATAACATTATACTAGTCCAACTATACACGTCTAATGATACTAATATAACATTATACTAGTCCAACTATATGCGTCTAATGATACTAATATAACATCAAACTCGTCCAACTACACGCGTCTAATGATACTAATATAACATTATACTAGTCCAACTACACGCGTCTAATGATACTAATAAAACATTATACTAGTCCAACTATACGCGTCTAATGATACTAATATAACATTATACTAGTCCAACTATACGCGTCTAATGATACTAATAAAACATTATACTAGTCCAACTACACGCGTCTAATGATACTAATATAACATTATACTAGTCCAACTATACGCGTCTAATGATACTAATATAACATTATACTAGTCCAACTATACGCATGTAATGATACTAATATAACATTATACTAGTCCAACTACACGCGTCTAATGATACTAATATAACATTATACTAGTCCAACTACACGCGTCTAATGATACTAATATAACATTGTACTAGTCCAACTATATGCGTCTAATGATACTAATATAACATTATACTAGTCCAACTATATGCGTCTAATGATACTAATATAACATCAAACTAGTCCAACTACACGCGTCTAATGATACTAATATAACATTATACTAGTCCAACTACACGCGTCTAATGATACTAATAAAACATTATACTAGTCCAACTATACGCGTCTAATGATACTAATATAACATTATACTAGTCCAACTATACGCGTCTAATGATACTAATATAACATTATACTAGTCCAACTACACGCGTCTAATGATACTAATATAACATTATACTAGTCCAACTATACGCGTCTAATGATACTAATATAACATTATACTAGTCCAACTATACGCATCTAATGATACTAATATAACATTATACTAGTCCAACTACACGCGTCTAATGATACTAATATAACATTATACTAGTCCAACTATACGCCTCTAATGATAATAATATAACATTATACTAGTCCAACTACATGTGTCTAATGATACTAATATAACATAATACTAGTCCAACTACACGCGTCTAATGATACTAATATAACATTATACTAGTCCAACTATACGCGTCTAATGATACTAATATAACATTATACTAGTCCAACTATACGCGTCTAATGATACTAATATAACATTATACTAGTCCAACTATTTGCAACTAATGATACTAATATAACATTATACTAGTCCAACTATACGTGTCTAATGATACTAATATAACGTTATACTAGTCCAACTACACGCGTCTAATGATACTAATATAACATTATACTAGTCCAACTACACGCGTCTAATGATACTAATATAACATTGTACTAGTACAATTATATGCGTCTAATGATACTAATATAACATTATACTAGTCCAACTACACGCGTCTAATGATACTAATATAACATTATACTAGTCCAACTATACGCGTCTAATGATACTAATATAACATTATACTAGTCCAACTACACGCGTCTAATGATACTAATATAACATTGTACTAGTCCAACTATATGCGTCTAATGATACTAATATAACATTATACTAGTCCAACTACACGCGTCTAATGATACTAATATAACATTATACTAGTCCAACTATACGCGTCTAATGATACTAATATAACATTATACTAGTCCAACTATATGCGTCTAATGATACTAATATAACATCAAACTAGTCCAACTACACGCGTCTAATGATACTAATATAACATTATACTAGTCCAACTACACGCGTCTAATGATACTAATATAACATTGTACTAGTCCAACTATATGCGTCTAATGATACTAATATAACATTATACTAGTCCAACTACACGCGTCTAATGATACTAATATAACGTTATACTAGTCCAACTACACGCGTCTAATGATACTAATATAACATTATACTAGTCCAACTACACGCGTCTAATGATACTAATATAACATTGTACTAGTCCAACTATATGCGTCTAATGATACTAATATAACATTATACTAGTCCAACTACACGCGTCTAATGATACTAATATACCATTATACTAGTCCAACTATACGCGTCTAATGAAACTAATATAACATTATACTAGTCCAACTACACGCGTCTAATGATACTAATAAAACATTATACTAGTCCAACTACACGCGTCTAATGATACTAATATAACATTATAGTAGTCCAACTATACGCGTCTAATGATACTAATATAACATTATACTAGTCCAACTATACGCGTCTAATGATACTAAGAAAACATTATACTAGTCCAACTATATGCGTCTAATGATACTAATATAACATTATACTAGTCCAACTACACGCGTCTAATGATACTAATATAACATTATACTAGTCCAACTACACGCGTCTAATGATACTAATATAACATTATACTAGTCCAACTACACGCGTCTAATGATACTAATATAACATTGTACTAGTCCAACTATATGCGTCTAATGATACTAATATAACATTATACTAGTCCAACTACACGCGTCTAATGATACTAATATAACATTATACTAGTCCAACTATACACGTCTAATGATACTAATATAACATTATACTAGTCCAACTATATGCGTCTAATGATACTAATATAACATCAAACTCGTCCAACTACACGCGTCTAATGATACTAATATAACATTATACTAGTCCAACTACACGCGTCTAATGATACTAATAAAACATTATACTAGTCCAACTATACGCGTCTAATGATACTAATATAACATTATACTAGTCCAACTATACGCGTCTAATGATACTAATAAAACATTATACTAGTCCAACTACACGCGTCTAATGATACTAATATAACATTATACTAGTCCAACTATACGCGTCTAATGATACTAATATAACATTATACTAGTCCAACTATACGCATCTAATGATACTAATATAACATTATACTAGTCCAACTACACGCGTCTAATGATACTAATATAACATTATACTAGTCCAACTACACGCGTCTAATGATACTAATATAACATTGTACTAGTCCAACTATATGCGTCTAATGATACTAATATAACATTATACTAGTCCAACTATATGCGTCTAATGATACTAATATAACATCAAACTAGTCCAACTACACGCGTCTAATGATACTAATATAACATTATACTAGTCCAACTACACGCGTCTAATGATACTAATAAAACATTATACTAGTCCAACTATACGCGTCTAATGATACTAATATAACATTATACTAGTCCAACTATACGCGTCTAATGATACTAATATAACATTATACTAGTCCAACTACACGCGTCTAATGATACTAATATAACATTATACTAGTCCAACTATACGCGTCTAATGATACTAATATAACATTATACTAGTCCAACTATACGCATCTAATGATACTAATATAACATTATACTAGTCCAACTACACGCGTCTAATGATACTAATATAACATTATACTAGTCCAACTATACGCCTCTAATGATAATAATATAACATTATACTAGTCCAACTACATGTGTCTAATGATACTAATATAACATAATACTAGTCCAACTACACGCGTCTAATGATACTAATATAACATTATACTAGTCCAACTATACGCGTCTAATGATACTAATATAACATTATACTAGTCCAACTACACGCGTCTAATGATACTAATATAACATTATACTAGTCCAACTATACGCGTCTAATGATACTAATATAACATTATACTAGTCCAACTATACGCATCTAATGATACTAATATAACATTATACTAGTCCAACTACACGCGTCTAATGATACTAATATAACATTATACTAGTCCAACTATACGCCTCTAATGATAATAATATAACATTATACTAGTCCAACTACATGTGTCTAATGATACTAATATAACATAATACTAGTCCAACTACACGCGTCTAATGATACTAATATAACATTATACTAGTCCAACTATACGCGTCTAATGATACTAATATAACATTATACTAGTCCAACTATACGCGTCTAATGATACTAATATAACATTATACTAGTCCAACTATTTGCAACTAATGATACTAATATAACATTATACTAGTCCAACTATACGCGTCTAATGATACTAATATAACGTTATACTAGTCCAACTACACGCGTCTAATGATACTAATATAACATTATACTAGTCCAACTACACGCGTCTAATGATACTAATATAACATTGTACTAGTCCAATTATATGCGTCTAATGATACTAATATAACATTATACTAGTCCAACTACACGCGTCTAATGATACTAATATAACATTATACTAGTCCAACTATACGCGTCTAATGATACTAATATAACATTATACTAGTCCAACTACACGCGTCTAATGATACTAATATAACATTGTACTAGTCCAACTATATGCGTCTAATGATACTAATATAACATTATACTAGTCCAACTACACGCGTCTAATGATACTAATATAACATTATACTAGTCCAACTATACGCGTCTAATGATACTAATATAACATTATACTAGTCCAACTATATGCGTCTAATGATACTAATATAACATCAAACTAGTCCAACTACACGCGTCTAATGATACTAATATAACATTATACTAGTCCAACTACACGCGTCTAATGATACTAATAAAACATTATACTAGTCCAACTATACGCGTCTAATGATACTAATATAACATTATACTAGTCCAACTACACGCGTCTAATGATACTAATAAAACATTATACTAGTCCAACTACACGCGTCTAATGATACTAATATAACATTATACTAGTCCAACTATACGCGTCTAATGATACTAATATAACATTATACTAGTCCAACTATACGCATCTAATGATACTAATATAAAATTATACTAGTCCAACTACACGCGTCTAATGATACTAATATAACATTATACTAGTCCAACTACACATGTCTAATGATACTAATATAACATTGTACTAGTCCAACTATATGCGTCTAATGATACTAATATAACATTATACTAGTCCAACTATATGCGTCTAATGATACTAATATAACATCAAACTAGTCCAACTACACGCGTCTAATGATACTAATATAACATTATACTAGTCCAACTACACGCGTCTAATGATACTAATAAAACATTATACTAGTCCAACTATACGCGTCTAATGATACTATTATAACATTATACTAGTCCAACTACACGCGTCTAATGATACTAATAAAACATTATACTAGTCCAACTACACGCGTCTAATGATACTAATATAACATTATACTAGTCCAACTATACGCGTCTAATGATACTAATATAACATTATACTAGTCCAACTATACGCATCTAATGATACTAATATAACATTATACTAGTCCAACTACACGCGTCTAATGATACTAATATAACATTATACTAGTCCAACTATACGCCTCTAATGATAATAATATAACATTATACTAGTCCAACTACATGTGTCTAATGATACTAATATAACATAATACTAGTCCAACTACACGCTTCTAATGATACTAATATAACATTATACTAGTCCAACTATACGCGTCTAATGATACTAATATAACATTATACTAGTCCAACTATACGCGTCTAATGATACTAATATAACATTATACTAGTCCAACTATTTGCAACTAATGATACTAATATAACATTATACTAGACCAACTATACGCGTCTAATGATACTAATATAACATTATACTAGTCCAACTACACGCGTCTAATGATACTAATATAACATTATACTAGTCCAACTACACGCGTCTAATGATACTAATATAACATTGTACTAGTCCAACTATATGCATCTAATGATACTAATATAACATTATACTAGTCCAACTACACGCGTCTAATGATACTAATATAACGTTATACTAGTCCAACTACACGCGTCTAATGATACTAATATAACATTATACTAGTCCAACTACACGCGTCTAATGATACTAATATAACATTGTACTAGTCCAACTATATGCGTCTAATGATACTAATATAACATTATACTAGTCCAACTACACGCGTCTAATGATACCTAATATAACATTATACTAGTCCAACTATACGCGTCTAATGATACTAATATAACATTATACTAGTCCAACTACACGCGTCTAATGATACTGATATAACATGATACTAGTCCAACTATACGCGTCTAATGATACTAATATGACATTATACTAGTCCAACTATACGCGTCTAATGATACTAATATAACATTATACTAGTCCAACTATACGCGTCTAATGATACTAATATAACATTATAGTAGTCCAACTATACGCGTCTAATGATACTAATATAACATTATACTAGTCCAACTATACGCGTCTAATGATACTAATATAACATTATAGTAGTCCAACTATACGCGTCTAATGATACTAATATAACATTATACTAGTCCAACTATACGCGTCTAATGATACTAATATAAAATCATACTAGTCCAACTATACGCGTCTAATGATACTGATTTAACATGATACTAGTCCAACTATACGCGTCTAATGATACTAATATGACATTATACTAGTCCAACTATACGTGTCTAATGATACTAATATGACATTACACTAGTCCAACTATACGCGTCTAATGATACTAATATAACATTATACTAGTCCAACTATACGCGTCTAATGATACTAATATGACATTATACTAGTCCAACTATACGCGTCTAATGATACTAATATGACATTATACTAGTCCAACTATACGCGTCTAATGATACTAATATAACATTATACTAGTCCAACTATACGCGTCTAATGATACTAATATAACATTATAGTAGTCCAACTATACGCGTCTAATGATACTAATATAACATTATACTAGTCCAACTATACGCGTCTAATGATACTAATATAACATTATAGTAGTCCAACTATACGCGTCTAATGATACTAATATAACATTATACTAGTCCAACTATACGCGTCTAATGATACTAAGAAAACATTATACTAGTCCAACTATATGCGTCTAATGATACTAATATAACATTATACTAGTCCAACTACACGCGTCTAATGATACTAATATAACATTATACTAGTCCAACTACACGCGTCTAATGATACTAATATAACATACTAGTCCAACTATATGCGTCTAATGATACTAATATAACATCAAACTAGTCCAACTACACGCGTCTAATGATACTAATATAACATTATACTAGTCCAACTACACGCGTCTAATGATACTAATAAAACATTATACTAGTCCAACTATACGCGTCTAATGATACTAATATAACATTATACTAGTCCAACTACACGCGTCTAATGATACTAATAAAACATTATACTAGTCCAACTACACGCGTCTAATGATACTAATATAACATTATACTAGTCCAACTATACGCGTCTAATGATACTAATATAACATTATACTAGTCCAACTATACGCATCTAATGATACTAATATAACATTATACTAGTCCAACTACACGCGTCTAATGATACTAATATAACATTATACTAGTCCAACTACACGCGTCTAATGATACTAATATAACATTGTACTAGTCCAACTATATGCGTCTAATGATACTAATATAACATTATACTAGTCCAACTACACGCGTCTAATGATACTAATATAACATTATACTAGTCCAACTATACGCGTCTAATGATACTAATATAACATTATACTAGTCCAACTATATGCGTCTAATGATACTAATATAACATCAAACTAGTCCAACTACACGCGTCTAATGATACTAATATAACATTATACTAGTCCAACTACACGCGTCTAATGATACTAATATAACATTATACTTGTCCAACTATACGCGTCTAATGATACTAATATAACATTATACTAGTCCAACTATTTGCAACTAATGATACTAATATAACATTATACTAGTCCAACTATACGCATCTAATGATACTAATATAACATTATAATAGTCCAACTATACGCATCTAATGATACTAATATAACATTATACTAGTCCAACTATACGCGACTAATGATACTAATATAACATTATACTAGTCCAACTACACGCGTCTAATGATACTAATATAACATTATACTAGTCCAACTACACGCGTCTAATGATACTAATATAACATTGTACTAGTCCAACTATATGCGTCTAATGATACTAATATAACATTATACTAGTCCAACTACACGCGTCTAATGATACTAATATAACGTTATACTAGTCCAACTACACGCGTCTAATGATACTAATATAACATTATACTAGTCCAACTACACGCGTCTAATGATACTAATATAACATTATACTAGTCCAACTATACGCGTCTAATGATACTAATATAACATTATACTAGTCCAACTATACGCATCTAATGATACTAATATAACATTATACTAGTCCAACTACACGCGTCTAATGATACTAATATAACATTATACTAGTCCAACTATACGCCTCTAATTATAATAATATAACATTATACTAGTCCAACTACATGTGTCTAATGATACTAATATAACATAATACTAGTCCAACTACACGCGTCTAATGATACTAATATAACATTATACTAGTCCAACTATACGCGTCTAATGATACTAATATAACATTATACTAGTCCAACTATACGCGTCTAATGATACTAATATAACATTATACTAGTCCAACTATTTGCAACTAATGATACTAATATAACATTATACTAGTCCAACTATACGCGTCTAATGATACTAATATAACGTTATACTAGTCCAACTACACGCGTCTAATGATACTAATATAACATTATACTAGTCCAACTACACGCGTCTAATGATACTAATATAACATTGTACTAGTCCAATTATATGCGTCTAATGATACTAATATAACATTATACTAGTCCAACTACACGCGTCTAATGATACTAATATAACATTATACTAGTCCAACTATACGCGTCTAATGATACTAATATAACATTATACTAGTCCAACTACACGCGTCTAATGATACTAATATAACATTGTACTAGTCCAACTATATGCGTCTAATGATACTAATATAACATTATACTAGTCCAACTACACGCGTCTAATGATACTAATATAACATTATACTAGTCCAACTATACGCGTCTAATGATACTAATATAACATTATACTAGTCCAACTATATGCGTCTAATGATACTAATATAACATCAAACTAGTCCAACTACACGCGTCTAATGATACTAATATAACATTATACTAGTCCAACTACACGCGTCTAATGATACTAATAAAACATTATACTAGTCCAACTATACGCGTCTAATGATACTAATATAACATTATACTAGTCCAACTACACGCGTCTAATGATACTAATAAAACATTATACTAGTCCAACTACACGCGTCTAATGATACTAATATAACATTATACTAGTCCAACTATACGCGTCTAATGATACTAATATAACATTATACTAGTCCAACTATACGCATCTAATGATACTAATATAACATTATACTAGTCCAACTACACGCGTCTAATGATACTAATATAACATTATACTAGTCCAACTACACATGTCTAATGATACTAATATAACATTGTACTAGTCCAACTATATGCGTCTAATGATACTAATATAACATTATACTAGTCCAACTACACGCGTCTAATGATACTAATATAACGTTATACTAGTCCAACTACACGCGTCTAATGATACTAATATAACATTATACTAGTCCAACTACACGCGTCTAATGATACTAATATAACATTATACTAGTCCAACTATACGCGTCTAATGATACTAATATAACATTATACTAGTCCAACTATACGCATCTAATGATACTAATATAACATTATACTAGTCCAACTACACGCGTCTAATGATACTAATATAACATTATACTAGTCCAACTATACGCCTCTAATTATAATAATATAACATTATACTAGTCCAACTACATGTGTCTAATGATACTAATATAACATAATACTAGTCCAACTACACGCGTCTAATGATACTAATATAACATTATACTAGTCCAACTATACGCGTCTAATGATACTAATATAACATTATACTAGTCCAACTATACGCGTCTAATGATACTAATATAACATTATACTAGTCCAACTATTTGCAACTAATGATACTAATATAACATTATACTAGTCCAACTATACGCGTCTAATGATACTAATATAACGTTATACTAGTCCAACTACACGCGTCTAATGATACTAATATAACATTATACTAGTCCAACTACACGCGTCTAATGATACTAATATAACATTGTACTAGTCCAATTATATGCGTCTAATGATACTAATATAACATTATACTAGTCCAACTACACGCGTCTAATGATACTAATATAACATTATACTAGTCCAACTATACGCGTCTAATGATACTAATATAACATTATACTAGTCCAACTACACGCGTCTAATGATACTAATATAACATTGTACTAGTCCAACTATATGCGTCTAATGATACTAATATAACATTATACTAGTCCAACTACACGCGTCTAATGATACTAATATAACATTATACTAGTCCAACTATACGCGTCTAATGATACTAATATAACATTATACTAGTCCAACTATATGCGTCTAATGATACTAATATAACATCAAACTAGTCCAACTACACGCGTCTAATGATACTAATATAACATTATACTAGTCCAACTACACGCGTCTAATGATACTAATAAAACATTATACTAGTCCAACTATACGCGTCTAATGATACTAATATAACATTATACTAGTCCAACTACACGCGTCTAATGATACTAATAAAACATTATACTAGTCCAACTACACGCGTCTAATGATACTAATATAACATTATACTAGTCCAACTATACGCGTCTAATGATACTAATATAACATTATACTAGTCCAACTATACGCATCTAATGATACTAATATAACATTATACTAGTCCAACTACACGCGTCTAATGATACTAATATAACATTATACTAGTCCAACTACACATGTCTAATGATACTAATATAACATTGTACTAGTCCAACTATATGCGTCTAATGATACTAATATAACATTATACTAGTCCAACTATATGCGTCTAATGATACTAATATAACATCAAACTAGTCCAACTACACGCGTCTAATGATACTAATATAACATTATACTAGTCCAACTACACGCGTCTAATGATACTAATAAAACATTATACTAGTCCAACTATACGCGTCTAATGATACTATTATAACATTATACTAGTCCAACTACACGCGTCTAATGATACTAATAAAACATTATACTAGTCCAACTACACGCGTCTAATGATACTAATATAACATTATACTAGTCCAACTATACGCGTCTAATGATACTAATATAACATTATACTAGTCCAACTATACGCATCTAATGATACTAATATAACATTATACTAGTCCAACTACACGCGTCTAATGATACTAATATAACATTATACTAGTCCAACTATACGCCTCTAATGATAATAATATAACATTATACTAGTCCAACTACATGTGTCTAATGATACTAATATAACATAATACTAGTCCAACTACACGCTTCTAATGATACTAATATAACATTATACTAGTCCAACTATACGCGTCTAATGATACTAATATAACATTATACTAGTCCAACTATACGCGTCTAATGATACTAATATAACATTATACTAGTCCAACTATTTGCAACTAATGATACTAATATAACATTATACTAGACCAACTATACGCGTCTAATGATACTAATATAACATTATACTAGTCCAACTATACGCATCTAATGATACTAATATAACATTATACTAGTCCAACTGTACGCGACTAATGATACTAATATAACATTATACTAGTCCAACTACACGCGTCTAATGATACTAATATAACATTATACTAGTCCAACTACACGCGTCTAATGATACTAATATAACATTGTACTAGTCCAACTATATGCATCTAATGATACTAATATAACATTATACTAGTCCAACTACACGCGTCTAATGATACTAATATAACGTTATACTAGTCCAACTACACGCGTCTAATGATACTAATATAACATTATACTAGTCCAACTACACGCGTCTAATGATACTAATATAACATTGTACTAGTCCAACTATATGCGTCTAATGATACTAATATAACATTATACTAGTCCAACTACACGCGTCTAATGATACCTAATATAACATTATACTAGTCCAACTATACGCGTCTAATGATACTAATATAACATTATACTAGTCCAACTACACGCGTCTAATGATACTGATATAACATGATACTAGTCCAACTATACGCGTCTAATGATACTAATATGACATTATACTAGTCCAACTATACGCGTCTAATGATACTAATATAACATTATACTAGTCCAACTATACGCGTCTAATGATACTAATATAACATTATAGTAGTCCAACTATACGCGTCTAATGATACTAATATAACATTATACTAGTCCAACTATACGCGTCTAATGATACTAATATAACATTATAGTAGTCCAACTATACGCGTCTAATGATACTAATATAACATTATACTAGTCCAACTATACGCGTCTAATGATACTAATATAAAATCATACTAGTCCAACTATACGCGTCTAATGATACTGATTTAACATGATACTAGTCCAACTATACGCGTCTAATGATACTAATATAACATTATACTAGTCCAACTACACGCGTCTAATGATACTAATATAACATTATACTAGTCCAACTACACGCGTCTAATGACTCTAATATAACATTATACTAGTCCAACTACACGCGTCTAATGATACTAATATAACATACTAGTCCAACTATATGCGTCTAATGATACTAATATAACATCAAACTAGTCCAACTACACGCGTCTAATGATACTAATATAACATTATACTAGTCCAACTACACGCGTCTAATGATACTAATAAAACATTATACTAGTCCAACTACACGCGTCTAATGATACTAATATAACATTATACTAGTCCAACTATACGCGTCTAATGATACTAATATAACATTATACTAGTCCAACTATACGCATCTAATGATACTAATATAACATTATACTAGTCCAACTACACGCGTCTAATGATACTAATATAACATTATACTAGTCCAACTATACGCCTCTAATGATAATAATATAACATTATACTAGTCCAACTACATGTGTCTAATGATACTAATATAACATAATACTAGTCCAACTACACGCTTCTAATGATACTAATATAACATTATACTAGTCCAACTATACGCGTCTAATGATACTAATATAACATTATACTAGTCCAACTATACGCGTCTAATGATACTAATATAACATTATACTAGTCCAACTATTTGCAACTAATGATACTAATATAACATTATACTAGACCAACTATACGCGTCTAATGATACTAATATAACATTATACTAGTCCAACTATACGCATCTAATGATACTAATATAACATTATACTAGTCCAACTGTACGCGACTAATGATACTAATATAACATTATACTAGTCCAACTACACGCGTCTAATGATACTAATATAACATTATACTAGTCCAACTACACGCGTCTAATGATACTAATATAACATTGTACTAGTCCAACTATATGCATCTAATGATACTAATATAACATTATACTAGTCCAACTACACGCGTCTAATGATACTAATATAACATTATACTAGTCCAACTATACGCCTCTAATGATAATAATATAACATTATACTAGTCCAACTACATGTGTCTAATGATACTAATATAACATAATACTAGTCCAACTACACGCTTCTAATGATACTAATATAACATTATACTAGTCCAACTATACGCGTCTAATGATACTAATATAACATTATACTAGTCCAACTATACGCGTCTAATGATACTAATATAACATTATACTAGTCCAACTATTTGCAACTAATGATACTAATATAACATTATACTAGACCAACTATACGCGTCTAATGATACTAATATAACATTATACTAGTCCAACTATACGCATCTAATGATACTAATATAACATTATACTAGTCCAACTGTACGCGACTAATGATACTAATATAACATTATACTAGTCCAACTACACGCGTCTAATGATACTAATATAACATTATACTAGTCCAACTACACGCGTCTAATGATACTAATATAACATTGTACTAGTCCAACTATATGCATCTAATGATACTAATATAACATTATACTAGTCCAACTACACGCGTCTAATGATACTAATATAACGTTATACTAGTCCAACTACACGCGTCTAATGATACTAATATAACATTATACTAGTCCAACTACACGCGTCTAATGATACTAATATAACATTGTACTAGTCCAACTATATGCGTCTAATGATACTAATATAACATTATACTAGTCCAACTACACGCGTCTAATGATACCTAATATAACATTATACTAGTCCAACTATACGCGTCTAATGATACTAATATAACATTATACTAGTCCAACTACACGCGTCTAATGATACTGATATAACATGATACTAGTCCAACTATACGCGTCTAATGATACTAATATGACATTATACTAGTCCAACTATACGCGTCTAATGATACTAATATAACATTATACTAGTCCAACTATACGCGTCTAATGATACTAATATAACATTATAGTAGTCCAACTATACGCGTCTAATGATACTAATATAACATTATACTAGTCCAACTATACGCGTCTAATGATACTAATATAACATTATAGTAGTCCAACTATACGCGTCTAATGATACTAATATAACATTATACTAGTCCAACTATACGCGTCTAATGATACTAATATAAAATCATACTAGTCCAACTATACGCGTCTAATGATACTGATTTAACATGATACTAGTCCAACTATACGCGTCTAATGATACTAATATGACATTATACTAGTCCAACTATACGTGTCTAATGATACTAATATGACATTACACTAGTCCAACTATACGCGTCTAATGATACTAATATAACATTATACTAGTCCAACTATACGCGTCTAATGATACTAATATGACATTATACTAGTCCAACTATACGCGTCTAATGATACTAATATGACATTATACTAGTCCAACTATACGCGTCTAATGATACTAATATAACATTATACTAGTCCAACTATACGCGTCTAATGATACTAATATAACATTATAGTAGTCCAACTATACGCGTCTAATGATACTAATATAACATTATACTAGTCCAACTATACGCGTCTAATGATACTAATATAACATTATAGTAGTCCAACTATACGCGTCTAATGATACTAATATAACATTATACTAGTCCAACTATACGCGTCTAATGATACTAAGAAAACATTATACTAGTCCAACTATATGCGTCTAATGATACTAATATAACATTATACTAGTCCAACTACACGCGTCTAATGACTCTAATATAACATTATACTAGTCCAACTACACGCGTCTAATGATACTAATATAACATACTAGTCCAACTATATGCGTCTAATGATACTAATATAACATCAAACTAGTCCAACTACACGCGTCTAATGATACTAATATAACATTATACTAGTCCAACTACACGCGTCTAATGATACTAATAAAACATTATACTAGTCCAACTATACGCGTCTAATGATACTAATATAACATTATACTAGTCCAACTACACGCGTCTAATGATACTAATAAAACATTATACTAGTCCAACTACACGCGTCTAATGATACTAATATAACATTATACTAGTCCAACTATACGCGTCTAATGATACTAATATAACATTATACTAGTCCAACTATACGCATCTAATGATACTAATATAACATTATACTAGTCCAACTACACGCGTCTAATGATACTAATATAACATTATACTAGTCCAACTACACGCGTCTAATGATACTAATATAACATTGTACTAGTCCAACTACATGCGTCTAATGATACTAATATAACATTATACTAGTCCAACTACACGCGTCTAATGATACTAATATAACATTATACTAGTCCAACTATACGCGTCTAATGATACTAATATAACATTATACTAGTCCAACTATATGCGTCTAATGATACTAATATAACATCAAACTAGTCCAACTACACGCGTCTAATGATACTAATATAACATTATACTAGTCCAACTACACGCGTCTAATGATACTAATATAACATTATACTAGTCCAACTATACGCGTCTAATGATACTAATATAACATTATACTAGTCCAACTATTTGCAACTAATGATACTAATATAACATTATACTAGTCCAACTATACGCGTCTAATGATACTAATATAACATTATAATAGTCCAACTATACGCATCTAATGATACTAATATAACATTATACTAGTCCAACTATACGCGACTAATGATACTAATATAACATTATACTAGTCCAACTACACGCGTCTAATGATACTAATATAACATTATACTAGTCCAACTACACGCGTCTAATGATACTAATATAACATTGTACTAGTCCAACTATATGCGTCTAATGATACTAATATAACATTATACTAGTCCAACTACACGCGTCTAATGATACTAATATAACGTTATACTAGTCCAACTACACGCGTCTAATGATACTAATATAACATTATACTAGTCCAACTACACGCGTCTAATGATACTAATATAACATTGTACTAGTCCAACTACACGCGTCTAATGATACTAATAAAACATTATACTAGTCCAACTACACGCGTCTAATGATACTAATATAACATTATACTAGTCCAACTATACGCGTCTAATGATACTAATATAACATTATACTAGTCCAACTATACGCGTCTAATGATACTAATATAACATTATACTAGTCCAACTATACGCATCTAATGATACTAATATAACATTATACTAGTCCAACTATACGCGACTAATGATACTAATATAACATGATACTAGTCCAACTATACGCGTCTAATGATACTGATATAACATGATACTAATCCAACTATACGCGTCTAATGATACTGATATAACATCAAACTAGTCCAACTACACGCGTCTAATGATACTAATATAACATTATACTAGTCCAACTACACGCGTCTAATGATACTAATAAAACATTATACTAGTCCAGCTATACGCTTCTAATGATACTAATATAACATTATACTAGTCCAACTACACGCTTCTAATGATACTAATATAACATTATACTAGTCCAACTACACGCGTCTAATGATACTAATAAAACATTATACTAGTCCAACTACACGCGTCTAATGATACTAATATAACATTATACTAGTCCAACTATACGCGTCTAATGATACTAATATAACATTATACTAGTCCAACTATACGCATCTAATGATACTAATATAACATTATACTAGTCCAACTACACGCGTCTAATGATACTAATATAACATTATACTAGTCCAACTATACGCCTCTAATGATAATAATATAACATTATACTAGTCCAACTACATGTGTCTAATGATACTAATATAACATTATACTAGTCCAACTATACGCGTCTAATGATACTAATATAACATTATACTAGTCCAACTATACGCGTCTAATGATACTAATATAACATTATACTAGTCCAACTATTTGCAACTAATGATACTAATATAACATTATACTAGTCCAACTATACGCGTCTAATGATACTAATATAACATTATACTAGTCCAACTATACGCATCTAATGATACTAATATAACATTATACTAGTCCAACTATACGCGACTAATGATACTAATATAACATTATACTAGTCCAACTACACGCGTCTAATGATACTAATATAACATTATACTAGTCCAACTACACGCGTCTAATGATACTAATATAACATTGTACTAGTCCAACTATATGCGTCTAATGATACTAATATAACATTATACTAGTCCAACTACACGCGTCTAATGATACTAATATAACGTTATACTAGTCCAACTACACGCGTCTAATGATACTAATATAACATTATACTAGTCCAACTACACGCGTCTAATGATACTAATATAACATTGTACTAGTCCAACTATATGCGTCTAATGATACTAATATAACATTATACTAGTCCAACTATACGCGTCTAATGAAACTAATATAACATTATACTAGTCCAACTACACGCGTCTAATGATACTAATATAACCTTATACTAGTCCAACTACACGCGTCTAATGATACTAATATAACATTATAGTAGTCCAACTATACGCGTCTAATGATACTAATATAACATTATACTAGTCCAACTATACGCGTCTAATGATACTAAGAAAACATTATACTAGTCCAACTATATGCGTCTAATGATACTAATATAACATTATACTAGTCCAACTACACGCGTCTAATGATACTAATATAACATTATACTAGTCCAACTACACGCGTCTAATGATACTAATATAACATTATACTAGTCCAACTACACGCGTCTACTGATACTAATATAACATTGTACTAGTCCAACTATATGCGTCTAATGATACTAATATAACATTATACTAGTCCAACTACACGCGTCTAATGATACTAATATAACATTATACTAGTCCAACTATACACGTCTAATGATACTAATATAACATTATACTAGTCTAACTATATGCGTCTAATGATACTAATATAACATCAAACTAGTCCAACTACACGCGTCTAATGATACTAATATAACATTATACTAGTCCAACTACACGCGTCTAATGATACTAATAAAACATTATACTAGTCCAACTATACGCGTCTAATGATACTAATATAACATTATACTAGTCCAACTATACGCGTCTAATGATACTAATAAAACATTATACTAGTCCAACTACACGCGTCTAATGATACTAATATAACATTATACTTGTCCAACTATACGCGTCTAATGATACTAATATAACATTATACTAGTCCAACTATACGCATCTAATGATACTAATATAACATTATACTAGTCCAACTACACGCGTCTAATGATACTAATATAACATTATACTAGTCCAACTACACGCGTCTAATGATACTAATATAACATTGTACTAGTCCAACTATATGCGTCTAATGATACTAATATAACATTATACTAGTCCAACTATATGCGTCTAATGATACTAATATAACATCAAACTAGTCCAACTACACGCGTCTAATGATACTAATATAACATTATACTAGTCCAACTACACGCGTCTAATGATACTAATAAAACATTATACTAGTCCAACTATACGCGTCTAATGATACTAATATAACATTATACTAGTCCAACTACACGCGTCTAATGATACTAATATAACATTATACTAGTCCAACTACACGCGTCTAATGATACTAATATAACATTATACTAGTCCAACTATACGCGTCTAATGATACTAATATAACATTATACTAGTCCAACTATACGCATCTAATGATACTAATATAACATTATACTAGTCCAACTACACGCGTCTAATGATACTAATATAACATTATACTAGTCCAACTATACGCCTCTAATGATAATAATATAACATTATACTAGTCCAACTACATGTGTCTAATGATACTAATATAACATAATACTAGTCCAACTACACGCGTCTAATGATACTAATATAACATTATACTAGTCCAACTATACGCGTCTAATGATACTAATATAACATTATACTAGTCCAACTATACGCGTCTAATGATACTAATATAACATTATACTAGTCCAACTATTTGCAACTAATGATACTAATATAACATTATACTAGTCCAACTATACGCGTCTAATGATACTAATATAACGTTATACTAGTCCAACTACACGCGTCTAATGATACTAATATAACATTATACTAGTCCAACTACACGCGTCTAATGATACTAATATAACATTGTACTAGTCCAATTATATGCGTCTAATGATACTAATATAACATTATACTAGTCCAACTACACGCGTCTAATGATACTAATATAACATTATACTAGTCCAACTATACGCGTCTAATGAAACTAATATAACATTATACTAGTCCAACTACACGCGTCTAATGATACTAATATAACATTGTACTAGTCCAACTATATGCGTCTAATGATACTAATATAACATTATACTAGTCCAACTACACGCGTCTAATGATAC
Source organism: Telmatherina bonti (assembly GCF_933228915.1). Taxonomy (NCBI): domain Eukaryota; kingdom Metazoa; phylum Chordata; class Actinopteri; order Atheriniformes; family Telmatherinidae; genus Telmatherina; species Telmatherina bonti. The sequence continues at coordinate 5,477,560 of NC_136623.1, read as the reverse complement.
TAATATAACATTATACTAGTCCAACTATACGCGTCTAATGATACTAATATAACATTATACTAGTCCAACTATATGCGTCTAATGATACTAATATAACATCAAACTAGTCCAACTACACGCGTCTAATGATACTAATATAACATTATACTAGTCCAACTACACGCGTCTAATGATACTAATAAAACATTATACTAGTCCAACTATACGCGTCTAATGATACTAATATAACATTATACTAGTCCAACTACACGCGTCTAATGATACTAATAAAACATTATACTAGTCCAACTACACGCGTCTAATGATACTAATATAACATTATACTAGTCCAACTATACGCGTCTAATGATACTAATATAACATTATACTAGTCCAACTATACGCATCTAATGATACTAATATAACATTATACTAGTCCAACTATACGCGTCTAATGATACTAATGTAACATTATACTAGTCCAACTACACGCGTCTAATGATACTAATATAACATTGTACTAGTCCAACTATATGCGTCTAATGATACTAATATAACATTATACTAGTCCAACTATATGCGTCTAATGATACTAATATAACATCAAACTAGTCCAACTACACGCGTCTAATGATACTAATATAACATTATACTAGTCCAACTACACGCGTCTAATGATACTAATAAAACATTATACTAGTCCAACTATACGCGTCTAATGATACTATTATAACATTATACTAGTCCAACTACACGCGTCTAATGATACTAATAAAACATTATACTAGTCCAACTACACGCGTCTAATGATACTAATATAACATTATACTAGTCCAACTATACGCGTCTAATGATACTAATATAACATTATACTAGTCCAACTATACGTATCTAATGATACTAATATAACATTATACTAGTCCAACTACACGCGTCTAACGATACTAATATAACATTATACTAGTCCAACTATACGCCTCTAATGATAATAATATAACATTATACTAGTCCAACTACATGTGTCTAATGATACTAATATAACATAATACTAGTCCAACTACACGCGTCTAATGATACTAATATAACATTATACTAGTCCAACTATACGCGTCTAATGATACTAATATAACATTATACTAGTCCAACTATACGCGTCTAATGATACTAATATAACATTATACTAGTCCAACTATTTGCAACTAATGATACTAATATAACATTATACTAGACCAACTATACGCGTCTAATGATACTAATATAACATTATACTAGTCCAACTATACGCATCTAATGATACTAATATAACATTATACTAGTCCAACTGTACGCGACTAATGATACTAATATAACATTATACTAGACCAACTACACGCGTCTAATGATACTAATAAAACATTATACTAGTCCAACTACACGCGTCTAATGATACTAATATAACATTGTACTAGTCCAACTATATGCGTCTAATGATACTAATATAACATTATACTAGTCCAACTACACGCGTCTAATGATACTAATATAACGTTATACTAGTCCAACTACACGCGTCTAATGATACTAATATAACATTATACTAGTCCAACTACACGCGTCTAATGATACTAATATAACATTGTACTAGTCCAACTATATGCGTCTAATGATACTAATATAACATTATACTAGTCCAACTACACGCGTCTAATGATACTAATATAACATTATACTAGTCCAACTATACGCGTCTAATGATACTAATATAACATTATACTAGTCCAACTACACGCGTCTAATGATACTAATAAAACATTATACTAGTCCAACTACACGCGTCTAATGATACTAATATAACATTATACTAGTCCAACTATACGCGTCTAATGATACTAATATAACATTATACTAGTCCAACTATAAGCGTCTAATGATACTAATATAACATTATACTAGTCCAACTATATGCATCTAATGATACTAATATAACATTATACTAGTCCAACTATACGCGACTAATGATACTAATATAACATTATACTAGTCCAACTACACGCGTCTAATGATACTAATATAACATTATACTAGTCCAACTACACGCGTCTAATGATACTAATAAAACATTATACTAGTCCAACTATACGCATCTAATGATACTAATATAACATTATACTAGTCCAACTATACGCGTCTAATGATACTGATATAACATGATACTAGTCCAACTATACGCGTCTAATGATACTGATATAACATGATACTCGTCCAACTATACGCGTCTAATGATACTGATATAACATGATACTAGTCCAACTATACGCGTCTAATGATACTGATGTAACATGATACTAATCCAACTATACGCGTCTAATGATACTGTTATAACATGATACTAGTCCAACTATACGCGTCTAATGATACTGATATAACATGATACTAGTCCAACTATACGCGTCTAATGATACTAATATAACATTATACTAGTCCAACTATATGCGTCTAATGATACTAATATAACATCAAACTAGTCCAACTACACGCGTCTAATGATACTAATAAAACATTATACTAGTCCAACTACACGCGTCTAATGATACTAATATAACATTATACTAGTCCAACTATACGCGTCTAATGATACTAATATAACATTTTACTAGTCCAACTATACGCATCTAATGATACTAATATAACATTATACTAGTCCAACTACACGCGTCTAATGATACTAATATAACATTATACTAGTCCAACTATACGCGTCTAATGATACTAATATAACATTATACTAGTCCAACTATACGCGTCTAATGATACAAATATAACATTATACTAGTCCAACTATTTGCAACTAATGATACTAATATAACATTATACTAGTCCAACTATACGCGTCTAATGATACTAATATAACATTATACTAGTCCAACTATACGCATCTAATGATACTAATATAACATTATACTAGTCCAACTATACGCGACTAATGATACTAATAAAACATTATACTAGTCCAACTACACGCGTCTAATGATACTAATATAACATTATACTAGTCCAACTATACGCGTCTAATGATACTAATATAACATTATACTAGTCCAACTATATGCGTCTAATGATACTAATATCACATCAAACTAGTCCAACTATACGCGTCTAATGATACTAATATAACATTATACTAGTCCAACTATACGCATCTAATGATACTAATATAACATTATACTAGTCCAACTATACGCGACTAATGATACTAATATAACATTATACTAGTCCAACTACACGCGTCTAATGATACTAATATAACATTATACTAGTCCAACTACACGCGTCTAATGATACTAATAAAACATTATACTAGTCCAACTATACGCATCTAATGATACTAATATAACATTATACTAGTCCAACTATACGCGTCTAATGATACTGATATAACATGATACTAGTCCAACTATACGCGTCTAATGATACTGATATAACATGATACTCGTCCAACTATACGCGTCTAATGATACTGATATAACATGATACTAGTCCAACTATACGCGTCTAATGATACTGATGTAACATGATACTAATCCAACTATACGCGTCTAATGATACTGATATAACATGATACTAGTCCAACTATACGCGTCTAATGATACTGATATAACATGATACTAGTCCAACTATACGCGTCTAATGATACTAATATAACATTATACTAGTCCAACTATATGCGTCTAATGATACTAATATAACATCAAACTAGTCCAACTACACGCGTCTAATGATACTAATAAAACATTATACTAGTCCAACTACACGCGTCTAATGATACTAATATAACATTATACTAGTCCAACTACACGCGTCTAATGATACTAATATAACATTATACTAGTCCAACTATACGCATCTAATGATACTAATATAACATTATACTAGTCCAACTACACGCGTCTAATGATACTAATATAACATTATACTAGTCCAACTACACGCGTCTAATGATACTAATATAACATTGTACTAGTCCAACTATATGCGTCTAATGATACTAATATAACATTATACTAGTCCAACTACACGCGTCTAATGATACTAATATAACATTATACTAGTCCAACTATACGCGTCTAATGATACTAATATAACATTATACTAGTCCAACTATATGCGTCTAATGATACTAATATAACATCAAACTAGTCCAACTACACGCGTCTAATGATACTAATATAACATTATACTAGTCCAACTACACGCGTCTAATGATACTAATAAAACATTATACTAGTCCAACTATACGCGTCTAATGATACTAATATAACATTATACTAGTCCAACTACACGCGTCTAATGATACTAATATAACATTATACTAGTCCAACTATACGCCTCTAATGATAATAATATAACATTATACTAGTCCAACTACATGTGTCTAATGATACTAATATAACATAATACTAGTCCAACTACACGCGTCTAATGATACTAATATAACATTATACTAGTACAACTATACGCGTCTAATGATACTAATATAACATTATACTAGTCCAACTATACGCGTCTAATGATACAAATATAACATTATACTAGTCCAACTATTTGCAACTAATGATACTAATATAACATTATACTAGTCCAACTATACGCGTCTAATGATACTAATATAACATTATACTAGTCCAACTATACGCGTCTAATGATACTAATATAACATTATACTAGTCCAACTATACGCGTCTAATGATACTAATATAACATTATACTAGTCCAACTATACGCGTCTAATGATACTAATATAACATTATACTAGTCCAACTATTTGCAACTAATGATACTAATATAACATTATACTAGACCAACTATACGCGTCTAATGATACTAATATAACATTATACTAGTCCAACTATACGCATCTAATGATACTAATATAACATTATACTAGTCCAACTGTACGCGACTAATGATACTAATATAACATTATACTAGACCAACTACACGCGTCTAATGATACTAATAAAACATTATACTAGTCCAACTACACGCGTCTAATGATACTAATATAACATTGTACTAGTCCAACTATACGCGTCTAATGATACTAATATAACATTATACTAGTCCAACTACACGCGTCTAATGATACTAATATAACATTGTACTAGTCCAACTATATGCGTCTAATGATACTAATATAACATTATACTAGTCCAACTACACGCGTCTAATGATACTAATATAACATTATACTAGTCCAACTACACGCGTCTAATGATACTAATATAACATTATACTAGTCCAACTATACGCGTCTAATGATACTAATATAACATTATACTAGTCCAACTACACGCGTCTAATGATACTAATAAAACATTATACTAGTCCAACTATACGCGTCTAATGATACTAATATAACATTATACTAGTCCAACTATACGCGTCTAATGATACTAATATAACATTATACTAGTCCAACTATAAGCGTCTAATGATACTAATATAACATTATACTAGTCCAACTATATGCATCTAATGATACTAATATAACATTATACTAGTCCAACTATACGCGACTAATGATACTAATATAACATTATACTAGTCCAACTACACGCGTCTAATGATACTAATATAACATTATACTAGTCCAACTACACGCGTCTAATGATACTAATAAAACATTATACTAGTCCAACTATACGCATCTAATGATACTAATATAACATTATACTAGTCCAACTATACGCGTCTAATGATACTGATATAACATGATACTAGTCCAACTATACGCGTCTAATGATACTGATATAACATGATACTCGTCCAACTATACGCGTCTAATGATACTGATATAACATGATACTAGTCCAACTATACGCGTCTAATGATACTGATGTAACATGATACTAATCCAACTATACGCGTCTAATGATACTGATATAACATGATACTAGTCCAACTATACGCGTCTAATGATACTGATATAACATGATACTAGTCCAACTATACGCGTCTAATGATACTAATATAACATTATACTAGTCCAACTATATGCGTCTAATGATACTAATATAACATCAAACTAGTCCAACTACACGCGTCTAATGATACTAATAAAACATTATACTAGTCCAACTACACGCGTCTAATGATACTAATATAACATTATACTAGTCCAACTATACGCGTCTAATGATACTAATATAACATTTTACTAGTCCAACTATACGCATCTAATGATACTAATATAACATTATACTAGTCCAACTACACGCGTCTAATGATACTAATATAACATTATACTAGTCCAACTATACGCGTCTAATGATACTAATATAACATTATACTAGTCCAACTATACGCGTCTAATGATACAAATATAACATTATACTAGTCCAACTATTTGCAACTAATGATACTAATATAACATTATACTAGTCCAACTATACGCGTCTAATGATACTAATATAACATTATACTAGTCCAACTATACGCATCTAATGATACTAATATAACATTATACTAGTCCAACTATACGCGACTAATGATACTAATAAAACATTATACTAGTCCAACTACACGCGTCTAATGATACTAATATAACATTATACTAGTCCAACTATACGCGTCTAATGATACTAATATAACATTATACTAGTCCAACTATATGCGTCTAATGATACTAATATCACATCAAACTAGTCCAACTATACGCGTCTAATGATACTAATATAACATTATACTAGTCCAACTATACGCATCTAATGATACTAATATAACATTATACTAGTCCAACTATACGCGACTAATGATACTAATATAACATTATACTAGTCCAACTACACGCGTCTAATGATACTAATATAACATTATACTAGTCCAACTACACGCGTCTAATGATACTAATAAAACATTATACTAGTCCAACTATACGCATCTAATGATACTAATATAACATTATACTAGTCCAACTATACGCGTCTAATGATACTGATATAACATGATACTAGTCCAACTATACGCGTCTAATGATACTGATATAACATGATACTCGTCCAACTATACGCGTCTAATGATACTGATATAACATGATACTAGTCCAACTATACGCGTCTAATGATACTGATGTAACATGATACTAATCCAACTATACGCGTCTAATGATACTGATATAACATGATACTAGTCCAACTATACGCGTCTAATGATACTGATATAACATGATACTAGTCCAACTATACGCGTCTAATGATACTAATATAACATTATACTAGTCCAACTATATGCGTCTAATGATACTAATATAACATCAAACTAGTCCAACTACACGCGTCTAATGATACTAATAAAACATTATACTAGTCCAACTACACGCGTCTAATGATACTAATATAACATTATACTAGTCCAACTACACGCGTCTAATGATACTAATATAACATTATACTAGTCCAACTATACGCATCTAATGATACTAATATAACATTATACTAGTCCAACTACACGCGTCTAATGATACTAATATAACATTATACTAGTCCAACTACACGCGTCTAATGATACTAATATAACATTGTACTAGTCCAACTATATGCGTCTAATGATACTAATATAACATTATACTAGTCCAACTACACGCGTCTAATGATACTAATATAACATTATACTAGTCCAACTATACGCGTCTAATGATACTAATATAACATTATACTAGTCCAACTATATGCGTCTAATGATACTAATATAACATCAAACTAGTCCAACTACACGCGTCTAATGATACTAATATAACATTATACTAGTCCAACTACACGCGTCTAATGATACTAATAAAACATTATACTAGTCCAACTATACGCGTCTAATGATACTAATATAACATTATACTAGTCCAACTACACGCGTCTAATGATACTAATATAACATTATACTAGTCCAACTATACGCCTCTAATGATAATAATATAACATTATACTAGTCCAACTACATGTGTCTAATGATACTAATATAACATAATACTAGTCCAACTACACGCGTCTAATGATACTAATATAACATTATACTAGTACAACTATACGCGTCTAATGATACTAATATAACATTATACTAGTCCAACTATACGCGTCTAATGATACAAATATAACATTATACTAGTCCAACTATTTGCAACTAATGATACTAATATAACATTATACTAGTCCAACTATACGCGTCTAATGATACTAATATAACATTATACTAGTCCAACTATACGCATCTAATGATACTAATATAACATTATACTAGTCCAACTATACGCGACTAATGATACTAATATAACATTATACTAGTCCAACTACACGCGTCTAATGATACTAATATAACATTATACTAGTCCAACTACACGCGTCTAATGATACTAATATAACATTGTACTAGTCCAACTATATGCGTCTAATGATACTAATATAACATTATACTAGTCCAACTACACGCGTCTAATGATACTAATATAACGTTATACTAGTCCAACTACACGCGTCTAATGATACTAATATAACATTATATTAGTCCAACTACACGCGTCTAATGATACTAATATAACATTGTACTAGTCCAACTATATGCGTCTAATGATACTAATATAACATTATACTAGTCCAACTACACGCGTCTAATGATACTAATATAACATTATACTAGTCCAACTATACGCGTCTAATGATACTAATATAACATTATACTAGTCCAACTACACGCGTCTAATGATACTAATAAAACATTATACTAGTCCAACATTACGCGTCTAATGATACTAATATAACATTATACTAGTCCAACTATACGCATCTAATGATACTAATATAACATTATACTAGTCCAACTATACGCGACTAATGATACTAATATAACATTATACTAGTCCAACTACACGCGTCTAATGATACTAATATAACATTATACTAGTCCAACTACACGCGTCTAATGATACTAATAAAACATTATACTAGTCCAACTACACGCGTCTAATGATACTAATATAACATTATACTAGTCCAACTATATGCGTCTAATGATACTAATATAACATTATACTAGTCCAACTATACGCGTCTAATGATACTGATATAACATGATACTAGTCCAACTATACGCATCTAATGATACTGATATAACATGATACTCGTCCAACTATACGCGTCTAATGATACTGATATAACATGATACTAGTCCAACTATACGCGTCTAATGATACTGATATAACATGATACTAATCCAACTATACGCGTCTAATGATACTGATATAACATGATACTAGTCCAACTATACGCGTCTAATGATACTGATATAACATGATACTAGTCCAACTATACGCGTCTCATGATACTAATATAAAATCATACTAGTCCAACTATACGCGTCTAATGATACTGATTTAACATGATACAAGTCCAACTATACGCGTCTAATGATACTAATATGACATTATACTAGTCCAACTATACGCGTCTAATGATACTAATATGACATTATACTAGTCCAACTATACGCGTCTAATGATACTAATATAACATTATACTAGTCCAACTATACGCGTCTAATGATACTAATATAACATTATACTAGTCCAACTATTTGCAACTAATGATACTAATATAACATTATACTAGTCCAACTATACGCGTCTAATGATACTAATATAACGTTATACTAGTCCAACTACACGCGTCTAATGATACTAATATAACATTATACTAGTCCAACTACACGCGTCTAATGATACTAATATAACATTGTACTAGTCCAATTATATGCGTCTAATGATACTAATATAACATTATACTAGTCCAACTACACGCGTCTAATGATACTAATATAACATTGTACTAGTCCAACTATACGCGTCTAATGAAACTAATATAACATTATACTAGTCCAACTACACGCGTCTAATGATACTAATATAACATTGTACTAGTCCAACTATATGCGTCTAATGATACTAATATAACATTATACTAGTCCAACTACACGCGTCTAATGATACTAATATAACATTATACTAGTCCAACTATACGCGTCTAATGATACTAATATAACATTATACTAGTCCAACTATATGCGTCTAATGATACTAATATAACATTATACTAGTCCAACTACACGCGTCTAATGATACTAATAAAACATTATACTAGTCCAACTATACGCGTCTAATGATACTAATATAACATTATACTAGTCCAACTACACGCGTCTAATGATACTAATAAAACATTATACTAGTCCAACTACACGCGTCTAATGATACTAATATAACATTATACTAGTCCAACTATACGCGTCTAATGATACTAATATAACATTATACTAGTCCAACTATACGCATCTAATGATACTAATATAACATTATACTAGTCCAACTATACGCGTCTAATGATACTAATGTAACATTATACTAGTCCAACTACACGCGTCTAATGATACTAATATAACATTGTACTAGTCCAACTATATGCGTCTAATGATACTAATATAACATTATACTAGTCCAACTATATGCGTCTAATGATACTAATATAACATCAAACTAGTCCAACTACACGCGTCTAATGATACTAATATAACATTATACTAGTCCAACTACACGCGTCTAATGATACTAATAAAACATTATACTAGTCCAACTATACGCGTCTAATGATACTATTATAACATTATACTAGTCCAACTACACGCGTCTAATGATACTAATAAAACATTATACTAGTCCAACTACACGCGTCTAATGATACTAATATAACATTATACTAGTCCAACTATACGCGTCTAATGATACTAATATAACATTATACTAGTCCAACTATACGTATCTAATGATACTAATATAACATTATACTAGTCCAACTACACGCGTCTAACGATACTAATATAACATTATACTAGTCCAACTATACGCCTCTAATGATAATAATATAACATTATACTAGTCCAACTACATGTGTCTAATGATACTAATATAACATTATACTAGTCCAACTACACGCGTCTAATGATACTAATATAACATTATACTAGTCCAACTATACGCGTCTAATGATACTAATATAACATTATACTAGTCCAACTATACGCGTCTAATGATACTAATATAACATTATACTAGTCCAACTATTTGCAACTAATGATACTAATATAACATTATACTAGACCAACTATACGCGTCTAATGATACTAATATAACATTATACTAGTCCAACTATACGCATCTAATGATACTAATATAACATTATACTAGTCCAACTGTACGCGACTAATGATACTAATATAACATTATACTAGACCAACTACACGCGTCTAATGATACTAATAAAACATTATACTAGTCCAACTACACGCGTCTAATGATACTAATATAACATTGTACTAGTCCAACTATATGCGTCTAATGATACTAATATAACATTATACTAGTCCAACTACACGCGTCTAATGATACTAATATAACGTTATACTAGTCCAACTACACGCGTCTAATGATACTAATATAACATTATACTAGTCCAACTACACGCGTCTAATGATACTAATATAACATTGTACTAGTCCAACTATATGCGTCTAATGATACTAATATAACATTATACTAGTCCAACTACACGCGTCTAATGATACTAATATAACATTATACTAGTCCAACTATACGCGTCTAATGATACTAATATAACATTATACTAGTCCAACATTACGCGTCTAATGATACTAATATAACATTATACTAGTCCAACTATACGCATCTAATGATACTAATATAACATTATACTAGTCCAACTATACGCGACTAATGATACTAATATAACATTATACTAGTCCAACTACACGCGTCTAATGATACTAATATAACATTATACTAGTCCAACTACACGCGTCTAATGATACTAATAAAACATTATACTAGTCCAACTACACGCGTCTAATGATACTAATATAACATTATACTAGTCCAACTATATGCGTCTAATGATACTAATATAACATTATACTAGTCCAACTATACGCGTCTAATGATACTGATATAACATGATACTAGTCCAACTATACGCATCTAATGATACTGATATAACATGATACTCGTCCAACTATACGCGTCTAATGATACTGATATAACATGATACTAGTCCAACTATACGCGTCTAATGATACTGATATAACATGATACTAATCCAACTATACGCGTCTAATGATACTGATATAACATGATACTAGTCCAACTATACGCGTCTAATGATACTGATATAACATGATACTAGTCCAACTATACGCGTCTCATGATACTAATATAAAATCATACTAGTCCAACTATACGCGTCTAATGATACTGATTTAACATGATACAAGTCCAACTATACGCGTCTAATGATACTAATATGACATTATACTAGTCCAACTATACGCGTCTAATGATACTAATATGACATTATACTAGTCCAACTATACGCGTCTAATGATACTAATATAACATTATACTAGTCCAACTATACGCGTCTAATGATACTAATATAACATTATACTAGTCCAACTATTTGCAACTAATGATACTAATATAACATTATACTAGTCCAACTATACGCGTCTAATGATACTAATATAACGTTATACTAGTCCAACTACACGCGTCTAATGATACTAATATAACATTATACTAGTCCAACTACACGCGTCTAATGATACTAATATAACATTGTACTAGTCCAATTATATGCGTCTAATGATACTAATATAACATTATACTAGTCCAACTACACGCGTCTAATGATACTAATATAACATTATACTAGTCCAACTATACGCGTCTAATGAAACTAATATAACATTATACTAGTCCAACTACACGCGTCTAATGATACTAATATAACATTGTACTAGTCCAACTATATGCGTCTAATGATACTAATATAACATTATACTAGTCCAACTACACGCGTCTAATGATACTAATATAACATTATACTAGTCCAACTATACGCGTCTAATGATACTAATATAACATTATACTAGTCCAACTATATGCGTCTAATGATACTAATATAACATCAAACTAGTCCAACTACACGCGTCTAATGATACTAATATAACATTATACTAGTCCAACTACACGCGTCTAATGATACTAATAAAACATTATACTAGTCCAACTATACGCGTCTAATGATACTAATATAACATTATACTAGTCCAACTACACGCGTCTAATGATACTAATAAAACATTATACTAGTCCAACTACACGCGTCTAATGATACTAATATAACATTATACTAGTCCAACTATACGCGTCTAATGATACTAATATAACATTATACTAGTCCAACTATACGCATCTAATGATACTAATATAACATTATACTAGTCCAACTATACGCGTCTAATGATACTAATGTAACATTATACTAGTCCAACTACACGCGTCTAATGATACTAATATAACATTGTACTAGTCCAACTATATGCGTCTAATGATACTAATATAACATTATACTAGTCCAACTATATGCGTCTAATGATACTAATATAACATCAAACTAGTCCAACTACACGCGTCTAATGATACTAATATAACATTATACTAGTCCAACTACACGCGTCTAATGATACTAATAAAACATTATACTAGTCCAACTATACGCGTCTAATGATACTATTATAACATTATACTAGTCCAACTACACGCGTCTAATGATACTAATAAAACATTATACTAGTCCAACTACACGCGTCTAATGATACTAATATAACATTATACTAGTCCAACTATACGCGTCTAATGATACTAATATAACATTATACTAGTCCAACTATACGTATCTAATGATACTAATATAACATTATACTAGTCCAACTACACGCGTCTAACGATACTAATATAACATTATACTAGTCCAACTATACGCCTCTAATGATAATAATATAACATTATACTAGTCCAACTACATGTGTCTAATGATACTAATATAACATAATACTAGTCCAACTACACGCGTCTAATGATACTAATATAACATTATACTAGTCCAACTATACGCGTCTAATGATACTAATATAACATTATACTAGTCCAACTATACGCGTCTAATGATACTAATATAACATTATACTAGTCCAACTATTTGCAACTAATGATACTAATATAACATTATACTAGACCAACTATACGCGTCTAATGATACTAATATAACATTATACTAGTCCAACTATACGCATCTAATGATACTAATATAACATTATACTAGTCCAACTGTACGCGACTAATGATACTAATATAACATTATACTAGACCAACTACACGCGTCTAATGATACTAATAAAACATTATACTAGTCCAACTACACGCGTCTAATGATACTAATATAACATTGTACTAGTCCAACTATATGCGTCTAATGATACTAATATAACATTATACTAGTCCAACTACACGCGTCTAATGATACTAATATAACGTTATACTAGTCCAACTACACGCGTCTAATGATACTAATATAACATTATACTAGTCCAACTACACGCGTCTAATGATACTAATATAACATTGTACTAGTCCAACTATATGCGTCTAATGATACTAATATAACATTATACTAGTCCAACTACACGCGTCTAATGATACTAATATAACATTATACTAGTCCAACTACACGCGTCTAATGATACTAATATAACATTATACTAGTCCAACTATACGCATCTAATGATACTAATATAACATTATACTAGTCCAACTACACGCGTCTAATGATACTAATATAACATTATACTAGTCCAACTATACGCGTCTAATGATACTAATATAACATTATACTAGTCCAACTATACGCGTCTAATGATACTAATATAACATTATACTAGTCCAACTATATGCATCTAATGATACTAATATAACATTATACTAGTCCAACTATACGCGACTAATGATACTAATATAACATTATACTAGTCCAACTACACGCGTCTAATGATACTAATATAACATTATACTAGTCCAACTACACGCGTCTAATGATACTAATAAAACATTATACTAGTCCAACTATACGCATCTAATGATACTAATATAACATTATACTAGTCCAACTATACGCGTCTAATGATACTGATATAACATGATACTAGTCCAACTATACGCGTCTAATGATACTGATATAACATGATACTCGTCCAACTATACGCGTCTAATGATACTGATATAACATGATACTAGTCCAACTATACGCGTCTAATGATACTGATGTAACATGATACTAATCCAACTATACGCGTCTAATGATACTGATATAACATGATACTAGTCCAACTATACGCGTCTAATGATACTGATATAACATGATACTAGTCCAACTATACGCGTCTAATGATACTAATATAACATTATACTAGTCCAACTATATGCGTCTAATGATACTAATATAACATCAAACTAGTCCAACTACACGCGTCTAATGATACTAATAAAACATTATACTAGTCCAACTACACGCGTCTAATGATACTAATATAACATTATACTAGTCCAACTATACGCGTCTAATGATACTAATATAACATTTTACTAGTCCAACTATACGCATCTAATGATACTAATATAACATTATACTAGTCCAACTACACGCGTCTAATGATACTAATATAACATTATACTTGTCCAACTATACGCGTCTAATGATACTAATATAACATTATACTAGTCCAACTATACGCGTCTGATACAAATATAACATTATACTAGTCCAACTATTTGCAACTAATGATACTAATATAACATTATACTAGTCCAACTATACGCGTCTAATGATACTAATATAACATTATACTAGTCCAACTATACGCATCTAATGATACTAATATAACATTATACTAGTCCAACTATACGCGACTAATGATACTAATAAAACATTATACTAGTCCAACTACACGCGTCTAATGATACTAATATAACATTATACTAGTCCAACTATTTGCGTCTAATGATACTAATATAACATTATACTAGTCCAACTATACGCGTCTAATGATACTAATATAACGTTATACTAGTCCAACTACACGCGTCTAATGATACTAATATAACATTATACTAGTCCAACTACACGCGTCTAATGATACTAATATAACATTGTACTAGTCCAATTATATGCGTCTAATGATACTAATATAACATTATACTAGTCCAACTACACGCGTCTAATGATACTAATATAACATTATACTAGTCCAACTATACGCGTCTAATGAAACTAATATAACATTATACTAGTCCAACTACACGCGTCTAATGATACTAATATAACATTGTACTAGTCCAACTATATGCGTCTAATGATACTAATATAACATTATACTAGTCCAACTACACGCGTCTAATGATACTAATATAACATTATACTAGTCCAACTATACGCGTCTAATGATACTAATATAACATTATACTAGTCCAACTATATGCGTCTAATGATACTAATATAACATCAAACTAGTCCAACTACACGCGTCTAATGATACTAATATAACATTATACTAGTCCAACTACACGCGTCTAATGATACTAATAAAACATTATACTAGTCCAACTATACGCGTCTAATGATACTAATATAACATTATACTAGTCCAACTACACGCGTCTAATGATACTAATAAAACATTATACTAGTCCAACTACACGCGTCTAATGATACTAATATAACATTATACTAGTCCAACTATACGCGTCTAATGATACTAATATAACATTATACTAGTCCAACTATACGCATCTAATGATACTAATATAACATTATACTAGTCCAACTATACGCGTCTAATGATACTAATGTAACATTATACTAGTCCAACTACACGCGTCTAATGATACTAATATAACATTGTACTAGTCCAACTATATGCGTCTAATGATACTAATATAACATTATACTAGTCCAACTATATGCGTCTAATGATACTAATATAACATCAAACTAGTCCAACTACACGCGTCTAATGATACTAATATAACATTATACTAGTCCAACTACACGCGTCTAATGATACTAATAAAACATTATACTAGTCCAACTATACGCGTCTAATGATACTATTATAACATTATACTAGTCCAACTACACGCGTCTAATGATACTAATAAAACATTATACTAGTCCAACTACACGCGTCTAATGATACTAATATAACATTATACTAGTCCAACTATACGCGTCTAATGATACTAATATAACATTATACTAGTCCAACTATACGTATCTAATGATACTAATATAACATTATACTAGTCCAACTACACGCGTCTAACGATACTAATATAACATTATACTAGTCCAACTATACGCCTCTAATGATAATAATATAACATTATACTAGTCCAACTACATGTGTCTAATGATACTAATATAACATAATACTAGTCCAACTACACGCGTCTAATGATACTAATATAACATTATACTAGTCCAACTATACGCGTCTAATGATACTAATATAACATTATACTAGTCCAACTATACGCGTCTAATGATACTAATATAACATTATACTAGTCCAACTATTTGCAACTAATGATACTAATATAACATTATACTAGACCAACTATACGCGTCTAATGATACTAATATAACATTATACTAGTCCAACTATACGCATCTAATAATACTAATATAACATTATACTAGTCCAACTGTACGCGACTAATGATACTAATATAACATTATACTAGACCAACTACACGCGTCTAATGATACTAATAAAACATTATACTAGTCCAACTACACGCGTCTAATGATACTAATATAACATTGTACTAGTCCAACTATATGCGTCTAATGATACTAATATAACATTATACTAGTCCAACTACACGCGTCTAATGATACTAATATAACGTTATACTAGTCCAACTACACGCGTCTAATGATACTAATATAACATTATACTAGTCCAACTACACGCGTCTAATGATACTAATATAACATTGTACTAGTCCAACTATATGCGTCTAATGATACTAATATAACATTATACTAGTCCAACTACACGCGTCTAATGATACTAATATAACATTATACTAGTCCAACTATACGCGTCTAATGATACTAATATAACATTATACTAGTCCAACTACACGCGTCTAATGATACTAATAAAACATTATACTAGTCCAACTACACGCGTCTAATGATACTAATATAACATTATACTAGTCCAACTATACGCGTCTAATGATACTAATATAACATTATACTAGTCCAACTATACGCGTCTAATGATACTAATATAACATTATACTAGTCCAACTATATGCATCTAATGATACTAATATAACATTATACTAGTCCAACTATACGCGACTAATGATACTAATATAACATTATACTAGTCCAACTACACGCGTCTAATGATACTAATATAACATTATACTAGTCCAACTACACGCGTCTAATGATACTAATAAAACATTATACTAGTCCAACTATACGCATCTAATGATACTAATATAACATTATACTAGTCCAACTATACGCGTCTAATGATACTGATATAACATGATACTAGTCCAACTATACGCGTCTAATGATACTGATATAACATGATACTCGTCCAACTATACGCGTCTAATGATACTGATATAACATGATACTAGTCCAACTATACGCGTCTAATGATACTGATGTAACATGATACTAATCCAACTATACGCGTCTAATGATACTGATATAACATGATACTAGTCCAACTATACGCGTCTAATGATACTGATATAACATGATACTAGTCCAACTATACGCGTCTAATGATACTAATATAACATTATACTAGTCCAACTATATGCGTCTAATGATACTAATATAACATCAAACTAGTCCAACTACACGCGTCTAATGATACTAATAAAACATTATACTAGTCCAACTACACGCGTCTAATGATACTAATATAACATTATACTAGTCCAACTATACGCGTCTAATGATACTAATATAACATTTTACTAGTCCAACTATACGCATCTAATGATACTAATATAACATTATACTAGTCCAACTACACGCGTCTAATGATACTAATATAACATTATACTAGTCCAACTATACGCGTCTAATGATACTAATATAACATTATACTAGTCCAACTATACGCGTCTAATGATACAAATATAACATTATACTAGTCCAACTATTTGCAACTAATGATACTAATATAACATTATACTAGTCCAACTATACGCGTCTAATGATACTAATATAACATTATACTAGTCCAACTATACGCATCTAATGATACTAATATAACATTATACTAGTCCAACTATACGCGACTAATGATACTAATAAAACATTATACTAGTCCAACTACACGCGTCTAATGATACTAATATAACATTATACTAGTCCAACTATACGCGTCTAATGATACTAATATAACATTATACTAGTCCAACTATATGCGTCTAATGATACTAATATCACATCAAACTAGTCCAACTATACGCGTCTAATGATACTAATATAACATTATACTAGTCCAACTATACGCATCTAATGATACTAATATAACATTATACTAGTCCAACTATACGCGACTAATGATACTAATATAACATTATACTAGTCCAACTACACGCGTCTAATGATACTAATATAACATTATACTAGTCCAACTACACGCGTCTAATGATACTAATAAAACATTATACTAGTCCAACTATACGCATCTAATGATACTAATATAACATCAAACTAGTCCAACTACACGCGTCTAATGATACTAATAAAACATTATACTAGTCCAACTACACGCGTCTAATGATACTGATATAACATGATACTAGTCCAACTATACGCGTCTAATGATACTGATGTAACATGATACTAATCCAACTATACGCGTCTAATGATACTGATATAACATGATACTAGTCCAACTATACGCGTCTAATGATACTGATATAACATGATACTAGTCCAACTATACGCGTCTAATGATACTAATATAACATTATACTAGTCCAACTATATGCGTCTAATGATACTAATATAACATCAAACTAGTCCAACTACACGCGTCTAATGATACTAATAAAACATTATACTAGTCCAACTACACGCGTCTAATGATACTAATATAACATTATACTAGTCCAACTACACGCGTCTAATGATACTAATATAACATTATACTAGTCCAACTATACGCATCTAATGATACTAATATAACATTATACTAGTCCAACTACACGCGTCTAATGATACTAATATAACATTATACTAGTCCAACTACACGCGTCTAATGATACTAATATAACATTGTACTAGTCCAACTATATGCGTCTAATGATACTAATATAACATTATACTAGTCCAACTACACGCGTCTAATGATACTAATATAACATTATACTAGTCCAACTATACGCGTCTAATGATACTAATATAACATTATACTAGTCCAACTATATGCGTCTAATGATACTAATATAACATCAAACTAGTCCAACTACACGCGTCTAATGATACTAATATAACATTATACTAGTCCAACTACACGCGTCTAATGATACTAATAAAACATTATACTAGTCCAACTATACGCGTCTAATGATACTAATATAACATTATACTAGTCCAACTACACGCGTCTAATGATACTAATATAACATTATACTAGTCCAACTATACGCCTCTAATGATAATAATATAACATTATACTAGTCCAACTACATGTGTCTAATGATACTAATATAACATAATACTAGTCCAACTACACGCGTCTAATGATACTAATATAACATTATACTAGTACAACTATACGCGTCTAATGATACTAATATAACATTATACTAGTCCAACTATACGCGTCTAATGATACAAATATAACATTATACTAGTCCAACTATTTGCAACTAATGATACTAATATAACATTATACTAGTCCAACTATACGCGTCTAATGATACTAATATAACATTATACTAGTCCAACTATACGCATCTAATGATACTAATATAACATTATACTAGTCCAACTATACGCGACTAATGATACTAATATAACATTATACTAGTCCAACTACACGCGTCTAATGATACTAATATAACATTATACTAGTCCAACTACACGCGTCTAATGATACTAATATAACATTGTACTAGTCCAACTATATGCGTCTAATGATACTAATATAACATTATACTAGTCCAACTACACGCGTCTAATGATACTAATATAACGTTATACTAGTCCAACTACACGCGTCTAATGATACTAATATAACATTATACTAGTCCAACTACACGCGTCTAATGATACTAATATAACATTGTACTAGTCCAACTATATGCGTCTAATGATACTAATATAACATTATACTAGTCCAACTACACGCGTCTAATGATACTAATATAACATTATACTAGTCCAACTATACGCGTCTAATGATACTAATATAACATTATACTAGTCCAACTACACGCGTCTAATGATACTAATAAAACATTATACTAGTCCAACATTACGCGTCTAATGATACTAATATAACATTATACTAGTCCAACTATACGCATCTAATGATACTAATATAACATTATACTAGTCCAACTATACGCGACTAATGATACTAATATAACATTATACTAGTCCAACTACACGCGTCTAATGATACTAATATAACATTATACTAGTCCAACTACACGCGTCTAATGATACTAATAAAACATTATACTAGTCCAACTACACGCGTCTAATGATACTAATATAACATTATACTAGTCCAACTATATGCGTCTAATGATACTAATATAACATTATACTAGTCCAACTATACGCGTCTAATGATACTGATATAACATGATACTAGTCCAACTATACGCATCTAATGATACTGATATAACATGATACTCGTCCAACTATACGCGTCTAATGATACTGATATAACATGATACTAGTCCAACTACACGCGTCTAATGATACTGATATAACATGATACTAATCCAACTATACGCGTCTAATGATACTGATATAACATGATACTAGTCCAACTATACGCGTCTAATGATACTGATATAACATGATACTAGTCCAACTATACGCGTCTCATGATACTAATATAAAATCATACTAGTCCAACTATACGCGTCTAATGATACTGATTTAACATGATACAAGTCCAACTATACGCGTCTAATGATACTAATATGACATTATACTAGTCCAACTATACGCGTCTAATGATACTAATATGACATTATACTAGTCCAACTATACGCGTCTAATGATACTAATATGACATTATACTAGTCAAACTATACGCGTCTAATGATACTAATATGACATTATACTAGTCCAACTATACGCGTCTAATGATACTAATATAACATTATACTAGTCCAACTATACGCGTCTAATGACACTAATATAACATTATAGTAGTCCAACTATACGCGTCTAATGATACTAATATAACATTATACTAGTCCAACTATACGCGTCTAATGATACTAATATAACATTATAGTAGTCCAACTATACGCGTCTAATGATACTAATATAACATTATACTAGTCCAACTACACGCGTCTAATGATACTAATATAACATTATACTAGTCCAACTACACGCGTCTAATGATACTAATATAACATTATACTAGTCCAATTACACGCGTCTAATGATACTAATATAACATTGTACTAGTCCAACTATATGCGTCTAATGATACTAATATAACATTATACTAGTCCAACTACACGCGTCTAATGATACTAATATAACATTATACTAGTCCAACTATATGCGTCTAATGATACTAATATAACATTATACTAGTCAGACTATATGCGTCTAATGATACTAATATAACATCAAACTAGTCCAACTACACGCGTCTAATGATACTAATATAACATTATACTAGTCCAACTACACGCGTCTAATGATACTAATAAAACATTATACTAGTCCAACTATACGCGTCTAATGATACTAATATAACATTATACTAGTCCAACTACACGCGTCTAATGATACTAATAAAACATTATACTAGTCCAACTACACGCGTCTAATGATACTAATATAACATTATACTAGTCCAACTATACGCGTCTAATGATACTAATATAACATTATACTAGTCCAACTATACGCATCTAATGATACTAATATAACATTATACTAGTCCAACTACACGCGTCTAATGATACTAATATAACATTATACCAGTCCAACTACACGCGTCTAATGATACTAATATAACATTGTACTAGTCCAACTATATGCGTCTAATGATACTAATATAACATTATACTAGTCCAACTACACGCGTCTAATGATACTAATATAACATTATACTAGTCCAACTATACGCGTCTAATGATACTAATATAACATTATACTAGTCCAACTATATGCGTCTAATGATACTAATATAACATCAAACTAGTCCAACTACACGCGTCTAATGATACTAATATAACATTATACTAGTCCAACTACACGCGTCTAATGATACTAATAAAACATTATACTAGTCCAACTATACGCGTCTAATGATACTAATATAACATTATACTAGTCCAACTACACGCGTCTAGTGATACTAATAAAACCTTATACTAGTCCAACTACACGCGTCTAATGATACTAATATAACATTATACTAGTCCAACTATACGCGTCTAATGATACTAATATAACATTATACTAGTCCAACTATACGCATCTAATGATACTAATATAACATTATACTAGTCCAACTACACGCGTCTAATGATACTAATATAACATTATACTAGTCCAACTATACGCCTCTAATGATAATAATATAACATTATACTAGTCCAACTACATGTGTCTGATGATACTAATATAACATAATACTAGTCCAACTACACGCGTCTAATGATACTAATATAACATTATACTAGTCCAACTATACGCGTCTAATGATACTAATATAACATTATACTAGTCCAACTATACGCGTCTAATGATACTAATATAACATTATACTAGTCCAACTATTTGCAACTAATGATACTAATATAACATTATACTAGTCCAACTATACGCGTCTAATGATACTAATATAACATTATACTAGTCCAACTATACGCATCTAATGATACTAATATAACATTGTACTAGTCCAACTATATGCGACTAATGATACTAATATAACATTATACTAGTCCAACTACACGCGTCTAATGATACTAATATAACATTATACTAGTCCAACTACACGCGTCTAATGATACTAATATAACATTGTACTAGTCCAACTATATGCGTCTAATGATACTAATATAACATTATACTAGTCCAACTACACGCGTCTAATGATACTAATATGACATTATACTAGTCCAACTATACGCGTCTAATGATACTAATATGACATTATACTAGTCCAACTATACGCGTCTAATGATACTAATATAACATTATACTAGTCCAACTATACGCGTCTAATGATACTAATATGACATTATACTAGTCCAACTATACGCGTCTAATTATACTAATATGACATTATACTAGTCCAACTATACGCGTCTAATGATAATAATATAACATTATACTAGTCCAACTATACGCCTCTAATGATAATAATATAACATTATACTAGTCCAACTACATGTGTCTAATGATACTAATATAACATAATACTAGTCCAACTACACGCGTCTAATGATACTAATATAACATTATACTAGTCCAACTATACGCGTCTAATGATACTAATAAAACATTATACTAGTCCAACTATACGCGTCTAATGATACTAATATAACATTATACTAGTCCAACTACACGCGTCTAATGATACTAATATAACATTATACTAGTCCAACTACACGCCTCTAATGATAATAATATAACATTATACTAGTCCAACTACATGTGTCTAATGATACTAATATAACATAATACTAGTCCAACTACACGCGTCTAATGATACTAATATAACATTATACTAGTCCAACTATACGCGTCTAATGATACTAATATAACATTATACTAGTCCAACTATACGCGTCTAATGATACAAATATAACATTATACTAGTCCAACTATTTGCAACTAATGATACTAATATAACATTATACTAGTCCAACTATACGCGTCTAATGATACTAATATAACATTATACTAGTCCAACTATACGCATCTAATGATACTAATATAACATTATACTAGTCCAACTATACGCGACTAATGATACTAATATAACATTATACTAGTCCAACTACACGCGTCTAATGATACTAATATAACATTATACTAGTCCAACTACACGCGTCTAATGATACTAATATAACATTGTACTAGTCCAACTATATGCGTCTAATGATACTAATATAACATTATACTAGTCCAACTACACGCGTCTAATGATACTAATATAACGTTATACTAGTCCAACTACACGCGTCTAATGATACTAATATAACATTATACTAGTCCAACTACACGCGTCTAATGATACTAATATAACATTGTACTAGTCCAACTATATGCGTCTAATGATACTAATATAACATTATACTAGTCCAACTACACGCGTCTAATGATACTAATATAACATTATACTAGTCCAACTATACGCGTCTAATGATACTAATATAACATTATACTAGTCCAACTACACGCGTCTAATGATACTAATAAAACATTATACTAGTCCAACATTACGCGTCTAATGATACTAATATAACATTATACTAGTCCAACTATACGCGTCTAATGATACTAATATAACATTATACTAGTCCAACTATACGCGACTAATGATACTAATATAACATTATACTAGTCCAACTACACGCGTCTAATGATACTAATATAACATTATACTAGTCCAACTACACGCGTCTAATGATACTAATAAAACATTATACTAGTCCAACTACACGCGTCTAATGATACTAATATAACATTATACTAGTCCAACTATACGCGTCTAATGATACTAATAAAACATTATACTAGTCCAACTATACGCGTCTAATGATACTAATATAACATTATACTAGTCCAACTACACGCGTCTAATGATACTAATATAACATTATACTAGTCCAACTACACGCCTCTAATGATAATAATATAACATTATACTAGTCCAACTACATGTGTCTAATGATACTAATATAACATAATACTAGTCCAACTACACGCGTCTAATGATACTAATATAACATTATACTAGTCCAACTATACGCGTCTAATGATACTAATATAACATTATACTAGTCCAACTATACGCGTCTAATGATACAAATATAACATTATACTAGTCCAACTATTTGCAACTAATGATACTAATATAACATTATACTAGTCCAACTATACGCGTCTAATGATACTAATATAACATTATACTAGTCCAACTATACGCGACTAATGATACTAATATAACATTATACTAGTCCAACTACACGCGTCTAATGATACTAATATAACATTATACTAGTCCAACTACACGCGTCTAATGATACTAATATAACATTGTACTAGTCCAACTATATGCGTCTAATGATACTAATATGACATTATACTAGTCCAACTACACGCGTCTAATGATACTAATATAACGTTGTACTAGTCCAACTACACGCGTCTAATGATACTAATATAACATTATACTAGTCCAACTACACGCGTCTAATGATACTAATATAACATTGTACTAGTCCAACTATATGCGTCTAATGATACTAATATAACATTATACTAGTCCAACTACACGCGTCTAATGATACTAATATAACATTATACTAGTCCAACTATACGCGTCTAATGATACTAATATAACATTATACTAGTCCAACTACACGCGTCTAATGATACTAATAAAACATTATACTAGTCCAACATTACGCGTCTAATGATACTAATATAACATTATACTAGTCCAACTATACGCATCTAATGATACTAATATAACATTATACTAGTCCAACTATACGCGACTAATGATACTAATATAACATTATACTAGTCCAACTACACGCGTCTAATGATACTAATATAACATTATACTAGTCCAACTACACGCGTCTAATGATACTAATAAAACATTATACTAGTCCAACTACACGCGTCTAATGATACTAATATAACATTATACTAGTCCAACTATATGCGTCTAATGATACTAATATAACATTATACTAGTCCAACTATACGCGTCTAATGATACTGATATAACATGATACTAGTCCAACTATACGCATCTAATGATACTGATATAACATGATACTCGTCCAACTATACGCGTCTAATGATACTGATATAACATGATACTAGTCCAACTATACGCGTCTAATGATACTGATATAACATGATACTAATCCAACTATACGCGTCTAATGATACTGATATAACATGATACTAGTCCAACTATACGCGTCTAATGATACTGATATAACATGATACTAGTCCAACTATACGCGTCTCATGATACTAATATAAGATCATACTAGTCCAACTATACGCGTCTAATGATACTGATTTAACATGATACAAGTCCAACTATACGCGTCTAATGATACTAATATGACATTATACTAGTCCAACTATACGCGTCTAATGATACTAATATGACATTATACTAGTCCAACTATACGCGTCTAATGATACTAATATGACATTATACTAGTCAAACTATACGCGTCTAATGATACTAATATGACATTATACTAGTCCAACTATACGCGTCTAATGATACTAATATAACATTATACTAGTCCAACTATACGCGTCTAATGATACTAATATAACATTATACTAGTCCAACTATACGCGTCTAATGATACTAATATAACATTATACTAGTCCAACTATACGCGTCTAATGATACTAATATAACATTATAGTAGTCCAACTATACGCGTCTAATGATACTAATATAACATTATACTAGTCCAACTACACGCGTCTAATGATACTAATATAACATTATACTAGTCCAACTACACGCGTCTAATGATACTAATATAACATTATACTAGTCCAATTACACGCGTCTAATGATACTAATATAACATTGTACTAGTCCAACTATATGCGTCTAATGATACTAATATAACATTATACTAGTCCAACTACACGCGTCTAATGATACTAATATAACATTATACTAGTCCAACTATATGCGTCTAATGATACTAATATAACATTATACTAGTCAGACTATATGCGTCTAATGATACTAATATAACATCAAACTAGTCCAACTACACGCGTCTAACGATACTAATATAACATTATACTAGTCCAACTACACGCGTCTAATGATACTAATAAAACATTATACTAGTCCAACTATACGCGTCTAATGATACTAATATAACATTATACTAGTCCAAATACACGCGTCTAATGATACTAATATAACATTATACTAGTCCAACTACACGCGTCTAATGATACTAATAAAACATTATACTAGTCCAACTATACGCGTCTAATGATACTAATATAACATTATACTAGTCCAACTACACGCGTCTAATGATACTAATAAAACATTATACTAGTCCAACTACACGCGTCTAATGATACTAATATAACATTATACTAGTCCAACTATACGCGTCTAATGATACTAATATAACATTATACTAGTCCAACTATACGCATCTAATGATACTAATATAACATTATACTAGTCCAACTACACGCGTCTAATGATACTAATATAACATTATACTAGTCCAACTACACGCGTCTAATGATACTAATATAACATTGTACTAGTCCAACTATATGCGTCTAATGATACTAATATAACATTATACTAGTCCAACTACACGCGTCTAATGATACTAATATAACATTATACTAGTCCAACTATACGCGTCTAATGATACTAATATAACATTATACTAGTCCAACTATACGCATCTAATGATACTAATATAACATTATACTAGTCCAACTACATGTGTCTAATGATACTAATATAACATAATACTAGTCCAACTACACGCGTCTAATGATACTAATATAACATTATACTAGTCCAACTATACGCGTCTAATGATACTAATATAACATTATACTAGTCCAACTATACGCGTCTAATGATACTAATATAACATTATACTAGTCCAACTATTTGCAACTAATGATACTAATATAACATTATACTAGTCCAACTATACGCGTCTAATGATACTAATATAACATTATACTAGTCCAACTATACGCATCTAATGATACTAATATAACATTGTACTAGTCCAACTATATGCGACTAATGATACTAATATAACATTATACTAGTCCAACTACACGCGTCTAATGATACTAATATAACATTATACTAGTCCAACTATACGCATCTAATGATACTAATATAACATTATACTAGTCCAACTACACGCGTCTAATGATACTAATATAACATTATACTAGTCCAACTACACGCGTCTAATGATACTAATATAACATTGTACTAGTCCAACTATATGCGTCTAATGATACTAATATAACATTATACTAGTCCAACTACACGCGTCTAATGATACTAATATAACATTATACTAGTCCAACTATACGCGTCTAATGATACTAATATAACATTATACTAGTCCAACTATATGCGTCTAATGATACTAATATAACATCAAACTAGTCCAACTACACGCGTCTAATGATACTAATATAACATTATACTAGTCCAACTACACGCGTCTAATGATACTAATAAAACATTATACTAGTCCAACTATACGCGTCTAATGATACTAATAAAACATTATACTAGTCCAACTACACGCGTCTAGTGATACTAATAAAACCTTATACTAGTCCAACTACACGCGTCTAATGATACTAATATAACATTATACTAGTCCAACTATACGCGTCTAATGATACTAATATAACATTATACTAGTCCAACTATACGCATCTAATGATACTAATATAACATTATACTAGTCCAACTACACGCGTCTAATGATACTAATATAACATTATACTAGTCCAACTATACGCCTCTAATGATAATAATATAACATTATACTAGTCCAACTACATGTGTCTAATGATACTAATATAACATAATACTAGTCCAACTACACGCGTCTAATGATACTAATATAACATTATACTAGTCCAACTATACGCGTCTAATGATACTAATATAACATTATACTAGTCCAACTATACGCGTCTAATGATACTAATATAACATTATACTAGTCCAACTATTTGCAACTAATGATACTAATATAACATTATACTAGTCCAACTATACGCGTCTAATGATACTAATATAACATTATACTAGTCCAACTATACGCATCTAATGATACTAATATAACATTGTACTAGTCCAACTATATGCGACTAATGATACTAATATAACATTATACTAGTCCAACTACACGCGTCTAATGATACTAATATAACATTATACTAGTCCAACTACACGCGTCTAATGATACTAATATAACATTGTACTAGTCCAACTATATGTGTCTAATGATACTAATATAACATTATACTAGTCCAACTACACGCGTCTAATGATACTAATATGACATTATACTAGTCCAACTATACGCGTCTAATGATACTAATATGACATTATACTAGTCCAACTATACGCGTCTAATGATACTAATATAACATTATACTAGTCCAACTATACGCGTCTAATGATACTAATATGACATTATACTAGTCCAACTATACGCGTCTAATGATACTAATATGACATTATACTAGTCCAACTATACGCGTCTAATGATAATAATATAACATTATACTAGTCCAACTATACGCGTCTAATGATACTAATATAACATTATACTAGTCCAACTATATGCGTCTAATGATACTAATATAACATTATACTAGTCCAACTATACGCATCTAATGATACTAATATAACATTATACTAGTCCAACTAAACGCGTCTAATGATACTAATATAACATTATACTAGTCCAACTACACGCGTCTAATGATACTAATAAAACATTATACTAGTCCAACTACACGCGTCTAATGATACTAATATAACATTATACTAGTCCAACTACACGCGTCTAATGATACTAATAAAACATTATACTAGTCCAACTACACGCGTCTAATGATACTAATATAACATTATACTAGTCCAACTATACGCGTCTAATGATACTAATAAAACATTATACTAGTCCAACTACACGCGTCTAATGATACTAATATAACATTATACTAGTCCAACTATACGCGTCTAATGATACTAATAAAACATTATACTAGTCCAACTATACGCGTCTAATGATACTAAGAAAACATTATACTAGTCCAACTATACGCGTCTAATGATACTAAGAAAACATTATACTTGTCCAACTATACGCGTCTAATGATACTAAGAAAACATTATACTAGTCCAACTATACGCGTCTAATGATACTAAGAAAACATTATACTAGTCCAACTATACGCGTCTAATGATACTAAGAAAACATTATACTAGTCCAACTATACGCGTCTAATGATACTAATATAACATTATACTAGTCCAACTATACGCGTCTAATGATACTAATATAACATTATACTAGTCCAACTACACGCGTCTAATGATACTAATATAACATTATACTAGTCCAACTATACGCGTCTAATGATACTAATATAACATTATACTAGTCCAACTATATGCGTCTAATGATACTAATATAACATGAAACTAGTCCAACTACACGCGTCTAATGATACTAATATAACATTATACTAGTCCAACTACACGCGTCTAATGATACTAATAAAACATTATACTAGTCCAACTATACGCGTCTAATGATACTAATATAACATTATACTAGTCCAACTACACGCGTCTAATGATACTAATAAAACATTATACTAGTCCAACTACACGCGTCTAATGATACTAATATAACATTATACTAGTCCAACTATACGCGTCTAATGATACTAATATAACATTATACTAGTCCAACTATACGCATCTAATGATACTAATATAACATTATACTAGTCTAACTACACGCGTCTAATGATACTAATATAACATTATACTAGTCCAACTACACGCGTCTAATGATACTAATAAAACATTATACTAGTCCAACTACACGCGTCTAATGATACTAATATAACATTATACTAGTCCAACTACACGCGTCTAATGATACTAATAAAACATTATACTAGTCCAACTACACGCGTCTAATGATACTAATATAACATTATACTAGTCCAACTATACGCGTCTAATGATACTAATAAAACATTATACTAGTCCAACTACACGCGTCTAATGATACTAATATAACATTATACTAGTCCAACTATACGCGTCTAATGATACTAATAAAACATTATACTAGTCCAACTATACGCGTCTAATGATACTAAGAAAACATTATACTAGTCCAACTATTCGCGTCTAATGATACTAATATAACATTATACTAGTCCAACTATACGCGTCTAATGATACTAATATAACATTATACTAGTCCAACTATACGCGTCTAATGATACTAAGAAAACATTATACTTGCCCAACTATACGCGTCTAATGATACTAAGAAAACATTATACTAGTCCAACTATACGCGTCTAATGATACTAAGAAAACATTATACTAGTTCAACTATACGCGTCTAATGATACTAAGAAAACATTATACTAGTCCAACTATACGCGTCTAATGATACTAATATAACATTATACTAGTCCAACTATACGCGTCTAATGATACTAAGAAAACATTATACTAGTCCAACTATACGCGTCTAATGATACTAATATAACATTATACTAGTCCAACTACACGCGTCTAATGATACTAATAAAACATTATACTAGTCCAACTACGCGCGTCTAATGATACTAATATAACATTATACTAGTCCAACTATATGCGTCTAATGATACTAATATAACATTATACTAGTCCAACTATACGCATCTAATGATACTAATATAACATTATACTAGTCCAACTAAACGCGTCTAATGATACTAATATAACATTATACTAGTCCAACTACACGCGTCTAATGATACTAATAAAACATTATACTAGTCCAACTACACGCGTCTAATGATACTAATATAACATTATGCTAGTCCAACTACACGCGTCTAATGATACTAATAAAACATTATACTAGTCCAACTACACGCGTCTAATGATACTAATATAACATTATACTAGTCCAACTATACGCGTCTAATGATACTAATAAAACATTATACTAGTCCAACTACACGCGTCTAATGATACTAATATAACATTATACTAGTCCAACTATACGCGTCTAATGATACTAATAAAACATTATACTAGTCCAACTAAACGCGTCTAATGATACTAATATAACATTATACTAGTCCAACTACACGCGTCTAATGATACTAATAAAACATTATACTAGTCCAACTACACGCGTCTAATGATACTAATATAACATTATACTAGTCCAACTACACGCGTCTAATGATACTAATAAAACATTATACTAGTCCAACTACACGCGTCTAATGATACTAATATAACATTATACTAGTCCAACTATACGCGTCTAATGATACTAATAAAACATTATACTAGTCCAACTACACGCGTCTAATGATACTAATATAACATTATACTAGTCCAACTATACGCGTCTAATGATACTAATATAACATTATACTAGTCCAACTATATGCGTCTAATGATACTAATATAACATCAAACTAGTCCAACTACACGCGTCTAATGATACTAATATAACATTATACTAGTCCAACTACACGCGTCTAATGATACTAATAAAACATTATACTAGTCCAACTATACGCGTCTAATGATACTAATATAACATTATACTAGTCCAACTACACGCGTCTAATGATACTAATAAAACATTATACTAGTCCAACTACACGCGTCTAATGATACTAATATAACATTATACTAGTCCAACTATACGCGTCTAATGATACTAATATAACATTATACTAGTCCAACTATACGCATCTAATGATACTAATATAACATTATACTAGTCCAACTACACGCGTCTAATGATACTAATATAACATTATACTAGTCCAACTACACGCGTCTAATGATACTAATAAAACATTATACTAGTCCAACTACACGCGTCTAATGATACTAATATAACATTATACTAGTCCAACTACACGCGTCTAATGATACTAATAAAACATTATACTAGTCCAACTACACGCGTCTAATGATACTAATATAACATTATACTAGTCCAACTACACGCGTCTAATGATACTAATAAAACATTATACTAGTCCAACTACACGCGTCTAATGATACTAATATAACATTATACTAGTCCAACTATACGCGTCTAATGACACTAATAAAACATTATACTAGTCCAACTATACGCGTCTAATGATACTAAGAAAACATTATACTAGTCCAACTATTCGCGTCTAATGATACTAATATAACATTATACTAGTCCAACTATACGCGTCTAATGATACTAATATAACATTATACTAGTCCAACTATACGCGTCTAATGATACTAAGAAAACATTATACTTGTCCAACTATACGCGTCTAATGATACTAAGAAAACATTATACTAGTCCAACTATACGCGTCTAATGATACTAAGAAAACATTATACTAGTTCAACTATACGCGTCTAATGATACTAAGAAAACATTATACTAGTCCAACTATACGCGTCTAATGATACTAATATAACATTATACTAGTCCAACTATACGCGTCTAATGATACTAAGAAAACATTATACTAGTCCAACTATACGCGTCTAATGATACTAATATAACATTATACTAGTCCAACTATACGCGTCTAATGATACTAATATAACATTATACTAGTCCAACTGTACGCGTCTAATGATACTAATAAAACATTATACTAGTCCAACTACACGCGTCTAATGATACTAATATAACATTATACTAGTCCAACTATACGCGTCTAATGATACTAATATAACATTATACTAGTCCAACTATACGCATCTAATGATACTAATATAACATTATACTAGTCCAACTACACGCGTCTAATGATACTAAGAAAACATTATACTAGTTCAACTATACGCGTCTAATGATACTAAGAAAACATTATACTAGTCCAACTATACGCGTCTAATGATACTAATATAACATTATACTAGTCCAACTATACGCGTCTAATGATACTAAGAAAACATTATACTAGTCCAACTATTCGCGTCTAATGATACTAATATAACATTATACTAGTCCAACTATACGCGTCTAATGATACTAATATAACATTATACTAGTCCAACTGTACGCGTCTAATGATACTAATATAACATTATACTAGTCCAACTATACGCGTCTAATGATACTAAGAAAACATTATACTAGTCCAACTATATGCGTCTAATGATACTAAGAAAACATTATACAAGTCCAACTATACGCGTCTAATGATACTAATATAACATTATACTAGTCCAACTATACGCGTCTAATGATACTAATATAACATTATACTAGTCCAACTATACGCGTCTGATACGATTAAAACATTATACTAGTCCAACTATACGCGTCTAATGATACTGATATAACATTATACTAGTCCAACTATACGCATCTAATGATACTAATATAACATTATACTAGTCCAACTATACACGTCTAATGATACTGATATAACTTTATACTAGTCCAACTATACGCGTCTGATATGAATAAAACATTATACTAGTCCAACTATACGCGTCTAATGATACTAATATAACATTATACTAGTCCAACTATATGCGTCTAATGATACTAATATAACATTATACTAGTCCAACTATACGCGTCTAATGATACTGATATAACATGATACTAGTCCAACTACACGCGTCTAATGATACTAATAAAACATTATACTAGTCCAACTATACGCGTCTAATGATACTAATATAACATTATACTAGTCCAACTACACGCGTCTAATGATACTAATAAAACATTATACTAGTCCAACTACACGCGTCTAATGATACTAATATAACATTATACTAGTCCAACTATACGCGTCTAATGATACTAATATAACATTATACTAGTCCAACTATACGCATCTAATGATACTAATATAACATTATACTAGTCCAACTACACGCGTCTAATGATACTAATATAACATTATACTAGTCCAACTACACGCGTCTAATGATACTAATAAAACATTATACTAGTCCAACTACACGCGTCTAATGATACTAATATAACATTATACTAGTCCAACTACACGCGTCTAATGATACTAATAAAACATTATACTAGTCCAACTACACGCGTCTAATGATACTAATATAACATTATACTAGTCCAACTATACGCGTCTAATGATACTAATAAAACATTATACTAGTCCAACTACACGCGTCTAATGATACTAATATAACATTATACTAGTCCAACTATACGCGTCTAATGATACTAATAAAACATTATACTAGTCCAACTATACGCGTCTAATGATACTAAGAAAACATTGTACTAGTCCAACTATTCGCGTCTAATGATACTAATATAACATTATACTAGTCCAACTATACGCGTCTAATGATACTAATATAACATTATACTAGTCCAACTATACGCGTCTAATGATACTAAGAAAACATTATACTTGTCCAACTATACGCGTCGAATGATACTAAGAAAACATTATACTAGTCCAACTATACGCGTCTAATGATACTAAGAAAACATTATACTAGTCCAACTATACACGTCTAATGATACTAAGAAAACATTATACTAGTCCAACTATACGCGTCTAATGATACTAATATAACATTATACTAGTCCAACTATACGCGTCTAATGATACTAAGAAAACATTATACTAGTCCAACTATACGCGTCTAATGATACTAATATAACATTATACTAGTCCAACTATACGCGTCTAATGATACTAATATAACATTATACTAGTCCAACTATACGCGTCTAATGATACTAATATAACATTATACTAGTCCAACTATACGCGTCTAATGATACTAAGAAAACATTATACTAGTCCAACTATACGCGTCTAATGATACTAAGAAAACATTATACTAGTCCAACTATATGCGTCTAATGATACTAATATAACATTATACAAGTCCAACTATACGCGTCTAATGATACTAATATAACATTATACTAGTCCAACTATACGCGTCTAATGATACTAATATAACATTATACTAGTCCAACTATACGCGTCTGATACGAATAAAACATTATACTAGTCCAACTATACGCGTCTAATGATACTGATATAACATTATACTAGTCCAACTATACGCATCTAATGATACTAATATAACATTATACTAGTCCAACTATACACGTCTAATGATACTGATATAACTTTATACTAGTCCAACTATACGCGTCTGATATGAATAAAACATTATACTAGTCCAACTATACGCGTCTAATGATACTAATATAACATTATACTAGTCCAACTATATGCGTCTAATGATACTAATATAACATTATACTAGTCCAACTATACGCGTCTAATGATACTGATATAACATTATACTAGTCCAACTATACGCGTCTAATGATACTGATATAACATGATACTCGTCCAACTATACGCGTCTAATGATACTGATATAACATGATACTAGTCCAACTATACGCGTCTAATGATACTGATATAACATGATACTAGTCCAACTATACGCGTCTAATGATACTGATATAACATTATACTAGTCCAACTGTACGCCGTCTAATGATACTAATATAACATCATACTAGTCCAACTATACGCGTCTAATGATACTTATTTAACATGATACTAGTCCAACTATACGCGTCTAATGATACTAATATGACATTATACTAGTCCAACTATACGCGTCTAATGATACTAATATGACATTATACTAGTCCAACTATACGCGTCTAATGATACTAATATAACATTATACTAGTCCAACTATACGCCTCTAATGATAATAATATAACATTATACTAGTCCAACTACATGTGTCTAATGATACTAATATAACATAATACTAGTCCAACTACACGCGTCTAATGATACTAATATAACATTATACTAGTCCAACTATACGCGTCTAATGATACTAATATAACCTTATACTAGTCCAACTATACGCGTCTAATGATACTAATATAACATTATACTAGTCCAACTATACGCGACTAATGATACTAATATAACATTATACTAGTCCAACTACACGCGTCTAATGATACTAATATAACATTATACTAGTCCAACTACACGCGTCTAATGATACTAATATAACATTGTACTAGTCCAACTATATGCGTCTAATGATACTAATATAACATTATACTAGTCCAACTACACGCGTCTAATGATACTAATATAACATTATACTAGTCCAACTACACGCGTCTAATGATACTAATATAACATTATACTAGTCCAACTATACGCGTCTAATGATACTAATATAACATTGTACTAGTCCAACTATATGCGTCTAATTGATACTAATAAAACATTATACTAGTCCAACTACACGCGTCTAATGATACTAATATAACATTATACTAGTCCAACTATACGCGTCTAATGATACTAATATAACATTATACTAGTCCAACTATACGCATCTAATGATACTAATATAACATTATACTAGTCCAACTACACGCGTCTAATGATACTAATATAACATTATACTAGTCCAACTACACGCGTCTAATGATACTAATAAAACATTATACTAGTCCAACTACACGCGTCTAATGATACTAATATAACATTATACTAGTCCAACTACACGCGTCTAATGATACTAATAAAACATTATACTAGTCCAACTACACGCGTCTAATGATACTAATATAACATTATACTAGTCCAACTATACGCGTCTAATGATACTAATAAAACATTATACTAGTCCAACTACACGCGTCTAATGATACTAATATAACATTATACTAGTCCAACTATACGCGTCTAATGATACTAATAAAACATTATACTAGTCCAACTACACGCGTCTAATGATACTAATATAACATTATACTAGTCCAACTACACGCGTCTAATGATACTAATAAAACATTATACTAGTCCAACTACACGCGTCTAATGATACTAATATAACATTATACTAGTCCAACTACACGCGTCTAATGATACTAATAAAACATTATACTAGTCCAACTACACGCGTCTAATGATACTAATATAACATTATACTAGTCCAACTATACGCGTCTAATGATACTAATAAAACATTATACTAGTCCAACTACACGCGTCTAATGATACTAATATAACATTATACTAGTCCAACTATACGCGTCTAATGATACTAATAAAACATTATACTAGTCCAACTATACGCGTCTAATGATACTAAGAAAACATTATACTAGTCCAACTATTCGCGTCTAATGATACTAATATAACATTATACTAGTCCAACTATACGCGTCTAATGATACTAATATAACATTATACTAGTCCAACTATACGCGTCTAATGATACTAAGAAAACATTATACTTGTCCAACTATACGCGTCGAATGATACTAAGAAAACATTATACTAGTCCAACTATACGCGTCTAATGATACTAAGAAAACATTATACTAGTCCAACTATACACGTCTAATGATACTAAGAAAACATTATACTAGTCCAACTATACGCGTCTAATGATACTAATATAACATTATACTAGTCCAACTATACGCGTCTAATGATACTAAGAAAACTTTATACTAGTCCAACTATACGCGTCTAATGATACTAATATAACATTATACTAGTCCAACTATACGGGTCTAATGATACTAATATAACATTATACTAGTCCAACTATACACGTCTAATGATACTAAGAAAACATTATACTAGTCCAACTAAACGCGTCTAATGATACTAAGAAAACATTATACTAGTCCAACTATACGGGTCTAATGATACTAATATAACATTATACTAGTCCAACTATACGCGTCTAATGATACTAATATAACATTATAGTAGTCCAACTATACGCGTCTGATACGAATAAAACATTATACTAGTCCAACTATACGCGTCTAATGATACTGATATAACATTATGCTAGTCCAACTATACGCATCTAATGATACTAATATAACATTATACTAGTCCAACTATACACGTCTAATGATACTGATATAACTTTATACTAGTCCAACTATACGCGTCTGATATGAATAAAACATTATACTAGTCCAACTATACGCGTCTAATGATAGTAATATAACATTATACTAGTCCAACTATATGCGTCTAATGATACTAATATAACATTATACTAGTCCAACTATACGCGTCTAATGATACTGATATAACATGATACTCGTCCAACTATACGCGTCTAATGATATTGATATAACATGATACTAGTCCAACTATACGCGTCTAATGATACTGATATAACATGATACTCGTCCAACTATACGCGTCTAATGATACTGATATAACATGATACTAGTCCAACTATACGCGTCTAATGATACTGATATAACATGATACTAGTCCAACTATACGCGTCTAATGATACTGATGTAACATTATACTAGTCCAACTATACGCGTCTAATGATACTAATATAACATCATACTAGTCCAACTATACGCGTCTAATGATACTGATTTAACATGATACTAGTCCAACTATACGCGTCTAATGATACTAATATGACATTATACTAGTCCAACTATACGCGTCTAATATACTAATATGACATTATACTAGTCCAACTATACGCGTCTAATGATACTAATATGACATTATACTAGTCCAACTATACGCGTCTAATGATACTAATATGACATTATACTAGTCCAACTATACGCGTCTAATGATACTAATATGACATTATACTAGTCCAACTACACGCGTCTAATGATACTAATATAACATTATACTAGTCCAACTATACGCCTCTAATGATAATAATATAACATTATACTAGTCCAACTACATGTGTCTAATGATACTAATATAATATAATACTAGTCCAACTACACGCGTCTAATGATACTAATATAACATTATACTAGTCCAACTATACGCGTCTAATGATACTAATATAACATTATACTAGTCCAACTATACGCGTCTAATGATACTAATATAACATTATACTAGTCCAACATTTCGCAACTAATGATACTAATATAACATTATACTAGTCCAACTATACGCGTCTAATGATACTAATATAACATTATACTAGTCCAACTATACGCATCTAATGATACTAATATAACATTATACTAGTCCAACTACACGCGACTAATGATACTAATATAACATTATACTAGTCCAACTACACGCGTCTAATGATACTAATATAACATTATACTAGTCCAACTACACGCGTCTAATGATACTAATATAACATTGTACTAGTCCAACTATATGCGTCTAATGATACTAATATAACATTATACTAGTCCAACTACACGCGTCTAATGATACTAATATAACATTATACTAGTCCAACTACACGCGTCTAATGATACTAATATAACATTATACTAGTCCAACTACACGCGTGTAATGATACTAATATAACATTGTACTAGTCCAGCTATATGCGTCTAATGATACTAATATAACATTATACTAGTCCAACTATACGCGTCTAATGATACTAATATAACATTATACTAGTCCAACTATACGCGTCTAATGATACTAATATAACATTATACTAGTCCAACTATACGCGTCTAATGATACTATTATAACATTATACTAGTCCAACTATACGCGTCTAATGATACTAATATAACATTATACAAGTCCAACTATACGCGTCTAATGATACTAGTATAACATTATACTAGTCCAACTACATGCGTCTAATGATACTAATATAACATTATACTAGTCCAACTATATGCGTCTAATGATACTAATATAACATTATACTAGTCCAACTATACGCGTCTAATGATACTAATGTAACAGTTTGTATAGAACAACATCAGTCAGTCGGTCCTTCCAGAACCAGACCAGAACCACACTAGAACCAGACCAGAACCACATTAGAACCAGACCAGAACCACACTAGAACCACACTAGAACCACACCAGAACCAGACCATGTCAGTAACAGTGAAGAGGAAAAACATCAACAAAGTTTTCTAATAAACTGCAAAGTAAACATGTTAATTTGTTTACTTTAAACTTAAACTGGTTTATTTTCTGTATTTAAGTTTTAACCAGGCTGTAACCCAGACTAGTTCCTTCTCTGCATCATGCAGCAGTTAACGGTCCTCTTCCTCCTGCAGACCTCCAGACCTCCAGACCTGCAGACCTGCGGACCTCCAGACCTCCAGACCTGCAGAGCTGCGGACCTGCAGACCTCCAGACCTCCACCATGACGAGCGACATCTACGAGTCGGCCGCCAACTCCCTGGGCCTGTTCAGCAGTCCCTGTCTCACCAAGGTGGAGCTGAGACTGACCTGCAAAGGGATTTCGGACCGAGACGCCCTGTCCAAACCCGACCCCTGCATCATCCTCAACATGCAGTCCCACGGACAGTGGATGGAGGTGGGTTGTCATGGCAACAACGGCTCTGACCTTTGGGCGGCTGGTTAGTTCTGGTTTTAATTAGCTGTCTTGCTGTTGGTGTGACAGCTCGGCTCGGCTCGGCGAAGCGAAGCGAGGCGAGGTGCTTCCGTCACTTTGAGGCTTTTTTGAGATCATTTAGCGGCTTGTGGACTTTTCCAGATCTGTTTGGGACCCGACCTCCTGTTCTGCCGGAGCTCGGGAGTTCCTCTGCAGGTACTTCATGTAGAAACACAGCGAACTTCCCTGATGGTTCATGGACCAGACTGAACTCCCAGTAGGACCAGTCCAATGTTGGCAGAGTGGAAGTAAATGGCGTTCATCACACGCTGCTAACAGCTGATTGGTGGTTTCAGTCCAATGTTGTAGAAAGATGACATGTTCAAACCAAAACACTCTGAACCGTCTCCATCAGGACCAGAACCAGGAGGGAAAACCTCCATCAGGAGCAGAACCAGGAGGGAAAACCTCCATCAGGAGCAGAACCAGGAGGGAAAACCTCCATCAGGACCAGAACCAGGAGGGAAAACCTCCATCAGGAGCAGAACCAGGAGGGAAAACCTCCAACAGGACCAGAACCAGGAGGGAAAACCTCCATCAGGACCAGAACCAGGAGGGAAAACCTCCATCAGGACCAGAACCAGGAGGGAAAACCTCCATCAGGACCAGAACCAGGAGGGAA
Organism: Telmatherina bonti; assembly: GCF_933228915.1. Lineage (NCBI taxonomy): Eukaryota > Metazoa > Chordata > Actinopteri > Atheriniformes > Telmatherinidae > Telmatherina > Telmatherina bonti. The sequence continues at coordinate 5,434,264 of NC_136623.1, read as the reverse complement.
AACCTCCATCAGGACCAGAACCAGGAGGGAAAACCTCCATCAGGACCAGAACCAGAGAGGAAAACCTCCATCAGGACCAGAACCAGGAAGGAAAACCTCCATCAGGACCAGAACCAGGGAGGAAAACCTCCATCAGGACCAGAACCAGGAAGGAAAACCTCCATCAGGACCAGAACCAGGAAGGAAAACCTCCATCAGGACCAGAACCAGGAGGGAAAACCTCCATCAGAACCAGAACCAGAGAGGAAAACCTCCATAAGAACCAGAACCAGAGAGGAAAACCTCCATCAGGACCAGAAACAGAGGGGAAAACCTCCATCGGGACCAGAACCAGGAAGGAAAACCTCCATCAGGACCAGAACCAGGTGGGAAAACCTCCACCAGGACCAGAACCAGGAAGGAAAACCTCCATCAGGACCAGAACCAGGTGGGAAAACCTCCACCAGGACCAGAACCAGGAGGGAAAACCTCCATCAGAAGCAGAACCAGAGAGGAAAACCTCCATCAGGACCAGAACCAGGGAGGAAAACCTCCATCGGGACCAGAACCAGGAGGGAAAACCTCCATCAGGACCAGAACCAGAGAGGAAAACCTCCATCAGAACCAGAACCAGAGAGGAAAACCTCCATCAGGACCAGAACCAGGGAGGAAAACCTCCATCAGGACCAGAACCAGGAAGGAAAACCTCCATCAGAACCAGAACCAGAGAGGAAAACCTCCATCAGGACCAGAACCAGGGAGGAAAACCTCCATCAGGACCACCACCAGGAAGGAAAACCTCCATCAGGACCAGAACCAGGAGGGAAAACCTCCATCAGGACCAGAACCAGGGAGGAAAACCTCCATCAGGACCCGAAACCGGAAGGAAAACCTCCATCAGAACCAGAACCAGGAAGGAAAACCTCCATCAGATCCAGAACCAGAGAGGAAAACCTCCATCAGGACCAGAACCAGGGAGGAAAACCTCCATCAGGACCAGAACCAGGAAGGAAAACCTCCATCAGGACCAGAACCAGGGAGGAAAACCTCCATCAGGACCCGAAACCGGAAGGAAAACCTCCATCAGAACCAGAACCAGGAAGGAAAACCTCCATCAGATCCAGAACCAGAGAGGAAAACCTCCATCAGTACCAGAACCAGGGAGGAAAACCTCCATCAGAACCAGAACGAGGGAGGAAAACCTCCATCAGGACCAGAACCAGGAAGGAAAACCTCCATCAGGACCAGAACCAGGAGGGAAAACCTCCATCAGGACCAGAAGCAGGGAGGAAAACCTCCATCAGGACCAGAAACCGGAAGGAAAACCTCCATCAGAACCAGAACCAGGAAGGAAAACCTCCATCAGATCCAGAACCAGAGAGGAAAACCTCCATCAGGACCAGAACCAGGAAGGAAAACCTCCATCAGGACCAGAACCAGGAAGGAAAACCTCCATCAGGACCAGAACCAGGAAGGAAAACTCAAACTTGGTTCCGTCTGAAACGTTTCCGTCATGGTTCTGACGTTTTTTGGGTCTTGAACCAGCTGCAGGGTCTGGAAGCGGGTCGGGTTTCAGAACTTGAAGCCCTTATTGGGTTTTATGTGACGGACAGCAGAGGGGGCGTGTCTACGTCTGAGTCGGCTGATGCTGATCGGCTTCATCATCCTCATCATCTTCATGGCCGGCGATGAAGGACCAGACTGGCAGAACTTGGATGGTCCCGATGCCGGAGAACCGGAATGTTCCGTCATGCGGAGAACCTCCTGCCTTACTTCATCCGTTACAGCAGCAGTCTGCTGAGACCAGAACCGGCGGCCGGAAGTCACAGCAGGAGGAGCTTTTACTGGTTTAACTGGTTTAACAGAGGAAGAACTGGTAGGGGTTAGAAATTGAAACAAACATTCATGACATGAATCATAAGGTAACTGTGTCAGTGGGGATATAAATAAAACGTGGCGCACGCCATGATGGCCGACAGGAAAGACCCGAGTCTCGGCGTCCTCGGCAGCAGACAGGGTTCTAACTGGAAATCCCAGCTGGACTCAGGAAGACTTCCAGAAGTCAGCGTGAACACCGGATCAGCGTGTTTCACACAGCTGCTTGGTGTAAAACCAGAACGATGCTGACAGGTTGTTTTCCTCCTGGGAAACCTGGCGGCTTCTACCTGCTGCTGGCGGCTCACTCTTCACCAGCAGTCCAGGTGTGATCACATGACCTCCTTTTCTCAGGAAAGTTGCTGCTTCGCCTGTAAGTTAATCAGGTCACAGAGGAAGACGGTGCAGACGTCTGCATGAACACAGCCAGCCTGTATCTACAGGACGGATTCCAAGCAGAATGGAGACGTGCTTCTACGTTATTGGGATGTAAGACGAGGGTCTTTAGACCCTTTCAGGACAGTTTCCATCTGCAGGACGTGACTCTGCAGTTGTTGGGTGTCTTCCAGTCCGTAGCGGCATGCTCACTAATTTTTAATGAGGACGCTGCTTGGAACAGTTTTCCTTTACAGAAACTCACAACTAGCAGCTGGAAGGCTGAGAGACGGACCATCAGGCAAAGTGAGGCGTAGATGGTTTTTTATAAAGGCACAGCAGGAGGATTCTCCATGTTCTCCGTCTGATCTGACGTCTTCCAACAAAACTACAGGAAATGTTCAGATAAATGGGGATGGAGAAGCTTTAGTGTCACTACGCTGAGAGAGGCCATGAGGTGCTAGCTGGAGGCCATGAGGTGCTAGCTGGAGGCCATGAGGAGCTAGCTGGAGGCCATGAGGAGCTAGCTGGAGGCCATGAGGTGCTAGCTGGAGGCCATGAGGAGCTAGCTGGAGGCCATGAGGAGCTAGCTGGAGGCCATGAGGAGCTAGCTGGAGGCCATGAGCTGCTAGCTGGAGGCCATGAGGAGCTAGCTGGAGGCCATGAGGTGCTAGCTGGAGGCCATGAGGTGCTAGCTGGAGGCCATGAGGTGCTAGCTGGAGGCCATGAGGTGCTAGCTGGAGGCCATGAGGAGCTAGCTGGAGGCCATGAGGAGCTAGCTGGAGGCCATGAGGTGCTAGCTGGAGGCCATGAGGAGCTAGCTGGAGGCCATGAGGAGCTAGCTGGAGGCCATGAGGTGCTAGCTGGAGGCCATGAGGAGCTAGCTGGAGGCCATGAGGAGCTAGCTGGAAGCCATGAGGAGCTAGCTGGAGGCCATGAGGTGCTAGCTGGAGGCCATGAGGAGCTAGCTGGAGGCCATGAGGAGCTAGCTGGAGGCCATGAGGAGCTAGCTGGAGGCCATGAGGTGCTAGCTGGAGGCCATGAGGTGCTAGCTGGAGGCCATGAGGAGCTAGCTGGAGGCCATGAGGTTCTAGCTGGAGGCCACGAGGTGCTAGCTGGAGGCCATGAGGAGCTAGCTGGAGGCCATGAGGAGCTAGCTGGAGGCCATGAGGAGCTAGCTGGAGGCCATGAGGAGCTAGCTGGAGGCCATGAGGTGCTAGCTGGATGCCATGAGGTGCTAGCTGGAGGCCATGAGGAGCTAGCTGGAGGCCATGAGGAGCTAGCTGGAGGCCATGAGGTGCTAGCTGGAGGCCATGAGGAGCTAGCTGGAGGCCATGAGGTGCTAGCTGGAGGCCATGAGGAGCTAGCTGGAGGCCATGAGGAGCTACCTGGAGGCCATGAGGAGCTACCTGGAGGCCATGAGGAGCTAGCTGGAGGCCATGAGGTGCTAGCTGGAGGCCATGAGGAGCTAGCTGGAGGCCATGAGGAGCTAGCTGGAGGCCACGAGGAGCTAGCTGGAGGCCACGAGGTGCTAGCTGGAGGCCACGAGGTGCTAGCTGGAGGCCACGAGGTGCTAGCTGGAGGCCACGAGGAGCTAGCTGGAGGCCATGAGGAGGACGCGGTCCCACATCTGATCTGGGTCAAATCCGGGCTACAGGTGAAACTTCTGGCTCAGTCACAACACTGGCTACTGCTGTGGGCCACATGTGGTCCAGATGTTGCTAACAGGACTGATGTGGGTCACCCATACAGTGAAAATCTCCACACGCTTCCAGACGGATGTTTTTCTTCCATTTCTTGTGTTGATGGTTGGATGCGGTTCAGGTTCTCCTGGTCCGGTTCTTTCGCTCCTCATCAACTCCTCGGGTCTCCATCCTGCTGGATCTCCTGGTTATCACATGACCGTGGCGGCATGAGGACAGAGCGGCATAGTGCAGCGATCTCTCTGTGTGAACGGCAAGCAGAGACCTGCAGGGACGAGTCCATGATGGGTCCATGGGGCTGGACTCGTCTACTGGACCAGTCTGCTGGACTTGTCTGCTGGACCAGCCTCATGGACCCGTCCAGCAGAAGCAGCTGGAGCTCTAAACACCGGTTCAGACCACCGATGCCAGAAAGTCATCAAACTGTGATGGAGTTTTTATTGTTCTCTCTGTGGCAGTCGGTGGATGTTTTATTGGTCTGGGGATTCGCCTCAGGGATCTGTACCCCCTCTTTTCCTCGCATGACGTCTTCATGTCAAGCGGCTCCTTCGCTCTCCGGTTTCTGCCCCGACCGACGTGATGAGCAATGTCAGAAAGGATTATTCTGCTCATTAAACTTCATGTTAAAAGTAAAGCGTGTTGCCAAAAGTCGCCTCTGTAGGAATAAAAACTGGTCACACAGGTACATATCTGCCCCGGCCGGGACCAGGCCTTCCCGGGACCAGGTCGGTAGAGACCAGGTCTGCCCCGAGACCAGGTCGGCCCCGAGACCAGGTCGGCCGGGACCAGGTCGGGCTGGACCAGGTCGGTAAGGACCAGGTCGGTAGGGAAAAGGTCTGACGGGACCAGGTCGGTAGGGACCAGGCCGGTTGGGACCAGGTCGGTAGGGACCAGGTCTGACAGGACCAGGTCGGTAGGGACCAGGCCGGTAGGGATCAGGTCTGATGGGACCAGGTTTGACGGGACCAGGTCGGTAGGGACCAGGCCGGTAGGGACCAGGTCTGACAGGACCAGGTCGGTAGGGACCAGGTCGGTAGGGACTATGCTGGTAGGGACCAGGTAACCTGATGCTACCAGTCAGTGGAGGGTGATGAAGAGACCCAGCGAAGGGCCCTGCAGGATGTATGGCTCACATGTTGCCTTTCCACTGCTACTCCTCCAGAGACGTCCAGATGTAGAGGACGTTCCTTTAGAGGACGTTCCTGTAGAGGTCGTTCCTGTAGAGGACGTTCCTGTAGAGGACGTTCCTGTTGAGGACGTTCCTGTAGTGTTCGTTCCTGTAGAGGTCGTTCCTGTAGCAGACGTTCCTGTAGAGGTCGTTCCTGTAGAGGTCGTTCCTGTAGAGGACGTTCCTGTAGAGGTCGTTCCTGTAGAGGTCGTTCCTGTAGAGGACGTTCCTGTAGAGGACGTTCCTGTAGAGGACGTTCCTGTAGAGGACGTTCCTGTAGAGGTCGTTCCTGTAGAGGACGTTCCTTTAGAGGACATTCCTGTAGAGGTCGTTCCTGTAGAGGTCGTTCCTGTAGAGGACGTTCCTGTAGAGGACGTTCCTGTAGAGGACGTTCCTGTAGAGGTCGTTCCTATAGAGGACGTTCCTTTAGAGGACATTCCTGTAGAGGTCGTTCCTGTAGAGGACGTCCCTGTAGAGAACGTTCCTGTAGAGGACATTCCTGTAGAGGTCGTTCCTGTAGAGGACGTTCCTGTAGAGGTCGTTCCTGTAGAGGACGTTCCTGTAGAGGACTTTCCTGTAGAGGTCGTTCCTGTAGAGGACGTTCCTGTAGAGGTCGTTCCTGTAGAGGTCGTTCCTGTAGAGGACGTTCCTGTTGAGGACGTTCCTGTTGAGGTCGTTCCTGTAGAGGTCGTTCCTGTAGAGGTCGTTCCTGTTGAGGACGTTCCTGTTGAGGACGTTCCTGTAGAGGACGTTCCTGTAGAGGTTGTTCCTGTAGAGGTCGTTCCTGTAGAGGACGTTCCTGTAGAGGACGTTCCTGTAGAGGTCGTTCCTGTAGAGGTCGTTCCTGTTGAGGAAGTTCCTGTAGAGGTTGTTCCTGTAGAGGACGTCCCTGTAGAGAACGTTCCTGTAGAGGACATTCCTGTAGAGGTCGTTCCTGTAGAGGACGTTCCTGTAGAGGTCGTTCCTGTAGAGGACGTTCCTGTAGAGGACTTTCCTGTAGAGGTCGTTCCTGTAGAGGACGTTCCTGTAGAGGTCGTTCCTGTAGAGGTCGTTCCTGTAGAGGACGTTCCTGTTGAGGACGTTCCTGTTGAGGTCGTTCCTGTAGAGGTCGTTCCTGTAGAGGTCGTTCCTGTTGAGGACGTTCCTGTTGAGGACGTTCCTGTAGAGGACGTTCCTGTAGAGGTCGTTCCTGTAGAGGTCGTTCCTGTAGAGGACGTTCCTGTAGAGGACGTTCCTGTAGAGGTCGTTCCTGTAGAGGTCGTTCCTGTTGAGGAAGTTCCTGTAGAGGTTGTTCCTGTAGAGGACGTTCCTGTAGAGGACGTTCCTGTAGAGGACGTTCCTGTAGAGGACGTTCCTTTAGAGGACGTTCCTGTAGAGGACGTTCCTTTAGAGGACGTTCCTCTTGAGGTCGTTCCTGTAGAGGACGTTCCTGTAGAGGACGTTCCTGTAGAGGACGTTCCTGTAGAGGTCGTTCCTGTAGAGGACGTTCCTGTAGAGGACGTTCCTGTAGAGGTCGTTCCTGTTGAGGTCGTTCCTGTAGAGGTCGTTCCTGTAGAGGACGTTCCTGTTGAGGACGTTCCTGTAGAGGACGTTCCTTTAGAGGACGTTCCTGTTGAGGTTGTTCCTGTAGAGGACGTTCCTGTAGAGGACGTTCCTGTAGAGGACGTTCCTTTAGAGGTCGTTCCTGTAGAGGACGTTCCTGTTGAGGACGTTCCTTTAGAGGATGTTCCTTTAGAGGACGTTCCTCTTGAGGTCGTTCCTGTAGAGGACGTTCCTGTTGAGGTCGTTCCTGTAGAGGTCGTTCCTGTAGAGGTCGTTCCTGTTGAGGACGTTCCTGTTGAGGTCGTTCCTGTAGAGGACGTTCCTGTAGAGGACGTTCCTGTAGAGGTCGTTCCTGTAGAGGTCGTTCCTGTAGAGGTCGTTCCTGTAGCGGACGTTCCTGTAGAGGACGTTCCTGAAGAGGTCGTTCCTGTAGAGGTCGTTCCTGTAGAGGTCGTTCCTGTAGAGGACGTTCCTGTAGAGGTCGTTCCTGTAGAGGTTGTTCCTGTAGAGGTCGTTCCTGTAGAGGTCGTTCCTGTAGAGGTCGTTCCTGTAGAGGACGTTCCTGTAGAGGTCGTTCCTGTAGAGGTCGTTCCTGTAGAGGACGTTCCTGTAGAGGTCGTTCCTGTAGAGGTCGTTCCTGTTGAGGACGTTCCTGTAGAGGACGTTCCTGTAGAGGTCGTTCCTGTAGAGGTCGTTCCTGTAGAGGACGTTCCTGTAGAGGTCGTTCCTGTAGAGGTCGTTCCTGTAGAGGTCGTTCCTGTAGAGGTCGTTCCTGTTGAGGACGTTCCTGTAGAGGTCGTTCCTGTAGAGGACGTTCCTGTAGAGGACGTTCCTGTAGAGGACGTTCCTGTAGAGGACGGCGCCGACGCCAGAGAGACGTCGGGACGTTCCAGCAGCAGGAGTTTGGCAACAATCAGCTGATCAGACAGTCCAATAGGGACGGAGCGGAAATAACCTCTGTGACGCGTTCCAGAGTAACGTACTTCAGGTGCTGCCAGGAAGGTTGGACTTCCAGCAGAAACTGGAAGGAGTGTGACGACCACGGCCACCGGTCTACACGCTCAAACCTGCACCGTTCGTCCTTTTCATGACCAAGAAGTTTGTTGACTAAACGGCGAAAGCGTAAATAAGCTGAAGAGGCAGGAAATGACACAAAGCCAAACAAGTTTTCTGCCTGCAGAAGAAGAACGAGGTTCGGTGAAGCCAGGTGGAGGTTTACCTGCCGCTGGATGTGGGTTCACTCAGCAGTATCATGCTCCACCTCTGCTGCTAGCAGGGTGTGTTTTCTGTGTGTGTGTCGGTCAGACCTGCTTTCCGTTGCCCCACTTTATGTCTTTATTTTTAGAAATCCAGATGAGATGCGGCTCGGCGTCCACACAAACTCCTCCACATGTAAACTCTGCAGCGTTCACCCTGAACTGGTCTGCTGGCTTCACCAGAACATCTGCAGGATCGTTTGTTGCTTCGGTCTGTCAGCCTCGTCACATCATTCTGGTTTTTCTGCATCAGACTGAAACCGTTTCAGATGTTCAGAGACAGGAAAGTGATTTCACATGAAGTTACTGCTGGTTTCTGATCCGCTCTGAAAACTAGAATACAAGCCGTGATTTTAGATCTAAGTCACTCTGCAGGTTTTAGCGCCTCTGTGATCCTGGGAAAGGTAAATAAAATTTTCAAAAAAGGAAAATGCAACTAAAAAAATAAACGTAATGTAAATAAGAATAAAAAATGAAATATAAATAAATAAAATAAATTAAAAAAGAAAATAAAAAAAAAGAAACGTAAATTAATAAAAATTAAAAAGGAAATGTAAATAAATAAAAATATTAATAAATAAAATTAAATAAAAAAGGAAATGTAAATGAATAAAGTAATGACATCTTTTTCTTCCCTGACCTGCCGGCACTCATCAGTTGGATCTCCACCTGTGGCTTCCTAACTGCCTCTGCTGTGCACATCAGTCTCGTCCAGTCCAGCTGGTCCTCTGACCATGTTGTCATGACTCCCAGCCGACTTAAACTCTCTCCAGTTTCTTCTTTGCCAGATTATCAGCAGACATATGTCTTATATGGACACAGACCCTTGTCTCGTCTCTGGACCCCGAGCCTCGGCTATCATCCCGGCTAAGAACTTCATCTACAACATAATTCTGACTTTATGCCTCCCTCCTGACTTCGTCTCTAGAACCTGGATTCTCTCAGCTGCTCATGTCCCTGGATTGATCTGCTCCTTCGCCTCGTCCTTCATTTCTCAGATAAACTGGTTTTTGTTCACAGCTCCTTTGTCCATCCACCCATCCATTCTCCGCCGCTTATCCGGGGTCGGGTCGCGGGGGCAGCAGCCTAAGCAGGGAAGCCCAGACTTCCCTCTCCCCAGCCACATTTGCCAACTCTGCGGGGGGATCCCGAGGCGTTCCCAGGCCAGCCGAGAGATATAATCCCTCCAGCGTGTCCTGGGTCTTCCCCGGGGTCTCCTCCCAGAGGGACGTGCCTGGAACACCTCACCAGGGAGGTCCAGGAGGCATCCTGACCAGATGCCCGAGCCACCTCAACTGGTTCCTCTCGATGCGGAGGAGCAGCGGCTCTACTCTGATCTCCTCCCGGATGACCGAGCTCCTCACCCTATCTCTAAGGGAGAGCCCGGCCACCCTGCGGAGGAAACTCATTTCAGCCGCATGTATACGAGATCTCTTTCTTTCAGTCATGACCCACAGCTCATGACCATAGGTGAGGGTAGGAATGTAGATCGACTGGTAAATCGAGCGCTCCATCCTTCCCTCACTCGTGAACAAGACCCCGAGATATTTAAACTCCTCCACTTGAGGCAGGACCTCACTCCCGACCCGGAGAGGGCAATCCACCCTATTCCGGCTGAGGACCATGGTCTCAGATTTGGAGGTGCTGATTCTCATCCCAGCCGCTTCACATCCGGCTGCAAATCGCTCAAGTGAGAGCTGGAGATCACGACCAGATGAAGCCAACAGGACCATGTCATCTGCAAAAAGCAGAGACCCAATCCTGAGGCCACCAAGCCGGATCCCCTCAACACCTCGGCTGCACCTAGAAATTCTGTCCATATAAGTTATGAACAGAATCGGTGATAAAGGGCAGCCTTGGCGGAGTCCAACCCTCACCGGAAACGAATCCGACTTACTACCGGCAATGTGGACCAAGCTCTGACACCTGTCGTACAGGGACCGGACAGCTCGCACAAGGGGGTCCGGTACCCCATACTCCCGGAGTACCCCCCACAGGAGCCCCCGGGGGACACGGTCGAACGCCTTCTCCAGGTCCACAAAGCACAGGTAGACTGGTTGGGCAAACTCCCATGCCCCCTCCAGGACCCCAAAGAGGGTATAGAGCTGGTCCACTGTTCCGCGACCAGGACGAAAACCACACTGCTCCTCCTCAATCCGGGATTCGACTATCCGGCGGACCCTCCTCTCCAGGACCCCTGAATAGACCTTACCAGGGAGGCTGAGGAGTGTGATTCCCCTGTAATTGGAACACACCCTCCGGTCCCCCTTCTTAAAAAGGGGGACCACCACCCCAGTCTGCCAATCCAGCCCCAGAGATAGGAGAGTCCACCCCTGAGTCCAGCAGCTCTGCTCCCTCATGGGAAGACGTGTTGGTAGGATTGAGGAGGTCTTCCAAGTATTCCTTCCACCGACCCACAACGTCCCGAATTGAGGTCAGCAGCTTCCCACCTCCACTGTACACAGTATTGATAGAGCACTGCTTCCCCCTCCTGAGCCGCCGGATGGTGGACCAGAATCTCCTCGAAGCCCCCCCACGGCCACCCCTTTTTTTACTTGCACTACAACCACAACCCACCCATGCACACACCACAGAGGCGGGCGGGTGGGGGGGGGCAGGGGTCTTCCTATGTCCCCTCTTCATGGGGAGCACTCGGGGTACGGGGGGCGGGCTTGGTGCTGGCCTGGGGGTTGGGGAAGGGGCGCTGCGGGGGGCCCTCTGTCCTGGGCGATGCCTGGGGCGCATGGGGGGCCAGCAGGGTCTCTGGTTGGCTGCATAAGTGTGTGTGTGTGTGGGTGTGTGAATGTGGGGAGTTCAGGTCTGGGGCCTGCAGTCCTCCGGCTCCGGCTGTCGCTGGGGGGGGGGGATTGGGAGGGAGAGGGAGGATTGAATGGGAGGAGGTGTGTGGGAGGGAGGGAGGGGGGTGTGTGGAATGGGAGGGAGGGGTGGGGCGGGGAGGGGGGGAGGGGGTTGGAGGAAGGGGGGGGTGTTGGGGACGGTAGGGCTTGGGAGGGAGAGGGATGGGGAGGGTGCTGGAGAGGGGGGATAGGAAGCAGCGGGAGGGTTGTGGGGAGGGGTTGTTGGGGGGAGGGTCTACGGACGTGTCCTTGTCCTTGGGGATCCCGCCCCTGGTATCGTGGTGGCGCCGGCCCGCGATGGTTTTGCTCTGGGTGGGCGGGGCCCGCTGGGTCTTGGCTGGGGCTCTGCCGGGGGGTACGGGTGGTCCTGGGGCCTGTGGGCTGCCGGCTCTCTGTGCGGCCCGCGCTTCGGCACCCGGCGCCCGCCGGGCCGGCGTGCCGTCGCCCTGTGCTACCCGGTGCCCCTGCCTCGTGGCGCCGGGTTGCGCCTGCCTGGAGGCTTCCACTGATCTGGGCTCGGGGGACGGAGGCTCTCTCTGCTTTGCCTGCCCGGGCTCTGTGCGCGGTGGGCTTGCCGGGCCCTGGGGGCCTTGGCTTCCTCCCCTACACCTCGGGTCGTGGTCGTGCTCCCCTACAAGCACTCAGCTGATCTTTGATTGCATGATCACAGGTTGAACACTCACACGTGCACGCCCACATGCGCTCATCTTCCCATCTTTTTCCTACTAAATGTTGCTGATGACTCTCTGTAGGTATGTTTAATAACGGTTGGTATTGTAATTGTTGTTTTATTAATTCATTTTCTTTTTTTACTTCTTTACTTTACTTTTTTTTCTTTTTTTCTTTTTTTGTCTGTTTTAGAGACTATCCTACTTATGTCTTGTATTTTTTCAGTACTTTATATTGTTTTGCAAATACTGTAACTTTAGCAGCTTAGACACGCCTTTCTTTTCTCTCTCTCTTTTTCCTCCTTTCATTTCCTCTTTTTTTTGTTCCTCTTTCCCTGCCAGGTCCAGCTCGGCCATATCAAGACTGACGATGATTGCAAAATGATAAAAGGAAAATAAATAAATAAATAAATAAAATAAAATAATTATCATAATAATAAAAATATTCAGATTATCAAGGGCAGCTATATACATGAGATGTCTCCCTTGACAGAGCAAATCTGTCTGGCAAAAATATGGCACGCAGATTGCTGTTCTGTATGCTGAGATGCTGGACAGGACAGGTTAAATAAAAAAAAAAAAAAAAAAAAAGAATCTCTTCGAAGCCGTCCGGAAGTCTTTCTCCATGGTCTCGCCGAACTCCTCCCATGCCCGAGTTTTTGCCTTGGCGACAGTTGAAGCTGCATGCCGCTTAGCCCGTCGGTACCCATCAGCTGCCTCCAGAGTCCCACAGGCCAAGAAGGCCCGATAGGACTCCTTCTTCAGCTTGACGGCATCCCTCACTGCTGGTGTCCACCAACGAGTCCTGGGATTACCGCCAAGACAGGCACCGACGACCTTACAGCCACAGCTCCGGCTGGCCGCCTCAGCAATAGAGGCACGGAACACAGCCCATTCGGACTCAATGTCCCCCGCCTCACTCGGGACATGTTCGAAGCTCTGCTGAAGGTGGGAGTTGAAGCTCGCTCTGACGGGGGACTCAGCCAGACGTTCCCAGCAGACCCTCACAACACGTTTGGTCTGCCAGATCTGACCGGCTTCCTCCCCCACCATCTGAGCCAACTCACCACCAGGTGGTGATCAGTTGACAGCTCCGCCCCCCTCTTCACCCGAGTGTCCAATGATACGATGATACGAGAACAAAATCAATCATCGAACTGCGGCCCAGGGAGTCCTGATGCCAGGTGTGTGTGGCTGAACTTCTGGGTCCTCATAGTAACCCTTTACAAAATAAATTAACAAGGAAATGTAAGTAAATTAACTAGGAAATGTAAATAAGGCTGGAAATGAAGCATTTTGCAGTTTATCGGTTCAAACACAAATACACATGTTGTTTTGGAGGTTCGTGGCTCAAAGCATTTGGCAGCCACTGATCTAAGAGACAACGGTATAAGATTCAGCAGCGCAAACCGAACATGGAGGTCCATCGTTGTTGTTGTTTACATGTGTAAACAGGACCTGAGTGCACTAATGTAAGATGACGAGACGGTTGTCGGGAAAAGATTTCAGTTCTTTCCAGGGCCATGATTCACCTTGCGTCACTCCGGAGCCTGGTCTTTAACACAAAACTCTGTTACCATGGTAAGAAGAGGCCAAACCTTTTGCATTTACAATGCCACAGCAAACGGGGCGTTGAGGTCTTTACGCTGTTGTATAAACAATACGGATGTTCATTCCAGGCGGCGTCACGTCACCACCCTCATGCTTATGTTCCTGTTGCTGTTACATCAGTTTATCCACTAGGGGGCAGTGCTGAGTTCAGCGCTCTGACGGCGGTTGGTAGCAGCAATGCACCGTTAAAAAGCTTTTTACAACTGTCTGAAATACCACCAGAAGACAAACACAAAGTTTAGTTTGTTGCCTGTAACTTCCTCTCTAGTCCTTCAGCTGCTTTTCGGTTAGTGGTTTGTCGTTTTCTTCCTGTTCCTATTCTTCTCTGGTTTGTTCCTGTTTCTGGTTGCTATGCAACTCAACACTGCCCCTGGTGACTTGCAGCGGTATCGCTCCGTTCCAGCAACCAGTTGTCATCTCCTGCACCCGCCTGGTAATAAGCCGTTGATTCGGACAGGCGTGTCACATAGCTTAACAACTGGTAAACAGATGACATTACGTGTATAAACGCAGGAGACAGAAGATAAAAGGTCCGTGTCGTCTGTCGACATGCCGAGCGATGAAGAGTGATGAGGATGAGGAGAGACCAGGAGAGATGAGGAGCTTTGCTTCCAGATCTACCTGAGGACGGCGCTTCAGGAGGACTTCTAGCCTCGTCGCTTCGTCTCTGATCCAAACAGAGGGAAACGTTCCAGCAGTCAGCTGGAGGATTCTCCTTTGCCGCCATGTTGGATTTCTTTCCAGCTCACTGTAAAAGATGAAGCGGCCGATGAAGACGTGTTTAATTAGAGTGGCGAGTCGCTGCAGCCTGAACGCCATCTGTCTGCTGACACGACGCTGCATGCAGGACAAACTGCCTGCATGCAGCTTTTCACCAGATCGCTTCCTCCATTAGTTCACCTCCTGCGTCCTCCTCAGGCTTCTGTCTCCAACATGAAGAATGTTTTCTCCACGCTAACGACACATAAAAGATCTCTGAGATGCTTTAACTGACTCTTATCATGCCTTGTATCCTGTGCGTTGACTAGATGTTGTCTCTGCTCCGCCTCCTGCAGGTTGACCGGACGGAGGTGATCCGCAGCTGCGTGAACCCGACCTACTCCAAGGTTTTCACCCTGGATTTTTATTTTGAGGAGGTTCAGCGACTGCGCTTCGAGCTGTACGACATCAACAGCAGCCACAACGGCCTGAAGGAGGCCGACTTCCTGGGCTCGGTGGAATGCACGCTGGGACAGGTGAGGCTACGTTGGGGCAGGCGAGGTTACGTTGGGGCAGGCGAGGCTACGTTGGGGCAGGTGAGGCTACGTTGGGGCAGGCGAGGTTACGTTGGGGCAGGCGAGGCTACGTTGGGGCAGGCGAGGTTACGTTGGGGCGGGCGAGGTTACGTTGGGGCGGGCGAGGTTACGTTGGGGCGGGCGAGGTTACGTTGGGACGGGCGAGGCTACGTTGGGGCAGACGAGGCTACCTGCAGTGAACATGTTGGGAACCTGCAGGGAACATGTTGTGAACCTGCAGAGAACATGTGGGGAACCTGCAGTGAACATGTGGGAAACCTGCAGGGAACATGTGGGGAACCTGCAGTGAACATGTGGGGAACCTGCAGGGAACATGTGGTGAACCTGCAGTGAACATGTGGGGAACCTGCAGTGAACATGTGGGGAACCTGCAGGGAACACGTGGGGAACCTGCAGGGAACATGTGTGGAACCTGCAGTGAACATGTTGGGAACCTGCAGTGAACATGTTGGGAACCTGCGAGGAACATGTGGGGAACCTGCAGGGAACATGTGTGGAACCTGCAGTGAACATGTGGGGAACCTGCAGGGAACATAAGAGGAACCTGCAGGGAACATGTGTGGAACCTGCAGGGAACATGAGAGGAACCTGCAGGGAACATGTGGGGAACCTGCAGGGAACATGTGTGGAACCTGCAGTGAACATGTTGGGAACCTGCAGGGAAAATGTGTGGAACCTGCAGGGAACATAAGAGGAACCTGCAGGGAACATGTGTGGAACCTGCAAGGAACATGTGTGAAACCTGCAGGGAACATAAGAGGAACCTGCAGGGAACATGTGGGGAACCTGCAGGGAACATGTGTGGAACCTGCATGGAACATGTGTGGAACCTGCAGGGAACATGTGTGAAACCTGCAGGGAACATAAGAGGAACCTGCAGGGAACATGTGTGGAACCTGCAGGGAACATAAGAGGAACCTGCAGGGAACATGTGTGGAACCTGCAGGGAACATAGGAGGAACCTGCAGGGAACATGTGTGGAACCTGCAGGGAACATAAGAGGAACCTGCAGGGAACATGTGTGGAACCTGCAGGGAACATAACAGGAACCTGCAGGGAACATGGAAGTTCTGCTTCATTCCACACAAACAACACAATAAATCCATGCAAAGCTTTTTCTGTCGGACTAGAAAACCAACCATTACGACGTTACTTTTGTCGTCTGGGAGAAGAAAGCGGTCCAGGGGTTTGGGGACTATTTCTGACAGTAAAACCTTCATGTGACAAATTTCTAAACACGTCAACAAGATATTTTCTGTTTCTGAGGCTGAAGACAGAAAACATGTTAAAGTACAAAAACTGAAGCGGATCTATGGAAAGGAAATCGGTCCCCCATGTCCCCGTCTGTCTCCTGGAGTCCAGCATGTCGTGGTCCCCCCATGTCCCCGTCTGTCTACTGGAGTCCAGCATGTCGTGGTCCCCCCATGTCCCCGTCTGTCTACTGGAGTCCTTCATGCCGTGGTCCCCCATGTCCCCGTCTGTCTACTGGAGTCCAGCGTGTCGTGGTCCCCCATGTCCCCGTCTGTCTACTGGAGTCCAGCGTGCCGTGGTCCCCCATGTCCCCGTCTGTCTACTGGAGTCCAGCATGTCGTGGTCCCCCCATGTCCCCGTCTGTCTACTGGAGTCCAGCATGTCGTGGTCCCCCCATGTCCCCGTCTGTCTACTGGAGTCCTTCATGCCGTGGTCCCCCATGTCCCCGTCTGTCTACTGGAGTCCAGCATGCCGTGGTCCCCCATGTCCCCGTCTGTCTCCTGGAGTCCAGCGTGTCGTGGTCCCCCATGTCCCCGTCTGTCTACTGGAGTCCAGCGTGTCGTGGTCCCCCATGTCCCCGTCTGTCTCCTGGAGTCCAGCGTGCCGTGGTCCCCCATGTCCCCGTCTGTCTACTGGAGTCCAGCATGTCGTGGTCCCCCATGTCCCCGTCTGTCTACTGGAGTCCTTCATGCCGTGGTCCCCCATGTCCCCGTCTGTCTACTGGAGTCCAGCATGTCGTGGTCCCCCATGTCCCCGTCTGTCTACTGGAGTCCAGCATGTCGTGGTCCCCCATGTCCCCGTCTGTCTACTGGAGTCCTTCATGCCGTGGTCCCCCATGTCCCCGTCTGTCTACTGGAGTCCAGCATGTCGTGGTCCCCCCATGTCCCCGTCTGTCTACTGGAGTCCAGCATGTCGTGGTCCCCCCATGTCCCCGTCTGTCTACTGGAGTCCTTCATGCCGTGGTCCCCCATGTCCCCGTCTGTCTACTGGAGTCCTTCATGCCGTGGTCCCCCATGTCCCCGTCTGTCTACTGGAGTCCTTCATGTCGTGGTCCCCCATGTCCCCGTCTGTCTACTGGAGTCCAGCTTGCCGTGGTCCCCCATGTCCCCGTCTGTCTACTGGAGTCCTTCATGCCGTGGTCCCCCATGTCCCCGTCTGTCTACTGGAGTCCAGCGTGTCGTGGTCCCCCATGTCCCCGTCTGTCTACTGGAGTCCTTCATGCCGTGGTCCCCCATGTCCCCGTCTGTCTCCTGGAGTCCAGCGTGTCGTGGTCCCCCATGTCCCCGTCTGTCTACTGGAGTCCAGCATGCCGTGGTCCCCCATGTCCCCGTCTGTCTACTGGAGTCCTTCATGCCGTGGTCCCCCATGTCCCCGTCTGTCTACTGGAGTCCTTCATGCCGTGGTCCCCCCATGTCCCCGTCTTTCTACTGGAGTCCAGCGTGTCGTGGTCCCCCATGTCCCCGTCTGTCTACTGGAGTCCAGCGTGCCGTGGTCCCCCATGTCCCCGTCTGTCTACTGGAGTCCTTCATGTCGTGGTCCCCCATGTCCCCGTCTGTCTACTGGAGTCCAGCATGCCGTGGTCCCCCATGTCCCCGTCTGTCTACTGGAGTCCTTCATGCCGTGGTCCCCCATGTCCCCGTCTGTCTACTGGAGTCCAGCATGCCGTGGTCCCCCATGTCCCCGTCTGTCTACTGGAGTCTAGCTTGCCGTGGTCCCCCATGTCCCCGTCTGTCTACTGGAGTCCTTCATGCTGTGGTCCCCCATGTCCCCGTCTGTCTACTGGAGTCCAGCGTGTCGTGGTCCCCCATGTCCCCGTCTGTCTACTGAAGTCCTTCATGTCGTGGTCCCCCATGTCCCCGTCTGTCTACTGGAGTCCAGCATGCCGTGGTCCCCCATGTCCCCGTCTGTCTACTGGAGTCCTTATTGTCGTGGTCCCCCATGTCCCCGTCTGTCTACTGGAGTCCAGCGTGTCGTGGTCCCCCATGTCCCTGTCTGTCTACTGGAGTCCAGCATGCCGTGGTCCCCCCATGTCCCCGTCTGTCTACTGGAGTCCAGCGTGCCGTGGTCCCCCCATGTCCCCGTCTGTCTACTGGAGTCCAGCGTGTCGTGGTCCCCCATGTCCCCGTCTGTCTACTGGAGTCCTTCATGCCGTGGTCCCCCATGTCCCCGTCTGTCTACTGGAGTCCAGCGTGCCGTGGTCCCCCATGTCCCCGTCTGTCTACTGGAGTCCAGAATGCCGTGGTCCCCCATGTCCCCGTCTGTCTACTGGAGTCCTTCATGCCGTGGTCCCCCATGTCCCCGTCTGTCTACTGGAGTCCAGCGTGTCGTGGTCCCCCATGTCCCCGTCTGTCTACTGGAGTCCAGCATGCCGTGGTCCCCCATGTCCCCGTCTGTCTACTGGAGTCCAGCATGCCGTGGTCCCCCATGTCCCCGTCTGTCTACTGGAGTCCTTCATGCCGTGGTCCCCCATGTCCCCGTGTGTCTACTGGAGTCCAGCGTGTCGTGGTCCCCCATGTCCCCGTCTGTCTACTGGAGTCCAGCATGCCGTGGTCCCCCATGTCCCCGTCTGTCTACTGGAGTCCAGCATGCCGTGGTCCCCCATGTCCCCGTCTGTCTACTGGAGTCCTTCATGCCGTGGTCCCCCATGTCCCCGTCTGTCTACTGGAGTCCTTCTTGCCGTGGTCCCCCATGTCCCCGTCTGTCTACAGGAGTCCAGCATGCCGTGGTCCCCCCATGTCCCCGTCTGTCTACTGGAGTCCAGCATGCCGTGGTCCCCCATGTCCCCGTCTGTCTACTGGAGTCCTTCATGTCGTGGTCCCCCATGTCCCCGTCTGTCTACTGGAGTCCAGCGTGCCGTGGTCCCCCATGTCCCCGTCTGTCTACTGGAGTCCAGCGTGTCGTGGTCCCCCATGTCCCCGTCTGTCTACTGGAGTCCAGCATGCCGTGGTCCCCCATGTCCCCGTCTGTCTACTGGAGTCCAGCGTGTCGTGGTCCCCCATGTCCCCGTCTGTCTACTGGAGTCCAGCGTGCCGTGGTCCCCCATTTCCCCGTCTGTCTACTGGAGTCCAGCGTGCCGTGGTCCCCCCATGTCCCCGTCTGTCTACTGGAGTCCAGCGTGTCGTGGTCCCCCATGTCCCCGTCTGTCTACTGGAGTCCAGCGTGCCGTGGTCCCCCCATGTCCCCGTCTGTCTACTGGAGTCCAGCGTGCCGTGGTCCCCCATGTCCCCGTCTGTCTACTGGAGTCCAGCGTGCCGTGGTCCCCCATTTCCCCGTCTGTCTACTGGAGTCCAGCATGCCGTGGTCCCCCATGTCCCCGTCTGTCTACTGGAGTCCAGCGTGTCGTGGTCCCCCATGTCCCCGTCTGTCTCCTGGAGTCCTTCATGTCGTGGTCCCCCATGTCCCCTTCTGTCTACTGGAGTCCAGCATGCCGTGGTCCGCCATGTCCCCGTCTGTCTACTGGAGTCCTTCATGCCGTGGTCCCCCATGTCCCCGTTGGTCTACTGGAGTCCAGCGTGTCGTGGTCCCCCATATCCCCGTCTGTCTACTGGAGTCCAGCGTGTCGTGGTCCGCCATGTCCCCGTCTGTCTACTGGAGTCCTTCATGCCGTGGTCCCCCATGTCCCCGTTGGTCTACTGGAGTCCAGCGTGTCGTGGTCCCCCATATCCCCGTCTGTCTACTGGAGTCCAGCGTGTCGTGGTCCCCCATGTCCCCGTCTGTCTACTGGAGTCCAGCATGCCGTGGTCCCCCATGTCCCCGTCTGTCTACTGGAGTCCAGCATGCGGTGGTCCCCCATGTCCTCGTCTGTCTACTGGAGTCCAGCATGCCGTGGTCCCCCATGTCCCTGTCTGTCTACTGGAGTCCTTCATGCCGTGGTCCCCCATGTCCCTGTCTGTCTACTGGAGTCGAGCGTGCCGTGGTCCCCCATGTCCCCGACTGTCTACTGGAGTCCTTCATGCCGTGGTCCCCCATGTCCCCGTCTGTCTACTGGAGTCCTTCATGTCGTGGTCCCCCATGTCCCCGTCTGTCTACTGGAGTCCAGCGTGCCGTGGTCCCCCATGTCCCAGTCTGTCTACTGGAGTCCAGCGTGTCGTGGTCCCCCATGTCCCCGTCTGTCTACTGGAGTCCAGCATGCCGTGGTCCCCCATGTCCCCGTCTGTCTACTGGAGTCCAGCGTGTCGTGGTCCCCCATGTCCCCGTCTGTCTACTGGAGTCCAGCGTGCCGTGGTCCCCCATTTCCCCTTCTGTCTACTGGAGTCCAGCGTGCCGTGGTCCCCCCATGTCCCCGTCTGCCTACTGGAGTCCAGCGTGTCGTGGTCCCCCATGTCCCCGTCTGTCTACTGGAGTCCAGCGTGCCGTGGTCCCCCATTTCCCCGTCTGTCTACTGGAGTCCAGCGTGCCGTGGTCCCCCCATTTCCCCGTCTGTCTACTGGAGTCCAGCGTGCCGTGGTTCCCCATGTCCCCGTCTGTCTACTGGAGTCCAGCGTGCCGTGGTCCCCCATTTCCCCGTCTGTCTACTGGAGTCCAGCGTGCCGTGGTCCCCCATGTCCCCGTCTGTCTACTGGAGTCCAGCGTGCCGTGGTCCCCCATTTCCCCGTCTGTCTACTGGAGTCCAGCATGCCGTGGTCCCCCATGTCCCCGTCTGTCTACTGGAGTCCAGCGTGTCGTGGTCCCCCATGTCCCCGTCTGTCTACTGGAGTCCAGCGTGCCGTGGTCCCCCATGTCCCCGTCTGTCTACTGGAGTCCAGCGTGTCGTGGTCCCCCATGTCCCCGTCTGTCTACTGGAGTCCAGCGTGCCGTGGTCCCCCATTTCCCCGTCTGTCTACTGGAGTCCAGCGTGCCGTGGTCCCCCATTTCCCCGTCTGTCTACTGGAGTCCAGCGTGCCGTGGTCCCCCATGTCCCCGTCTGTCTACTGGAGTCCAGCGTGCCGTGGTCCCCCATTTCCCCGTCTGTCTACTGGAGTCCAGCGTGCCGTGGTCCCCCATGTCCCCGTCTGTCTACTGGAGTCCAGCGTGCCGTGGTCCCCCATTTCCCCGTCTGTCTACTGGAGTCCAGCATGCCGTGGTCCCCCATGTCCCCGTCTGTCTACTGGAGTCCAGCATGCCGTGGTCCCCCATGTCCCCGTCGGTCTACTGGAGTCCTTCATGCCGTGGTCCCCCATGTCCCCGTCTGTCTACTGGAGTCCTTCTTGCCGTGGTCCCCCATGTCCCCGTCTGTCTACTGGAGTCCAGCATGCCGTGGTCCCCCATGTCCCCGTCTGTCTACTGGAGTCCTTCATGTCGTGGTCCCCCATGTCCCCGTCTGTCTACTGGAGTCCAGCGTGCCGTGGTCCCCCATTTCCCCGTCTGTCTACTGGAGTCCAGCGTGCCGTGGTCCCCCATGTCCCCGTCTGTCTACTGGAGTCCTTCATGCCGTGGTCCCCCATGTCCCCGTCTGTCTACTGGAGTCCAGCATGCCGTGGTCCCCCATGTCCCCGTCTGTCTACTGGAGTCCAGCATGCCGTGGTCCCCCATGTCCCCGTCTGTCTACTGGAGTCCAGCATGCCGTGGTCCCCCATGTCCCCGTCTGTCTACTGGAGTCCTTCATGCCGTGGTCCCCCATGTCCCCGTCTGTCTACTGGAGTCCTTCTTGCCGTGGTCCCCCATGTCCCCGTCTGTCTACTGGAGTCCAGCATGCCGTGGTCCCCCATGTCCCCGTCTGTCTACTGGAGTCCTTCATGTCGTGGTCCCCCATGTCCCCGTCTGTCTACTGGAGTCCAGCGTGCCGTGGTCCCCCATTTCCCCGTCTGTCTACTGGAGTCCAGCGTGCCGTGGTCCCCCATGTCCCCGTCGGTCTACTGGAGTCCAGCGTGTCGTGGTCCCCCATGTCCCCGTCTGTCTACTGGAGTCCAGCGTGTCGTGGTCCCCCATGTCCCCGTCTGTCTACTGGAGTCCAGCGTGCCGTGGTCCCCCCATGTCCCCGTCTGTCTACTAGAGTCCAGCGTGTCGTGGTCCCCCATGTCCCCGTCTGTCTACTGGAGTCCAGCGTGCCGTGGTCCCCCCATGTCCCCGTCTGTCTACTGGAGTCCAGCGTGTCGTGGTCCCCCATGTCCCCGTCTGTCTACTGGAGTCCAGCATGCCGTGGTCCCCCCATGTCCCCGTCTGTCTACAGGAGTCAAGCATGGCGTGGTCCCCCATGTCCCCATCTGTCTTCTGGAGTCCAGCATGCCGTGGTCCCCCATGTCCCCGTCTGTCTACTGGAGTCCAGCGTGTCGTGGTCCCCCATGTCCCCGTCTGTCTCCTGGAGTCCTTCATGTCGTGGTCCCCCATGTCCCCTTCTGTCTACTGGAGTCCAGCATGCCGTGGTCCGCCATGTCCCCGTCTGTCTACTGGAGTCCTTCATGCCGTGGTCCCCCATGTCCCCGTTGGTCTACTGGAGTCCAGCGTGTCGTGGTCCCCCATATCCCCGTCTGTCTACTGGAGTCCAGCGTGTCGTGGTCCCCCATGTCCCCGTCTGTCTACTGGAGTCCAGCATGCCGTGGTCCCCCATGTCCCCGTCTGTCTACTGGAGTCCAGCATGCCGTGGTCCCCCATGTCCTCGTCTGTCTACTGGAGTCCAGCATGCCGTGGTCCCCCATGTCCCTGTCTGTCTACTGGAGTCCTTCATGCCGTGGTCCCCCATGTCCCTGTCTGTCTACTGGAGTCGAGCGTGCCGTGGTCCCCCATGTCCCAGTCTGTCTACTGGAGTCCTTCATGCCGTGGTCCCCCATGTCCCCGTCTGTCTACTGGAGTCCAGCATGCCGTGGTCCCCCATGTCCCCGTCTGTCTACTGGAGTCCAGCATGCCGTGGTCCCCCATGTCCCCGTCTGTCTACTGGAGTCCTTCATGCCGTGGTCCCCCATGTCCCCGTGTGTCTACTGGAGTCCAGCGTGCCGTGGTCCCCCATGTCCCCGTCTGTCTACTGGAGTCCAGCGTGCCGTGGTCCCCCATGTCCCCGTCTGTCTACTGGAGTCCAGCGTGTCGTGGTCCCCCATGTCCACGTCTGTCTACTGGAGTCCTTCATGCCGTGGTCCCCCATGTCCCCGTCTGTTTACTGCAGTCCAGCATGCCGTGGTCCCCCATGTCCCCGTTTGTCTACTGGAGTCCAGCATGCCGTGGTCCCCCATGTCCCCGTCTGTCTACTGGAGTCCAGCGTGTCGTGGTCCCCCATGTCCACGTCTGTCTACTGGAGTCCTTCATGCCGTGGTCCCCCATGTCCCCGTCTGTTTACTGGAGTCCAGCATGCCGTGGTCCCCCATGTCCCCGTCTGTCTACTGGAGTCCTTCATGCCGTGGTCCCCCATGTCCCCGTCTGTCTACTGGAGTCCTTCATGCCGTGGTCCCCCATGTCCCCGTCTGTCTACTGGAGTCCTTCATGTCGTGGTCCCCCATGTCCCCGTCTGTCTACTGGAGTCCAGCGTGTCGTGGTCCCCCATGTCCCCGTCTGTCTACTGGAGTCCAGCGTGCCGTGGTCCCCCCATGTCCCCGTCTGTCTACTGGTTTTCAGCGTGTCGTGGTCCCCCATGTCCCCGTCTGTCTACTGGAGTCCAGCGTGCCGTGGTACCCCCATGTCCCCGTCTGTCTACTGGAGTCCAGCGTGTCGTGGTCCCCCATGTCCCCGTCTGTCTACTGGAGTCCAGCGTGTCGTGGTCCCCCATGTCCCCGTCTGTCTACTGGAGTCCTTCATGCCGTGGTCCCCCATGTCCCCGTCGGTCTACTGGAGTCCAGCGTGTCGTGGTCCCCCCATGTCCCCGTCGGTCTACTGGAGTCCAGCGTGTCGTGGTCCCCCATATCCCCGTCTGTCTACTGGAGTCCAGCGTGTCGTGGTCCCCCATGTCCCCGTCTGTCTACTGGAGTCCAGCATGCCGTGGTCCCCCATGGCCCCGTCTGTCTACTGGAGTCCTTCATGCCGTGGTCCCCCATGTCCCCGTCTGTCTACTGGAGTCCAGCGTGCCGTGGTCCCCCATGTCCCCGTCTGTCTACTGGAGTCCTTCATGCCGTGGTCCCCCATGTCCCCGTCTGTCTACTGGAGTCCAGCATGCCGTGGTCCCCCATGTCCCCGTCTGTCTACTGGAGTCCAGCATGCCGTGGTCCCCCATGTCCCCGTCTGTCTACTGGAGTCCTTCATGCCGTGGTCCCCCATGTCCCCGTCTGTCTACTGGAGTCCAGCGTGCCGTGGTCCCCCATGTCCCCGTCTGTCTACTGGAGTCCAGCGTGCCGTGGTCCCCCATGTCCCCGTCTGTCTACTGGAGTCCAGCGTGTCGTGGTCCCCCATGTCCACGTGTGTCTACTGGAGTCCAGCGTGCCGTGGTCCCCCATGTCCCCGTCTGTCTACAGGAGTCCAGCGTGCCGTGGTCCCCCATGTCCCCGTCTGTCTACTGGAGTCCAGCGTGCCGTGGTCCCCCATGTCCCCATCTGTCTACTGGACACCAGCATGCCGTGGTCCCCCATGTCCCCGTCTGTCTACTGGACACCAGCATGCCGTGGTCCCCCATGTCCCCGTCTGTCTCCTGGAGTCCAGCGTGTCGTGGTCCCCCATGTCCCCGTCTGTCTACTGGAGTCCAGCATGCCGTGGTCCCCCATGTCCCCGTCTGTCTACTGGAGTCCTTCATGCCGTGGTCCCCCATGTCCCCGTCTGTCTACTGGAGTCCAGCGTGTCGTGGTCCCCCATGTCCCCGTCTGTCTACTGGAGTCCTTCATGCCGTGGTCCCCCATGTACCCGTCGGTCTACTGGAGTCCAGCGTGTCGTGGTCCCCCATGTCCCCGTCTGTCTCCTGGAGTCCTTCATGCCGTGGTCCCCCATGTCCCCGTCTGTCTACTGGAGTCCTTCATGCCGTGGTCCCCCATGTCCCCGTCTGTCTACTGGAGTCCTTCATGTCGTGGTCCCCCATGTCCCCGTCTGTCTACTGGAGTCCAGCGTGTCGTGGTCCCCCATATCCCCGTCTGTCTACTGGAGTCCAGCGTGTCGTGGTCCCCCATGTCCCCGTCTGTCTACTGGAGTCCAGCATGCCGTGGTCCCCCATGTCCCCGTCTGTCTACTGGAGTCCTTCATGCCGTGGTCCCCCATGTACCCGTCTGTCTACTGGAGTCCAGCATGCCGTGGTCCCCCATGTCCCCGTCTGTCTACTGGAGTCCAGCATGCCGTGGTCCCCCATGTCCCCGTCTTTCTACTGGAGTCCAGCATGCCGTGGTCCCCCATGTACCCGTCTGTCTACTGGAGTCCTTCATGCCGTGGTCCCCCATGTCCCCGTCTGTCTACTGAAGTCCTTCATGCCGTGGTCCCCCATGTCCCCATCTGTCTACTGGAGTCCAGCATGCCGTGGTCCCCCCATGTCCCCGTCTGTCTACTGGAGTCCAGCGTGTCGTGGTCCCCCATGTCCCCGTCTGTCTACTGGAGTCCAGCATGCCGTGGTCCCCCCATGTCCCCGTCTGTCTACTGGAGTCCAGCATGCCGTGGTCCCCCCATGTCCCCGTCTGTCTACTGGAGTCCAGCATGCCGTGGTCCCCCCCCATCCCCGTCTGTCTACTGGAGTCCAGCATGCTGTGGTCCCCCATGTCCCCGTCTGTCTACTGGAGTCCAGCGTGTCGTGGTCCCCCATGTCCCCGTCTGTCTACTGGAGTCCAGCATGCCGTGGTCCCCCCATGTCCCCGTCTGTCTACTGGAGTCCAGCATGCCGTGGTCCCCCCATGTCCCCGTCTGTCTACTGGAGTCCACCATGCCGTGGTCCCCCCCCATCCCCGTCTGTCTACTGGAGTCCAGCATGCTGTGGTCCCCCATGTCCCCGTATGTCTCCTGGAGTCCTTCATGCCGTGGTCCCCCATGTCCCCGTCTGTCTACTGGAGTCCAGCGTGTCGTGGTCCCCCATGTCCCCGTGTGTCTACTGGAGTCCAGCGTGTCGTGGTCCCCCCATGTCCCCGTCTGTCTACTGGAGTCCAGCGTGTCGTGGTCCCCCCATGTCCCCAGCATCGTAGCATACAGAACGGAAGTCTATGTTCCGTATTCAACCAGACTTACTCTACCAAGGGAAACATGTTGTATAAATGGCTGCCCTCGATATTCTGAATATTTTGACTATTTTCATTGTGATCATCAGTCCTGATACGGCGATGCTGAACCTGGTGGGGGAGGTAGGAAAGGAAGGAGAGGAGAGAAAGATGCAGAATTAAAGTGTGAAGAGAAAATTTGTCTAAGCTGCCAAAATACCACTATACACACACACACACACACACACACACACACACACACACACACACACACACACACACTGCTGCAGTACTATAGTTCTACAGGATACCTAATATAGAATAGTATTGATATGTAAGAACATGTAAACATACCTCCAGGGAACCTGACAACATCAGCAACATTCAGTAAAAAGCAGATTGAAAGAGGAGAACTTTGTGGGCGTGCACGTGTGAGTGTGCATGTGTGATCATGGGGCAACAGCGAACCATATGTCTGTAAGGGGACCACAGCCAGACCCCAAAGCGTCAGGAAGGAGCCCGAGATCCCCAGGACCCGGTGAGCCCAGAGCAGAGGAGGCTCCCGGACAGGACCCCAAGGCCTGACGGAGCACAGAGTAGCACCGGGCGATGGTGAACAGGCCCAGCAGGCGCCGAGGTGCGGGCAGTATGGAGAACCAGAACCCCATAGGAGAACCAGCACCCCATAGGCCCCAGGACCCACCCAGAACCTGCTCACCTACCCAAAGCCCATATTTTGTGAGGCTGATATGGACGTATGGACACCTGAGTGTGGCTCCCGCCACCCGTCATTCCAACACCTGCTTGTGCTCCAATCATCAGAGCTTCTGTGTGTGTGCTGCAGGTTTTCCTTTGGGAGTCCACCCGTTCTTATAAAAACCTGAATCCTACACCTGCTGGCCTCACGTTCCACGTACAGGTGACGCAGTATCTTGTTCAGATGAGGCTCCGCCCACACAGGTGTCTGCGTTTCTGTATTCTGCTCACCTGGAGATTTTCATATTTTGTTGTTCAGTTTTGGGGGGGAAATGTTCTCGTTCTGCTTCCGGAGCTCCGAGATGTGCTGCTCCGGTGCTTCTGGATCAGGATAGAACCTGGTTTTATTCAGCCTTGTCTGCATCTCCCCCTGATCAGCTCTTTGGTCGACGCCTGACGTGTTTCAGCAGGTTTTAAACGTCAGAACATAGTTTGTCTTTCACAACTAAATGTGCTGCTTTCAGTGGAAGGTTAAAGGTCAGCAGAAACACCGAGGTGCTCCGAGGCAACAGCCGGCCTCCGGCTTCCATCCAGGATCCGTCTAGATGAGGAACGTCTGGGAAAACATTCAGGCTGAAAGCAGAAGTGCTTCATCGGAAGCTTCTGGACTTCCGGGCAGATTTCCCAACTATAGTTTCCTGTGAGGCGACGAAGACGTGTTTCTCCAGGCAGAGCTGAAGAAGTGGAGCTGCTGAGCGTGTGATGAAGCCGCCTCCTCATCACCATCTCCGTCTGCCAGCAGCTTGCCTCAGATGAACCGCCAGATCCTCCAGATGACTGACGGAGCCGATTCTGTTCTCCTGCGGAAGACGCAGCTTTGCTTCAAAACCGGAGAGCTTCCAGGAACGCCGCAGGATCCAAGATGACGGCAGGATTCGAGATGTCTGCAGGATCCAAGATTTCGGCAGGACCCAAGATGTCGGCAGGATCCAAGATGGCCCCAGGATCTGAGATGTCTGCAGGATCCAAGATGTCCGCAGGATCCGAGATGTCTGCAGGATCCAAGATGTCCGCAGGATCCAAGATGTCTGCAGGATCCAAGATTTCGGCAGGACCCAAGATGTCGGCAGGATCCAAGATGGCCGCAGGCTCTGGTTCGTCTCCAAACATGTTGAAAAACAAAGTTCCTGAAAGAAGATGGAAGGATTTCCATGTTTGTCCCAACAACCGTCGGTCTGGAGGGATTTCTGCTGGTATGGTGTAAATCCTCCCTTCTGATTGGTCAGTGTGTGATGACATCATCGTCCACTCACGAACTTTCTGTCGTAACATTTTGATTTGTCTGCACTGCGAACAAAACAATGTCTCCGTCTGCTTTCATGACCTGATAGTGCTGGTGCTCTACCGCCTCCAACGCCACCACGTCCAACGTCGCTACGCCGCTTCTAACATTGCCACAACGTCTCCAACGCCTCCAACGTCTCCATCGCCTCCAATGCCTCCAACCCCTCCATCGCCTCCAATGCCTCCAACCCCTCCAACGCCTCCAATGCCTCCAACCCCTCCAACGCCTCCAAAGTTTCCAACACCTCCAACGTCTCCAACGCCTCCAACGCCTGCAACGCCTCCAACGCCTCCAACGTCTGCAACGCCTCCAACGCCTCCAACGTCTCCAACGCCTGCAACGCCTCCAACGCCTCCAACGTCTCCAACGTCTCCAACGCCTGCAACGTCTCCAACGCCTCCAACGTCTCCAACGCCTCCAACATCTCCAACGCCTGCAACGTCTCCAACGCCTCCAAAGTTTCCAACACCTCCAACGTCTCCAACGTCTCCAACGCCTGCAACGCCTGCAACGCCTCCAACGCCTGCAACGTCTCCAACGCCTCCAACGTCTCCAACGCCTGCAACGTCTCCAACGCCTCTAAAGTTTCCAACGTCTCCAATTCCTCCAACGTCTCCAACGCCTGCAACGTCTCCAACGCCTCCAACGTCTCCAACGTCTCCAACGCCTGCAACGCCTCCAACGTCTCCATCGCCTCCAATGCCTCCAACGTCGCCAATGCCTCCAACGCCTGCAACGTCTCCAACGCCTCCAAAGTTTCCAACACCTCCAACGTCTCCAACGCCTCCAACGTCTCCAACGTCTCCAATGCCTGCAACGTCTCCAACGCCTCCAACGCCTCCAACGTCTCCAACGTCTCCAACGCCTGCAACGCCTCCAACGTCTCCATCGCCTCCAATGCCTCCAACCCCTCCAACGCCTCCAATGTCTCCAACGCCTCCAAAGTTTCCAACGTCTCCAACGCCTGCAACGCCTCCAACGCCTCCAACACCTCCAACACCTCCAATGCCTCCAATGCCTCCAACACCTCCAACGTCACCACGCCGCCGTTGTTCTAACAGTAAACAGTAAAAAAAACCCTACATTTAGAAAAACTTCTGGTATGTTTTTAAGGCGTCATGACAACGTTTTCCAGAAGTTTATCATCAAACCGTATCAGGTGTCTCTGGACCTGGGGGGGGGGTCACATGATCATGAATAAAGATGGCGGACGGATAGCAGGAGACTGATCCCGGATATGTTGGTTTTTCTGCAGATCATCTCCCAGAGGAAACTGTCCAAAGCTCTGCTCAGACCTGGAGGCACCGTGGGAAAAGCCATCATCACCGTGAGTCTGGAACAGATTTACAGGGACGGGTCTCTGGTCTGGGGTCTCTGGTTCGGGGTCTCCGGTCTGGGGTCTCCGGTCTGGGGTCTCTGGTCTGGGGTCTCCGGTCTGGGGTCTCCGGTCTGGGGTCTCTGGTCTGGGGTCTCCGGTCCGGGGTCTCTGGTCTGGGGTCTCCGGTCTGGGGTCTCTGGTCTGGGGTCTCCGGTCCGGGGTCTCTGGTCTGGGGCCTCTGGTCCGGGGTCTCTGGTCCGGGGTCTCTGGTCTGGGGCCTCTGGTCCGGGGTCTCTGGTCCGGGGTCTCTGGTCTGGGGTCTCTGGTCTTCATCTGGAATGCCAGGATCTGTGGACCCAGGTCCAGGTCCAGGTCCAAACCCCAGTCCAGGTCCAAACCCAGGTACAGACCCAAACCCAGATCCAGGTCCAGAGAGTCCGGTCTCAGTAGAACCAGAACCTGATCCCTCCCATTAGAACAGAAACTGCCCCCCCCACCAGGGAATAAGGAGGAATCTCTGTGTGCCGGAGACAGGCGTGTGGAAAGTTAGAATTTATTGTTGTTTAATTTTAAGTGTTTTTACTACGGTGGCCCTGAAGTGTCAAGCCGCAACAAAAGCTGCATCAGTCTTCATCAACCTTCCCAAAAGGCTCATTGGAGAAACTCTAGAGGCCCTTCAGGGCCACCGTACTTTCGCCCGAGCAGCAGAAGCCTCTGAAACGCGTTGAAAAGCTTCTGGTTCCAACGAGCAGCGTGGAGTTAGAACGAAGGAAAACGCCGCTGCAGGCTTCTGAGGACTGAAACCATCCTCTCCCGAGCCGAGAGGCTTCATTCTGAGCTGCTTTCCTTCTTCTTCTCTCCGTCGTTTTCAGCCTCCATGCTGCGTCAGACAGACCCCCAGCCGGAGCGAGCGGCGCTCCTCGGGTTCCTTGTTCTGTTTTCAGCCTGGTGTGAATGTTGAGTGTTTGTTGTGGATTAATGATGGTGTCCCTGCCTGGTAATGATGTGTTTCCAGATCACAGCCGAGGAGCTGACGGGAAACGATGACTACATCGAGCTCTCCTTCAGCGCCAGGAAACTGGATGATAAGGTACGGCGCTGTTACCGTCCTCACAAACAGCAGTTTAACTCAGCGTCGGAAGTGCAGAAAGCTCAAGGAGGAAACAAAACGGAAACTTTCAGCAGCTTTCATGTCAAGTAATCAAGATTGGTCCTAAAACTCTTCTCTGCTGGAGCCAGCCGCCTCTAAAGATGCTTTTTTACTCCACCAGAGAGGAAATAATGAGGGAAACATGAGACGTCCGTCCTGAAACGAGATCAAGACAATCAGAGGGAATCTCTGTATGCTGGGGACAATATCGTCAAACTTCTCAGAAATATGTTTCATGAATCCCCATTTTATCACACAGACAGGCAAGCTGATCTACAGAGGATGTTTAGATCAGAAGAACGAGATTTTAGCATGAAGTGAACGACTTCAGGTGAGCAGAAACAGACTTTGTGTACAAAATGTTTTTGTTTTCAGGACTTCTTCAGCAAATCGGATCCATTCCTGGAGATCTACAGGCTGAATGATGACGCCACCATGCAGCTTGTCTACAGAACCGAGGTACAAACATTCCCGTGCTGCTTTACAAACCTGCTCTGCACAGGTTTGAAGGCAGCAGGAAAACAACTAATCACACAAAGACATGGAAGTAAAACTCACTGCAGCTGATTTTTGCATAAATCATTTGAAACCTTTGATTTCAGTCTGATTTAAGTGAAACTCAGAGTTGCAGATCTTTATGTAAGGAAATGGTGCGTTTCAGGCCAGTAAACATTTCCAGCGCTCTGGTCCAGTTTGTTGAACACATGAGAGAAGAACTGAGTTGCTGCAGGAAGTAGTTTCCATCATCACCTTCACCTGAGCCAGATTCAGATGAGGACAGCCCGACCGTGGCAGCCTCAGTCAGGGGCGGAGCTAGTAGGGAAATCTGATTTGCCACGCCAGGTGATTGACAGGTTACTGGAGGAGAACAGAAACCAGTTTGAAATTGTTTTTTAATTATTCATCCTGTAAAAATATTGAAATGTGGCCACTGATGTTAGCCTGATGTTAGCATGATGTTAGCATGGAGCTAGGTAGCAGGCTAATCTGTTTCTGTGCTAACACTGGATACGCTGTGTGTGTCGGTGTTGGGCGGCTTGTTGAAATCTCCACCGTGAACCCAGCTGCACCAGTAAGATCAGTAAAATAACAAGATGGAGGCAACAGGAGCTTGGCTGCTGGATGGACGGGGACAGGATGCAGAGAGTTGCAACACCTGGAAGACACACCTGGTCACACACGTGTGATCATGAGGTCATGTGATCATGAGGTCATGTGATCATGTGGTCATGTGATCATGTGTTCATGTGGTCATGTGTTTGTGATCATGAGGTGATGTGATCATGAGGTCATGTGATCATGTGATCATGAGGTCATGAGGTCATGTGGTCATGTGATCATGAGGTCATGTGATCATGTGATCATGAGGTCATGTGATTATGTGTTCATGTGGTCATGTGTTTGTGATCATGAGGTCATGTGATCATGTGATCATGAGGTCATGAGGTCATGTGGTCATGTGATCATGAGGTCATGTGATCATGTGATCATAAGGTCATGTGGTCATGTGATCATGAGGTCATGTGGTCATGTGATCATGTGTTCATGTGGTCATGTGTTTGTGATCATGAGGTCATGTGATCATGAGGTCATGTGAGCATGAGGTCATGTGATCATGAGGTGATGTGGTCATGTGATCATAAGGTCATGTGATCTTGTGGTCATGTGATCATGAGGTCATGTGATCATGTGATCATGATGTGATGTGGTCATGTGATCATGTGGTCATGAGGTCATGTGATCATGAGGTCATGTGATCATGAGGTGATGTGATCATGTGGTCATGTGATCATGAGGTCTTGTGATCATGAGATGATGTGGTCATGTGATCATGTGATCATGAGGTCATGTGATCATGAGGTCATGTGGTCATGTGATCATGAGGTCATGTGGTCATGTGATCATGTGATCATGAGGTCATGTGATCATGAGGTCATGTGGTCATGTGATCATGTGATCTTGTGGTCATGTGATCATGAGGTCATGTGATCATGTGATCATGATGTGATGTGGTCATGTGATCATGTGGTCATGAGGTCATGTGATCATGAGGTCATGTGAGCATGAGGTCATGTGATCATGAGGTGATGTGGTCATGTGATCATAAGGTCATGTGATCTTGTGGTCATGTGATCATGAGGTCATGTGATCATGTGATCATGATGTGATGTGGTCATGTGATCATGTGGTCATGAGGTCATGTGATCATGAGGTCATGTGATCATGAGGTCATGTGAGCATGAGGTCATGTGATCATGAGGTGATGTGGTCATGTGATCATAAGGTCATGTGATCTTGTGGTCATGTGATCATGAGGTCATGTGATCATGCGATCATGATGTGATGTGGTCATGTGATCATGTGGTCATGAGGTCATGTGATCATGAGGTCATGTGATCATGAGGTGATGTGATCATGTGGTCATGTGATCATGAGGTCTTGTGATCATGAGATGATGTGGTCATGTGATCATGTGATCATGAGGTCATGTGATCATGAGGTCATGTGGTCATGTGATCATGAGGTCATGTGGTCATGTGATCATGTGATCATGAGGTCATGTGATCTCAGGCTGGTTTCAGGCCTGACCTTCACGTCTCTCTCTCTCCATCAGACCGTCATGAATAACCTCAATCCCGTGTGGAAAACCTTCAAAGTGTCTCTCAACTCGCTCTGCAGTGGAGACCACGAGCGCAAGCTGCAGGTATACACACACACACACACACACACACACACACACACACACACACACACACACACACTTCATGCTGAGCTACATTAAACACATTCATGTCTTCGTAACATGACGACTTTCTAACAGTTTGCCTGCGTCTGATTGGCTGATGAGGTCTGACTTTGGGTCATCATCATCCTGAGTCTGGTCTCCAGTCTGGACTAGACTCTGGACTGGTCTCTGGTCTGGTCTCCAGTCTGGACTAGACTCTGGTCTGGTCTCTGGTCTGGTCTCCAGTCTGGACTAGACTCTGGTCTGGTCTCCAGTCTGGACTAGACTCTGGACTGGTCTCTGGTCTGGTCTCCAGTCTGAACTAGACTCTGGTCTGGTCTCCAGTCTGGACTAGACTCTGGTCTGGTCTCCAGTCTGGACTAGACTCTGAATAAACATGTTTACAGCAGGAATAAACATGTTTACAGCAGAAATAAACATGTTTACAGCAGAAATAAACATGTTTACAGCAGAAATAAACATGTTTACAGCAGAAATAAACATGTTTACAGCAGAAATAAACATCTTTACAGCCTGGTACAAAAATCCATTTTAGGTTTAATAGGTCAGGTTTACCTTCATGACAACAGTGGGGGGAGTGAATTTTTTTTTCTAACTTGCCCGTTTAAAAGTAATTTAATCTTGAAATTCGGCATATTTAGGGGCGTGTCTTTTTGATTGACAGGTCCCTGATCTCCCACTTCAAGTCAGAAGAACGTAGAACAACCGCGGTTTTTAGCCGATTAACAACGTGACTTAGCTAAGGGGAGGAATCAGGGTGAAAGAATTTAGGAAAGTGGGTGGCCGCTGGGATAGGGTGGGGGTGTGTATGTGGGGTTATGTTGGTGGTACAGGGAAGTGATGGGGTGGGTGTACAATGAGGAGTGTGAATGTGGATAGAGGGGTGTAGGGAGGTGTGTGTGTGTGTGTAGAGTGGGGTATGCGTGTATAGAAGAATGGGTGTTTATAGAGGGAGCAGGGATGTGTGTGTGAGGGGGTGTGTGTGTGTATAAAGAAGGGAGTGTGTGAATGGGGTCTTAGTAAGGGGGTGCGTGTTAAAGTGTATATAGAGGGAGCTTGTGGGGGGGAGGTGTTATAAGGTGTGTATGTGTGTATAGGGGAGTATGTGAGTGGGGGCACGGGGGTAGGAGAGTGTGTTTGAGCGTGTGTCAGAGAATGGGTGGATAGGGTGTGCTTAAGGAGGAAGTGTGTGTGTGTGTGGGTGCGTGGAGGGTCTTGGTGCTCGGGGAGCGCTGCTGGTGCGCTGGGGTGCGGCCTGGCTGCCGCTCGGTGGCGGTCTGGGGATCCCGGCCCTCCGTCGGTGTGGGCTGGGCCCTCTGCCTGCGGGGGTGGGGGGTTGCTTCCGGGCTCTTGGGGCCGTGGGGCCCGCGCTCTGTCTGCCCTGGGGGGCCGGTGCCCGGCGGGGCCGGTCCTCGCTGGTCCGGGCCTGCTGGGGCCTGTTCCCCCTGACTGCGGGGGACTCTGGCTGGGACCCCCCTCTGCCTCCTCCTGGGTCGGTGCATGGCTGGCTCCGGGGTGGGGCGGTTGGGGTCTGCGCCTGGGGGTGGCTGCCAATGGCCCGGGTCTCGGGGGTACTCCTGGCGTGCCTCTTGCCTTTGTGTGGGAGGGGTCACACTGGCATGATCTTCTCTGAACACGTTCCACTCTGCATGTTCTGCATGTGACACAGTCACCGAGTCGTCTGCAGGTTTATTCACTAACAGCAGCTAGTTTTCTCATTTCTGTTTGTTTCTCATTTATATTTAACTTTTTACATTCATAGTTTAGTTACTATGATCTAAAGTTGGCTTGTATGTGTATGTATATGTGTTCATACTGGCAAGTGCGTATATGTTTGTACGTATGTATGTGTGTGTATATATACACACATATATATATATATATATATATATATATATATATATATATATATATATATATATATGTGTGTGTGTATATGTGTATATGTGTGGGTATTTTTTAGTTTGTTTTTTTTTCTCTCCCTTTATCTCTCCCTTTATCTCTTTCACTTTTCTTATGAGGTGTTTTTTCTCCTTTCTCTTTCTGTCTTTCATCTGTCCTCTCTGGTCCAGCAGTACAAACTCTACATTTCAAACAACAATACAAAATAAATATAGAAATAAAATAAAAATTCAGAAAGTCAAGGGGATCATTATATCTATAAAGCTTCCCTTGGCAGAGAAAATTTGCTCAGCAGAACATCAAAACAAAAAAAAAACCAAAACGTGACTTAGCTTTAGCCTGCTTACCTCCGTTAGCTGGTTAGCTTCTGTTATCTCCAGGTTAGCTCGGTTAGCTCTTAGCTACAGAAAGCTCAGAGTTCAATCGATGTCAATCATCCGCCATGACGCTCACAGCCCCCCTCTCAGCTCCGCCTCTTTGCCCATATTTGTATTTTCTGGGTGAGACGACACGCATGCTCCTGCCAAGATGGTGATGGTAGGAACCGCCCACCGAGCTTCAATTCAGCTCTTCAGAAACCTACGGGGGACGTCATGGAGGCTCCGCCCATCTTTTTATACAGTCTATGCTCTCTACTGCTTTTCAATTCCTTTATGTTCCCCGTTTCTTTTGTTTTGCATCTATTTTATTTTTTTATTTTTATTGCCATGTTTTGGGTGTAGGACGAAAAGTGGCTAGCTGGCAGGAGTCCCTGAATGCACCGTCAGGTGGATGTGGGAGCTCCTGGCGGCTCTGACCGACCTCTAGCAGGTAGAAAATCCCTGCTCTGCTTTTCGGAGAGGAATCCTCTCAGCTTGTCTTTGAATGAAGCGGTGAGGTTGACAGCTCATTAAAACCTCGCAGGTAGATGAAGAGGGAATCTCTTCTCTTTAATCTGTCGATTCGTTTGTGTGGAGAGGAGGGTTCGTACAGCTGCCTTCGCTTTAATGAGCAGTCCATCAATCACCTTAATTTATGAACATTCAGAAGGTACGAAGCCTCGGATTTAAATGCTCACCGCTTGACACCCGTTGACCCAAACCTCCAGCTGATCCTTTATCACCAAGAAATACAAAAACAGCTTCCATTTCATGCTTTTTCAACCTTCCAGTGCTTCATATCTGATTCAATACATGCAGCAAGTCTGCAGAAATCCTCGTCTTTGTTCCAGTTCATTCTCTGCTCAGCTGTTTTTCTCCACTAAAGCAGTGAGAGCTGTCTTAAAGTCATGGTTCCCCTGCTACGTTGCTCCTGCTATTGTAATAAATAACACTTTTTTCTGTTAGAATTGACATATTTGTGTTGTTTGGGGGCTTTATCTGGTAATAAAATAGGTCAGAGTGTAAAAATGGTGATCAGATCATGGAGGAGAGGCGGTAACGGGAAATAAAATAATACCAAACATGTCTGTGGGAAAACATTTTATGTCTATAATGAGGAAACAAATCGTATCGTCTGCGAGTCATCTGTCCGATGACAGACGGAAACGGTGAACCTGAGAGGATTGAGAGGAAGTTCATCTGGTCACAAATCTGCCGTGTCGTAGAAAAATGCCTGATTTCTTCTTTATGCTTCATGTTTGTCGGCGTTACGGAGACTTTCTGATTCCAGACTGCATGTATGTGCAGAACAACACGATGCCATCAGCATTCATAGGGGTCCTCAGAGAGGCGGGAAAGATGGGATGCTGCAGACTAAATGCTCCGCTAGTTCAAACTCCTGCATGAATGTATGAAAGTAAACCAGCAGAGGAGAAACAGAGCTGGCTGTTGGGCTGGAAATTCACGAGATGGTGATCTTTCTGTTGCTTCCTGTTGCTACCTGTTACTTCCTGTTACTCGTACACAGTCAGCAGGTTTCTATTCAGGATTCTGCCCCTTCTGCTTTAAACTTAGTTTCTGTTCATACCAGATATGAGATTATAGAATATTGTCAGATTTATTTGCTTTTTAAAAGAAAGAAAGATGCCTGACCAACATGGTCCACACAGTTCATATGGTCCAAATATTCCACGTGGTTCACATGATCCATATGGTCCACACAGAGAAGGTCCACATGGTGTCGGTCTAACTGGTCCAGATGGTCCACATGGTCCACACAGTCCACATGATCCCGGTCTACATAGGCCACCAGTTCCCCATGGTTCCCATTGTCCACATGGTCCCCATGGTCCACACGGAGACTGTCCACAAGGCGTTGTTTCACATGGTGTCGGTCTAACTGGTCCACATGGTCCACACGGTCCACATGGTCCACATAGGCCCATTGCCCATAGGTT
This sequence comes from Telmatherina bonti, assembly GCF_933228915.1. Classification (NCBI taxonomy): domain Eukaryota; kingdom Metazoa; phylum Chordata; class Actinopteri; order Atheriniformes; family Telmatherinidae; genus Telmatherina; species Telmatherina bonti. Next base: position 5,397,211 of record NC_136623.1, on the reverse strand, counting down.
CCCCATGGTGCCCATTGTCCACATGGTCCCCATGGTCCACATGGTGTCGGTCCACATGGTGTTGGTCCACATGGTCCCCACTGTGTTGGTCCACATCGTCCACACTGTGTTGGTCCACATGGTCCACATGGTGTCGGTCCACACGGTCCACACTGTATTGGTCCACATAGTCTACACGGTGTAGTTCCAGATGGTGTCGGTCCACACAGTCCAGATGGTGTCGGTCCACATGGTCCACATGGTGTCGGTCCACACGGTCCACACTGTATTAGTCCACATAGTCCACACGGTGTAGTTCCAGATGGTGTCGGTCCACACAGTCCAGATGGTGTCGGTCCATATGGTCCAGATGGTGTCGGTCCACACAGTCCAGATGGTGTCGGTCCATATGGTCCAGATGGTGTCGGTCCACACGGTCCAGATGGTGTCGGTCCATATGGTCCAGATGGTGTCGGTCCACACGGTCCAGATGGTGTCGGTCCATATGGTCCAGATGGTGTCGGTCCACATGGTCCAGATGGTGTCGGTGCATATGGTACAGATAGTGTCGGTCCACATGGTCCAGATGGTGTCGGTCCACATGGTCCAGATGGTGTCGGTCCACATGGTCCAGATGGTGTCGGTCCACATGGTCCACATGGTGTTGGTCCAGATGTTGTCGGTCCAGATGGTGTTGGTCCAGATGTTGTCGGTCCACATGGTCCAGATGTTGTCGGTCCACATGGTCCAGATGGTGTCGGTCCACATGGTCCACATGGTGTTGGTCCAGATGTTGTCGGTCCACATGGTCCACATGGTGTTGGTCCAGATGGTGTCGGTCCACATGGTCCACATGGTCCACATGGTGTTGGTCCAGATGTTGTCGGTCCACATGGTCCAGATGGTGTTGGTCCAGATGTTGTCGGTCCACATGGTCCACATGGTGTTGGTCCAGATGGTGTCGGTCCACATGGTCCACATGGTCCACATGGTGTTGGTCCAGATGTTGTCGGTCCACATGGTCCACATGGTGTTGGTCCAGATGTTGTCGGTCCACATGGTCCAGATGGTGTTGGTCCAGATGTTGTCGGTCCACATGGTCCAGATGTTGTCGGTCCACATGGTCCAGATGTTGTCGGTCCACATGGTCCAGATGGTGTCGGTCCACATGGTCCAGATGGTGTCGGTCTAGACTTTTAACAGCATGGCGTGTTGTGCTTCTGTCCACCCAGTGCACCGTGTGGGACTGGGACTCCAACGGAAAACACGACTACATCGGTGAGTTCGAGGCCAGCTTCAAAGAGATGAGGGGAGCCATCGACGGACGGCAGGTGAGACAACGTTCTCCTCCACATGAACATCTCTGCCAACATGCATGTTTCCATCTGTAAACACACAAACCTGCAGTGGATCACATCATTTATCCGCTGCCATGTCGGCGCTGCATGTTGTGTGTGTTTGTGTTTGACTGCATGGAAGTGAAACAGAAATCTCCCTGATGGGCAGGTATCTCCACGCTCACTCCTTCACCTGCACAATCAATTTTATGGCCCAGCGAGTGTGAGTCTGAGCGACACCGCCGCTCAGCCACCGTGACATCTTCCAGTGAGACAGGAGGGAAAACACGGCAGCATGGAGGCAACCTGACAGGCTGAAGATGGAGCTGCTGCCTCTGAATCTCAGCCCGTGGACGCTGCAACACTCTGATACACGCGTCACATCCGTTCACACATCCATCCATCCAAACCTGCTGCCTGCAGGTCCTTGAATATAGGAAATAAACAGACTGGCTTGTGCCGGTATCTTGTATACCTGGGCATACGTGCGATGGACTCTGTCCTCTTTTTGTATGAAAATTGCTTTAAAATGTAAAATATGTTGATTTTTCTTGACAAATGGAAAAGAAGCCTGGTTAATGCAGGACAAGGTGTGTTTCCGGGGTAAAGGCAGCTTTCATCCCAACGATTCACACGAAATATTTATCTCTAATCAACACAAAACGAGAACGTTCACATCAGTCCTGCAGTTTTTCCAGGTTTGTTTTTATTTTTTAACCCAACAGATTCAATTCAATTCAATTCAACTTTATTTATATAGCATCAAATCACGGCAATGCCATCTCAAGACGCTTTACAGACAGAGGGGAAAACATAATGAAGGCCAATTCATAACAGCCTATATAAGGAAACCAACAGATTGAGTTGAGTCCAACTCAATCTCCCATCCTGAGCAAGCACACTGGCAACAGTGGGAAGGAAAAAACTCCCTTTTAACAGGAAGGAAACCTCCGGCAGAACCCGGCTCAGGACAGGCAGCCATCTGCCTCTGCTGTGTGGGGGGAAGAGGACAGAAAGACAACAGACAACAGGAACTGCTACTCCCGGCCAGGGAGACCTGCTGAGACAGGAGACATACATGTTAATGATGCAACACTGTTATTGGAGGGGGGGAATAAAAGAGAGCGATAAAGAGAAAGAAGCTCAGTGTATCAGGAAATGTCCCTCAGCAGTCTAAACCTATAGCAGCATAACTAAGGGATGCTAACCATCCCTAGCTATAGGACTTATCAAAAAGATAAGTCTTCAGCCTCGTCTTAAAGGTGGGGAGGGTGTCTGCTTCCCTAACACTAACTGGGAGCTTATTCCATAAGAGAGGGGCCTGATAACCAAAGGCTCTGCCTCCTGCTCGGCTCTTTGAGACTCTAGGAACCACAAGTAAGCCTGCAGTCTGCGAACGAAGTACTCTACTTGGTATATAAGGAACTATGAGGTCTTTGATATATAGTGGTGCCTGGTTGTGGAGGGCTTTATATGTAAGGAGAAGGATTTTAAATTCTATTCTAGATTCAACAGGCAGCCAATGAAGAGAGGCTAAAACTGGAGAAATATGATCTCTCATGCTGGTTCTGGTCAGGACTCTGGCTGCAGAATTCTGGATCAGCTGAAGGCTTTTCAGGGCATATTTAGGACAGCCCAGTAATAGAGAGTTACAGTAATCTAGTCTCGAAGTAACAAAAGCGTGAACCAGTTTTTCTGCATCACTCCGAGACAGAATGTCCCTAATTTTGGCTATATTACGTAAATGAAAGAAGGCTGTTTTAGTAACCTGCTTAATATGTGGACCAAAGGACAGGTCAGGGTCAAATATTACTCCAAGGTTTCTCACTGTAGCACTGGAAGCTAAAGTAATGCCATCCAGGTTCATTACAAAACTGGAAAATTTAGCTCTGAGTTTTTCAGATCCAACGAGAATTACTTCAGTCTTATTTGAGTTTAAGAGGAGAAAATTTCTAGACATCCAAGTCTTTATGTCTATGAGACAATTTTGTAGCCTATTGGGCTGATTTGTTTCATCTGGTTTAAAGGATAAGTATATTTGAGTATCATCTGCATAACAATGAAAGTTTATTCCATGCTGTCTAATGATTTTTCCTAAAGGGAGCATATATAGCGTGAAGAGTATTGGTCCAAGTACAGAACCTTGAGGAACTCCATGACTTACTGTAGTTTGGGAGGAGGACTTGTCATTTACATGAACGAACTGAAGTCTATCAGATAAATATGATTTAAACCAGCTTAACGCTGTACCTGTAATTCCAATCACCTGTTCTAGTCTTTGTAACAGAATGTTATGATCGACTGTATCAAATGCAGCACTAAGATCAAGCAAGATAAGTACGGACACAAGTCCTTTGTCTGAGGCCATAAGAAGGTCATTAGTAACTTTCACCAATGCTGTCTCAGTACTATGATGAGCTCTAAATCCTGACTGAAACTCCTTGCATAAATTATTTCTGCTCAGATGGGCATGTAGCTGAGCAGAAACTATTTTCTCCAGAATTTTGGACATAAACGGGAGGTTAGATATAGGTCTATAATTTGCTATCACCTCTGGATCCAGAGATTGCTTTTTAAGTAAAGGCTTGATTACAGCAGTTTTAAATGATTGTGGTACATATCCTGTCACTAAAGACATATTGATAAGATTTAGTAGTGATGTATTAATTAAAGGGAAAATGTCCTTAAAGACGCTCGTTGGGAGAGGGTCTAAGATACAGGTGGATGGTTTAGATGAAGCTATTATTTTAGTTAATTCAGAGGGTTGGACAGGACAGAAACTATTTAGACACAAGTCAGATCCTGGTTCTAAGGATGCTTCGGAGACCACAACAGGCTCAACATTATAAGTAGAAGGAAGAATATTGTGAATTTGATCTCTAATAGTATCAATTTTATTCCTGAAAAAATACATGAAATCATCACAGCTAAGTGAGAAAGGAATACATGGCTCCACAGCGCTCCGGCTCCTAGTAAGCCTAGCTACAGTGCTGAAAAGAAACCGAGGGTTGTTTTTGTTTTCCTCTATCAATGATGAATAATAAGCTGTTCTTGCCGTACGTAAGGCTTTTTTGTATACAATTAAACTTTCTTTCCAGGTTAAGCGAGACTCCTCTAGTCCTGATGAACGCCATCTGTTTTCCAAACGCCTTGATGCCTGTTTTAGAGCTCGAAGCTGGGAATTAAACCAGGGAGCCTTCATAATCTTACCTAATTTCTTCTTCTTTAGGGGAGCAACATTATCCAAGGTTGTACACATTGAAGCTGTTATAGTATCAGCATGTTGATCAATCTGAGCAGGAGTAAGGCTTAAAGGGGGACTCTCAGTCATGCTAACACATGGTAGATGTGAAAAAATTGATTCAATTGATTGTTTAAATTTTGTAATATTATTGTCTGATAAACATCTACTATAGTAGAATTTATTTTTGGTCAGTGAGTAATCAAATAAAGTGAATTCAAAGGTTAATAAGAAGTGATCGGAGAAGACAGGGTTTTGAGGAAATACTTTGAGCTTATCAGTCTCAATACCAGATGTTAGAACCAGATCAAGAGTATGACCATGAGAGTGAGTGGCTCCATGGACATTTTATGAAAACCCAATTGAGTTTAGAATAGAGCTATAGAAAATGTTGAAACTATCATTTTCATGGTCAACATGAATATTAAAATCACCTAGTACAATGACCTTATCAGTAGTCAGCACTAACTCAGACAACAGATCAGGGAATTCGGTCAGAAACTCGGAGTAAGGTCCAGGTGGGCGATACACTAATGCTAAAAGGAGCGGTTTCTCTGAATTCCATTTTGGATGAGATAAATTTAATCAGGAATTCAAAGGATTTATAGTTAGTTTTGTGCTTAGGATTAATTAAAAATTCTGACTTAAAAATAGCTGCAACACCTCCTCCTCTGCCTGTAGTTCTAGGAATGTGAAAGTTTAAATAGTTAGCTGGCGTAGCTTCATTAATACTAACATAATCCTCTTGCTGTAACCAGGTTTCCGTAAGACAGAATAAATCAATGTGGTGATCACCTATCAAGTCATTGACTAATAAAGACTTATTTGGGAGGGATCTGATATTCAGTAGGCCACACTTTATTGTCTTATTTTCAGATTTTATTAGATCCATTGTTTTTATTTTTATGAGGTTTTCACGATTAACCCGAGGAGTGTTTTGGAACAAAGTTCCCTTCTGAGATAAAATCCTAAAAATAATTCAATGTTTACTGTTTTTTTTTTTTTTTTTTTATCAGGATGCAAGGTGTTCAAGTAATTTATTAAATTAAAGAAGAGAGAAAATATAGATATTTGTACATTTTTTAGCAGTTTTTCTGTATTTTTGTCTTAAAGGTTCCCAACGAGAGTTTCTGATATATCATAATATCTGTAAATATTAATCTATAACATATCAGTATCTAATCATCTTCCCTCTAATATCCATTTATGGAAAATAATCCAGTTTTTGTAGTTTTCCCACTGAACGGGGCAAAAAAATTCAGATTTACAGTTTTTGTGCGTCAGCGTTTGTCGTGAGGGTCATGGCGTCCCCGACCCCCGGCCCCCGACTACCGACCCCCGACTCCCGGCCCCGGCCCCCGACTACCGACCCCCGACCCCCGGTGTTGTGGGTGAGGGGCTAGTAGGATCCAAAGAGCGGACACTTTCTGAGTACAGAGAGAGGTTTATTGATTTCCCACAGATTGCTGTGAATTCTTCCAGCGGAACTTTCAGAGACTGGCAGACTGGCGAGCATCAGGAGGCAGGCAGGCAGGGGAGCAAGCGAACGAGCAGGCAGGCAGGCTTTCTCTGGCAGGAGGAAGACAGGACAGGTTACAAATCAAGGTCTAGCACAAGCAACGTGAGCTGAGGCCGAGAGCTGTTTTACCGCAGGGCAATCAACAATCTGGCGCTGGATAGCAGGCAGAGCTGGTCTTAAATAGGTGGTTCGTTGATTGCTGAGATGTGGATCAGCTGTGCCTCCAGTTCCCAGCTGACCGCGCCCACCAGGGAACAGGTATCACCACACCCGGCCCCGGAGCCCGACCCCCGGTCCCGGCCCCCGACCCCCGGCCCCGACCTGTTGAGTCCTGCGGGTTTTCAGCAAACTGCCAATTAACATGTCGACCTTCCTTAAAGAACGCTTCTCTCCGGCGAGAACACTGCAGTTTATCTGGTGCTCGCCGTACTAATGAAGACACAGCTGTCGAAAGCTGGAGTAGCTGCCGCTAATTGCTGCGTTCCCCAGCCGCCATTTACGCCATTCGCCTCCTTATGCTGCCTGTTTTCTCTGAGGACGCCACCGCAACACAACCAGCCGGAGAGGAGGCTTCCTCCACCTGTTCGGGCTCGTTATGGATGACGAGGACGTCTCCGGATCAGTCCGGCATGTTCGTGATGCAGCCTGATGGATATGGAACAGGGGAGGGAATTCCTCGTCTTCCTGCTGTAACCCTGCTCACCAGCAAAACTTTATTACCTCCTGGACTGACAGCTTCCCCTCGCTCCCTCTTCTTTTATTCACCTCCTTCCTCAGCTGACAGTCTTCTTCCCACCGGCGGCACAAAAACATGAAATCCCTCCAGAGACCTGTCCATCCTTCCATCCATCTATCCTGACACAGTCAGCATCGTCGCGTGTCACCTGGTCTCCATGGATACGTGTGGCGGTTTGAGCTGCAGTGTGACAGACCTCATTAAATCTGAAGGGAAAGACCCACGTCAGCTCCAACTTCCTGCGCGCCTGATGTGTGGGATACCAAGTCTCATTCAAACCAGTGTCGCCAATACTGATACCAATACTTGGTACAAAAAGCCTGTCTGGAAAATCCCTCCAAAGTCGTCCTAAAGAGAGAGTTATTTAGGGCGAAAAGTGACATTTAATAGATGATTGGTGACCAGAAAAATGCCCCATAACTGTATATGAGTCCAACAAATGAGAGTAATTGATGCAATCAATTATTGGTCCCGTTTACTGTATATTTTTTTTTATTATTTTATGGAAAGATTGGAGGGATGGATGATGGATGGATGGATGGATGAGTGAATGGATGGATGGATGGATGGATGATGGATGGATGGATGGATGGATGGATGAGTGAATGGATGGATGGATAATGATGATGATGACGATGACCCTTCAGCTTCCTTCATAAGTTCTGAACATGAATCTGATCCAGTTATGTTATTATTATTGTCACTGTCCCAAACTTCCAGTAGAATCATTGACGTGTTTTTCATCATCTCCACGAACAGAAACATCAGGAGCGTGTTGTCGTGGTAACAAGGCTTCTCTGCGTCCTGTGTTGCAGGTCCAGTGGCCATGCATCAACCCCAAATACAAAGTGAAGAAGAAGAACTACAGGAACTCTGGGATCGTCATTCTGAACCAATGCAAGGTAGTTCAGAGTTCAGGTTCTCCTTTTCTACCCCCCCTCCTCCCAGAGATTGCTGCCATCTGATTGAGAGGATGTTGGAAGAACCAATTACTTGGCTTCTTCACTAACCTGACACTTCCTGCCAGATTACGATTACAATGATTTAAGGACCAGTTTGAGACGTAGAAACAAATGAAGCTCTGCCGCCGAGCTGAGAAGTAATTTACACTCAGCAGATGAGAGCCGGCAGGAAATGAAACCAAACCTTAAGAGCTGGAGGCGGGCTGGTTGCCGTGGCGACGGCAGGCTGAGAGGACGCTTCGGGAACCCCGAGCGAGCACAGGTAACAGGGACCTGCTACGGGGAGATACATGACGAGTCTGTCAGAGCAGCCGAGTGGTGGAGTGGGGGGTGGTCCAGGACCCAGAGCCAGTCCAGGTCTGAGGACTCCGAGCCAGTCCAGGTCTGAGGACTCCGAGCTGGTCCAGGTCTGAGGAACAGTAGCCGGTCCAGGTCTGAGGACCCAGAGCCGGTCCAGGTCTGAGGAACAGTAGCCGGTCCAGGTCTGAGGAACAGTAGCCGGTCCATATCTGATGACCCAGAGCCGGTCCAGATCTGAGGACTCCAAGCTGGTGCAGGTCTGAGGAACAGTAGCTGGTGCAGGTCTGAGGAACAGTAGCTGGTCCAGGTCTGAGAATCTTCGGTTTTCCCGCCATTTTGGACGCTTTTTCCAGAGTTTGTTTTGTCAGAAAGTGTTTAGGTTTAGGTGTTTGGGTTTAGGTGTTTAGGTTTAGGTGATTAGGTTTAGGTGTTTGGGTTTAGGTGTTTAGGTTTAGGTGTTTGGGTTTAGGTGTTTAGGTTTAGGTGTTTGGGTTTAGGTGTTTGGGTTTAGGTGTTTGGGTTTAGGTGTTTGGGTTTAGATCTTTAGGTTTAGGTGTTTAGGTTTAGGTGTTTAGGTTTAGGTGTTTGGGTTTAGGTGTTTAGGTTTAGGTGTTTGGGTTTAGGTGTTTAGGTTTAGGTGTTTGGGTTTAGGTGTTTAGGTTTAGGTGTTTAGGTTTAGGTGTTTAGGTTTAGGTGTTTGGGTTTAGGTGTTTGGGTTTAGGTGTTTGGGTTTAGGTGTTTGGGTTTAGGTGTTTGGGTTTAGGTGTTTGGGTTTAGATCTTTAGGTTTAGGTGTTTAGGTTTAGGTGTTTGGGTTTAGGTGTTTGGGTTTAGGTGTTTGGGTTTAGGTGTTTAGGTTTAGGTGTTTGGGTTTAGGTGTTTAGGTTTAGATCTTTAGGTTTAGGTGTTTGGGTTTAGGTGTTTGGGTTTAGGTGTTTAGGTTTAGGTGTTTAGGTTTAGGTGTTTGGGTTTAGGTGTTGAGGTTTAGATCTTTAGGTTTAGGTGTTTGGGTTTAGGTGTTTAGGTTTAGGTGTTTGGGTTTAGGTGTTTAGGTTTAGGTGTTTGGGTTTAGGTTTAGATCTTTAGGTTTAGGTGTTTGGGTTTAGGTGTTTAGGTTTAGGTCAACAGGAGGCATTTCGTTTCTTCCAGTGGACAGAAATGTACCGAAGAGACGTTTGGACGTTGCCACAGCTATTATTTAACCCTTTAGATGCTGTGATGTCACATTTTTATGAAGACAAAATTAAAACTGCAACAAAATCAGTGTTGGGACTGATGATCTGTCCCGCCTCAACGTGCGTTATATTTATTAATATTGTTTATATTTATCAGTCATTTCATTAATAACATTTCATCGGAGGGGAACGTTACTGGAAGGATTTCAGGGAGAAAAGTGGAAAACAGTCTGTAATCTTTTATTGGAAGATCTATAAATGCAGGATACTGAAGAGGCTCAGACCAGGTTCAGGACATGAAGCGTCTCACCAGCAGATGCGTTAGAACACCTGCTCGACTCTGATTGGCTGCTGCTCGTCAACTGGCCGTTAACCAGCTGATGCATCAATAAAACCGTCAATGTTTCCGTCTGCAGGTCATTAAGATGCACTCTTTCCTGGATTACATCATGGGAGGCTGTCAGATACAGTTTACTGTGAGTACACACACACACACACACACACACACACACACACGCTCTGTCATCACTATGGAAACAGTAACCAAGGCGATCCACTCGCACCAGCTGGACCAGTACTGCCAGACTGAAAGGAAGCAGGAAGTAGTTCACTGATCTCAGAGCCTGGAATGAACCGACTGCCGGCTGTGTTGTGTCAGGTTAGTTAGGGAAGGTGTGGCCCTTCGGGCACCTGGGGGCGGGGCCCTGGAGCCCATGGGGGCAGGGCCTCGTCCTTCTGCAGGGAAGGACGAGGCCCTCACGTCTCTCTTTCAGAAGTTTGTTTTAGGGACTTTGCAATTGGCTGTCGGATTGTTTTAGACGCCATCTTCCTGCTGTTAGCACACGGGAACACGCTACAGGCCGCCGCTCGTCATGTCAGACACGCGTATCATGTCAGCCAATGAGGTGTGTTGGATCGATGTGGCGGCGTCGAGTCTCTGAGGGAAACTACTGTCTGCTGCCGGCTTCGTAGAGAAAACACGGGGAGAACATGCAAACCCCATGAACATCTGAACGACTGGTTTCTACCTGACGGGGTGGGGGGGATATGTCCCAGGGTCTCCCCTGTTATTATCATCTACTTCCTTCACCTCTGTCATATCTGCCACACATATGATGTCGGGTTTCACCGCTATGCAGATGACACCCAGCTCTATCTGCCGCCCCCCCAGGGTGTGTCACTAAACTGAAAAGCCAGTTGCTCCTGGTAGAAAAGGTTTTCCCTGTTGACTGCTCCTCTCTACCCGTCAGGTGAAAGGTGTCAAACGGCCATTCTGACCACTTCAGTACTTTCACAACGAAAGCGGCTCATCTGTGTCTGAGAAAAGAAAAGAGAATTATTCATATTTTATGTATATTTTAATTTCAGTCACATTGCCTGTTTGTTTCCAGGTCAAAGCAGAACATTAAAGCTGCGCTTGACTGCTTTCTCTGCAGGTGGCCATCGACTTCACCGCCTCCAACGGAGATCCTCGTAACAGCTGCTCTCTGCATTACATCCACCCGTACCAGCCCAACGAGTACCTGAAGGCTCTGGTGGCGGTGGGAGAGATCTGCCAGGACTACGACAGGTCGGTCCACACGATGTTCTGACCTCCTCTTCCTCATCTTTCCCATTTCACCTCCTCTTAGTGCTGCCAGTTTATCCGTTTCATTCCCCTCAGATGAAGCCCGTTTCCGCGTCCTCAACAGCGACGTTCTGAGTTTCAGTGTTTATGTAAAGAAAAACGTAGAGCGAAACCCTCCTCAGCAGAAACACAAGCTGCATTTCCATCACACCCAGAACTGCACAATGCAAAATATCGCAATAAAAAACGCTGCATGTATAATAAAGTCTCAAATATCGCTTAAAGGTTTTTACGCTCTCATGTCATGTGACCAGTTCATTTCCAGTAAAGATGGCACCATGCGGAACAAACAGTGAAATTCAGAATTTTGGAAAAGAAAATGAGGAAAGCTCGGAGCAAAGTCTCCGCAGGTAGAGTTAGAGCAGATAGAAAATCCAAAAAACGTGGCTACGCTGCTACATTTCTTCGTTGCTACGTGACTAAATTGCTACATGGCTACATGGCTACGTTGCTACATGGCTACGCTGCTACGTTGCTACATGGCTACGTTTTTACATGGCTGCGTGGCTACGTTGCTATGTGGCTATGTTGCTACGTGGCTACGCTGCTACGTGGCTACATGGCTACGTTGTTACATAGCTACGTGGCTACTTTGCTATGTGGCTACGTTGCCACGTGGCTTTGCTGCTACGTGGCTTTGCTGCTACGTGGCTTTGCTGCTACGTGGCTACACTGCTACGTGGCTATGCTGCTACATGGCTATGCTGCTACATGGCTATGCTGCTACATGGCTATGCTGCTACATGGCTACGCTGCTACATGGCTACTTTGCTATGTGGCTACGTGGCTACGCTGCTACATGGCTATGTTGCTACATGGCTACGTTGCTACATGGCTCTGTTGCTACATGGCTACGCTGCTACATGGCTACGTTGCTACATGGCTACGTTGCTACGTGGCTACGTGGCTACATGGCTATGCTGCTACATGGCTATGCTGCTACATGGCTACGCTGCTACATGGCTAGGTTGCTACATGGCTATGTTGCTACATGGCTACATTGCTACGTTGCTATGTGGCTACGTTGCATACGCCACGATTTTTGTAAAACCTCGTCTGATTTGCTAAACACTGTTAAATGGAAAAATCTGCAAATTGCAATTGTTTGTCAAAACTTACAAATCTAATTTTATTTTGCTTAAAAATGTGACTGAAATGCAGCTTTTGTTGCATCCGCAGTCGTTTCTGTGAAAATGTGACAAAGTTGAGAGTTGAAGACGTTCTTCAGCAGACTGAGACCCAGATGGAGGGACATAGTAGCCTTTCCAGCTCCTTGTGTCCTTTCAGACCAGTTTCTGGCCACCGTTTTGTGGTTTTTCTCCTCCAGGGACCATTTTTAAGAGGATCTTTGAAATTCCTGCTTCAGTTTTTGTGAAAGGCCAGCAGGCCACCGGGGACTCGTTACCATTTCTGCTCATAAAGGACAGAAACGTTCTCTCATTAAACTATTAGAACATAAGATTCATATTATTTCTGCCTCAATCTCTCAGCCCTGATCAAAAACATTAAATATGCCATTATTCCAAAAATTTAACCCTTTAAATGTCAACGCGGTGTCATGACGTTTTCATTTAAACACACATAAGATGAACAACCTTGCAGACATGCTGGTGTAACCTCTGAGACACGAGGCAACATGTGATCATCTGGTCAGAGATCCATGAAACTGGTTTCCATCAGGTCCTCATCCTCCGATGGGACACAGATCTGTCCCACGTTGGCTGCGTTTAGCGGTTTTATCCGGGACTTCCTGCGATGCGAAGCCTCCATGCGTGTCTGCTGTGTGTGATGAGGTCTGGCTGGAACATGGAAAACCTTTCTGCCATCACAGCTGTGAGAACTCTGCAGGAAGTAATCACCTCTCGCCCAATCAATTTCCTCTTTGTTAGCAGCCAATCACATCCTCCGCCTCCATGTTCCATTTTTAACTTCTAATTTTCTCTTTTTTTCCTCTCAGTGACAAAATGTTCCCAGCGTTCGGCTTCGGCGCTCGGATCCCTCCTGACTTTAAGGTAATTACCTGCTCGGCTCGCCGCCTCTCGCAGCACGCCGGCTCGGAGAGGCGACGCCGACCCAGTCAACAGCCGGTGATTACACCTCCATGTCCCCGTCCTCCTCACCCCGGGGGGGAAGATGGGGAGGCTACTAGATGGGCCCAGCCTCCATCCACCTCCTCGTTTCCCCTGTCCAGCACCTGCTGGGCTGATGCTGCCTTCACATCCTTCCTAACAGCTTCTGATTAACTCTGCTCAGCCTCCACAAGCCGCCGCTAACAGGAAGCAGAGGCAGCCGTGTCTACGCCTGCTGAAATACAAAACACCGACCAGAAATCCAGCTCACCTGAACGCATCACCGCTGGGTTTCCATCTAGAACCAGATCCGTCAGAACATCATGAATAGTGATGCTGTTGTTCTGCTCATCTGTTCTAAACTCAGGAAAAAGAACGGAAATGACTGGAAATGATTGTTTTACCCTCTAAACCACAGGTGTCAAACTGCAGTCCTGGAGGGCCGCTATCCTGCAGGTTTTTGTTGTCTCCGTGCTCCAGCACACCCCACCAAAATTCATCAACAGGTTGACCAGAAGCTGCTGGATGCATTTGATCAGAATCAGCTGTGTTGTTGGAGAGAAACGACAAAAACCTGCAGGATAGACAGAACAGGACTGGAGACAACATGAGAAGTCTTTATGGGATGTCACGTGTCCACCAGGGGGCAGAAGACCAGCATCACATCGTGTCCAACCAGATTTTACCATAAAAAGTCTGAGAAAATGTATCTAATATGATAAATATTATTGAAAGTGTTAAGGTAAAGAAGTTTAACAAAAAAAAAATAAAGCTATAAAAAGAAAAGAACAGAAAGATTAAGGAGAGCCAAACCTAAAGTACAGAAAGAAACGCTCTACCGGTCCTGTTAACGGTTAGTTACGGCAAAGCTAAAAATCCAGATGTAGCGGATGCTGCAGGATGATGGATCTATCACCGTCTTAACGAAGTAAACGGCAGGCTGCAGCAGCACACGACGTAATCTACCTGTATATAAGAATAAAATCAGGTTAACTTATTTAGCTTTGACATGGTGAAACCTGAGTGTTGTACGGTTTAGATTCTGTACAAATGGTTGCTAGCTTGTCCCTTTAAATGCTAATGCTAATTCTAGCATATCTGTGCTAACTGATTGTATGCAATCCGATGACCAGCCGAGGCATGCTAGCCGGTAGCCACTTCACTTAACACACATCCAACGATTTACTGGGCTCGACACTAACGTTAAGTGAGTTGTCCCCTTCTCATTGGCCAGCTCCAGTCGCCCGGTTATCGGTCGGCCCCGACCTCAGCTCCTCAGAAACCTGCAGGTGGCGTCGCGGAGGCTCCGCCCATCTCTTCCACACAGTCTGGCTGCGAGGCATAAGAAGCTTCTGGTTTCTGTAATTATATGTAGTCAGTTCAGCAGCCTGGGTCCGAGCAGGCGGACCAGGTCTCTGCTCACCTGTGTGAACAGGAACTCACCTGTGTGAACAGGAACTCACCTGTGTGAACAGGAACTCACCTGTGTGAACAGGAACTCACCTGTCCGCCAGCTGACAGACCAGTATGCGTGCTGAAACCAGACTTCCTGTCTGTCCTCTGCAGGTCTCCCATGACTTCGCTGTGAGTTTTAACGAGGACAACCCGGAGTGTGCAGGTAAGCGCTTTGATTCCTCCGTGTCTGAACAAAATGAAAGAAAAACGACCCGAACGTTCGACGGCGAGCCTCAGAAGTCGAAGCGTAAAGGAGAGTCTTTGATGTGAGAATTAGTCTGATGGTGTCGAGTCGCTCTGATGCAAGAGGTGATGTGGATTTCCTGGCGTCTCCGGAGGCTCCAGATCTGCTCTTTAAATGTCGTGCAGGACTGAAGCGGCGGTCAGACGACTGACAGAAATAATTCATGTTTGTTTCCCTTCAAGGCTTAAATTCCAACATGAAATCAGATCATATTGAACCGCTTTGTTGTCTCGGTTCAGGTTCAGGAAGACAGTCCTGGACCTACATGTTGTGATCTTGTCGTGTTTGTGTCTTTAGGAGAAAAAATTTCATAGAGCAGCAAATCGACGTCTCTGGTGGTTAAAGAGGAAAGAAAGCAGGCTGGAAACAGAAGAGCTGCGCTTGTCTTCGCCGTCTGAAGGAATTTATGCCAAAACAACGTTAACTTTATTATCAGACGCTCACAAACTGGCTGTTTTAGATGCTGCCGTTGTCATGGAGACAAGCAGCTGCTGGATATCCGTTTCACCTGAATCCGGCAGAACATTGGACACCTGCAGGACCCGGTCCTCCAGGACCGCCGTTGATGTGGAAGAACCACCTGATCTCGCCGCGGGATGCCTCCCATTCTTCATGCAGCATCTGTCAGCAGTCACTGTGATTGTGTAGGTTACCATGGTAACGGCAGCCGAGTTGGGACCGCCAGGTCAGGGAGCCTGGACTGCAACAAGTCTGAGTTTAGGACTTTTACCTCCACCAGTCAAATCCTGAGAGGCAAAGAAGAGGCGGGATGATTGTATCGAGCTCGTCGGTATCGATCCGAGTAAACGCAGCGCCGACGGCGTGTCGGTATCGATCCGAGTAAACGCAGCGCCGACGGCGTGTCGGTATCGATCCGAGTAAACGCAGCGCCGACGGCGTGTCGGTATCGATCCGAGTAAACGCAGCGCCGACGGCGTGTCGGTATCGATCCGAGTAAACGCAGCGCCGACGGCGTGTCGGTATCGATCCGAGTAAACGCAGCGCCGACGGCGTGTCGGTATCGATCCGGTACCTGATTTGCTGATACCTTATTGCTGGAAATCATTTAATGAATTTTTTCTTTAGGTATTGATTATTATTATTGTCAAATGAAACATGTTTGTCTGTGATGGGCTGGCGAGCTGTCCAGGCTGAACCCCGCCTCTTGTCTGACAGGATAGGCTCCAGCTTCCCGCGACCCTGACTCAGGTTAAACTGGTTCAGAAAATGAATGAATGAATGAAACATGTTTGTGAGTCTTTACGGGAACTCGTGGAAGTTTACATTTTCAACCATAGAAACGAGTCATCTGGCACCAGAAGGCTGCAAAGCTTTTTCTGAAGTGAATGAAAATGGTCGGCGTGCTGCCCAGTGATGTTTGGGATGCAGCCTGGTCTGGAGAACTCGCTGTGTGATGTTACGGAACTAGCATGCAGAAACGTTTAGTATGTCTGTTGACCCGATGGTTTGACCAGGAAAGAGTCAACAAAGTGAGAAATTACAATTTAAACTCATTTTGTTTAATAATGTAACAAAATAATAAAATATATTTTCTCAGTTTTTTTTACCAAAATGCACAAATGCAAAACCTGCATCGGTTGGATCTCCTTCGCCCCGAAGACCTCGATATCGTCACGCTGGTATCAACGATACCAACACTAGCCTTGTATTGATACTATCAACAGATCGGCCCAGTCTTAATGTTTGGTACTAATCCGGGCCACTTCTCATGGCTCAGTGTCGGCGCTGTGAGGACCAGAGGTGGTCCAGGTGTCAGTTGTTGGCCTGGACGTGGATTACAGCAGGCATGTTGTGGACCAGAGGTGGTCCTGATACGGGAAACCTTCCCCATTGGACCACATGTGGTGGTCATGTGACTGGGTTTAGCAAGCTCACATTTGGGCCAAACGTGTAGCTGTCCGAGTCTCTTTCATCCAAACAAAAGCAAACAAAAGACAAACAAGGACCCAAGTGCAGATTGGATGTGGATACTTGGAAGGGTTTATTGTTTTCCTGGGCAGAATGGTAGGTTGCCGGGCAGGTAGGTTGACGGGCAGGCAGGCAAGAATCCCGCTCTGGTGACAGAACAAACAATTGTTAGACAAGCTGTTTGAGTCCTTAGGCAGAAATGCTGCAATGGCCGAGAGCTGTTACCACTGATGAAACAACAATCAGGTGATGACTGGTGGACTGAGCTGGCCTTTTATCTTGCTGCTGCTGATTTCCTGATGAGAACCTGGTGTGGACTTGGTTGCCAGGGAAACAGGCACACCCACTGCAGCACAGGTCAGGGCAGGAACCACAACAATAATAATAACTAGAGATGTCATCATAACTGTTGGTTTCCTTCGTTATTTTCACACGAAGCTGGACGACGTATCGACAGGAATCAACCAGCTTTTCATGATTCATTCTGTCCAACGTCCAGTTTTCTGCATCTGCGAGGAAAATGGCGAGGAGAAAGAAAGATTCTCATCTTCACGTTAAAAACATGGAACTGTACAACTCTAAACCATCAAACGAAACTCGTCAGGCGAGACGGAGGGAAGATTACTGTCCGAGTCGCCTTCCTGTGGGGTTTGATCACATTGATCAGGGCAGAGCTCTGATCAGCTGATGCTCTCCAGTCTTCGTCCTGACCTTCACCTGGACGTTTATTCCTGTTAACCCATCGTAGCCTGATAAGACGCTAGTCAGTAATTACATCCATGGTGAGAGAGGCATTACGAACCGAAGCTTTAATGTTTCCTTTTAGTTTCATCTCTAGATTCTTCAGAAGTTTAGAAATAAAAGCTGAAACGTTCTGAGTAAGTCGGGTTTAAACCTGGTGCGACAACACGGGCCGGACTCGCCTCACACACGGAGAATCCATCATTTAAATGCCATCAGCCCTCTCAGCTTCTGATGCAGCAGTGTTGCTGAACGTGGATGTTGTGTCACCGACGGCACCATCGTTTAAACGGAGACGTTGAAGTCACATGACATCCCCAAAAACATTCAGACTGCATGTAAAAAACCCGGAAAACTCATCAGGTCGAATTTCATTCCCAGTAGAAGATAAAATATAAGGAAATATGAGCTGACTTTGAATTTTAGCCCCCAGCTTTGTCCCAAGCATACAGAGATTTCTCCTCATTCTCCAATGATGGAGATGGTGGGACTTCGAAGAGGAAAAAGTTTTTGAGGTTTCTAAAGCCAGACTGAAGACGCTCTGAACATCTTTCCATCTGAGACTCTGCCTCTCTCAAATACTCCTTTTATACTGGTCAAAATGGTCTTCCAGTTGTTTTCTGGTTTATCCCAGTTACTGTCCCAGAATGGTTCTAGGGTAAAGTACTTCATATAACCTTGCTGAACTGACAGAATACGGAGAGGAAACAGAAAATAAAAAACGTCCATTAAATCAAACGTTTTCTACGGTTTTTAACGCTTCAGTTGAAGCGAGAACCGAGAGCCGTTAGCTTGTTTAGCATGTACATCAGATTAACTGTGTTTTTCTGTTAAATGGATGAACGGCAGGCGGATTTTATTGAGACGAAGGTCCTTCACTCACCTGCTGCTAAAGGTCAGCGACGAGCTCCGAGACGCTTCAGCACCGACACTTTTAATTAAGTCTGAATGTGACCTTCAGATGCTAAAATCACACGAGTGCTGCCTCGGGCTGCGCTGGGACATCTCTAAACTCTCCGAGAGACGAGGCAGGATCTCTCTCCTGATAAAACTCACTGAACCGCACCGGGAAAGCTTCGATTCGACACAGCAGGGACCTGCGTCCCAGCCCCGGGTCACACCTTTTCTGTCAGTTCTCTCTGTTTTCATGGATAAAACGGTTATTTCTCTTCTCCAGGAAGAGATTATCAAATTAAATTATACAGCGATTTATTATGCATGTTTACACTAAACCATGTCTCACAGCAAACCGGTTTTTATGATTCTGGGTACGACAAGTAAGACTTCGTAACGGAGAGGTGGGCTGGCGTTGTTTTAGCTAAAACCGCCCTCTTCCTGCTGCGTTCAGGGTCATCGGTTCATCCCACGTCCATCTTCCTGCTGCGTTCAGGGTCATCGGTTCATCCCACGTCCATCTTCCTGCTGCGTTCAGGGACATCAGTTCATCCCACGTCCATCTTGCTGCTGCGTTCAGGGACATCAGTTCATCCCACGTCCATCTTCCTGCTGCGTTCAGGGTCATCGGTTCATCCCACGTCCATCTTCCTGCTGCGTTCAGGGTCATCAGTTCATCCCACGTCCATCTTCCTGCTGCGTTCAGGGTCATCGGTTCATCCCACGTCCATCTTCCTGCTGCGTTCAGGGACATCGGTTCATCCCACGTCCATCTTCCTGCTGCGCTCAGGGTCATCGGTTCATCCCACGTCCATCTTGCTGCTGCGTTCAGGGACATCAGTTCATCCCACGTCCATCTTCCTGCTGCGTTCAGGGTCATCGGTTCATCCCACGTCCATCTTCCTGCTGCGTTCAGGGACATCAGTTCATCCCACGTCCATCTTGCTGCTGCGTTCAGGGTCATCGGTTCATCCCACATCCATCTTCCTGCTGCGTTCAGGGACATCAGTTCATCCCACGTCCATCTTCCTGCTGCGTTCAGGGTCATCGGTTCATCCCACGTCCATCTTCCTGCTGCGTTCAGGGACATCGGTTCATCCCACGTCCATCTTCCTGCTGCGTTCAGGGTCATCGGTTCATCCCACGTCCATCTTCCTGCTGCGTTCAGGGACATCAGTTCATCCCACGTCCATCTTCCTGCTGCGTTCAGGGACATCGGTTCATCCCACGTCCATCTTCCTGCTGCGTTCAGGGTCATCGGTTCATCCCACGTCCATCTTCCTGCTGCGTTCAGGGTCATCGGTTCATCCCACGTCCATCTTCCTGCTGCGTTCAGGGACATCGGTTCATCTCACGTCCATCTTCCTGCTGCGTTCAGGGACATCAGTTCATCCCACGTCCATCTTGCTGCTGCGTTCAGGGTCATCGGTTCATCCCACGTCCATCTTCCTGCTGCGTTCAGGGTCATCGGTTCATCCCACGTCCATCTTCCTGCTGCGTTCAGGGACATCAGTTCATCCCACGTCCATCTTCCTGCTGCGTTCAGGGACATCGGTTCATCCCACGTCCATCTTGCTGCTGCGTTCAGGGTCATCGGTTCATCTCACGTCCATCTTCCTGCTGCGTTCAGGGACATCAGTTCATCCCACGTCCATCTTCCTGCTGCGTTCAGGGTCATCGGTTCATCCCACGTCCATCTTCCTGCTGCGTTCAGGGTCATCGGTTCATCCCACGTCCATCTTCCTGCTGCGTTCAGGGACATCGGTTCATCTCACGTCCATCTTCCTGCTGCGTTCAGGGACATCGGTTCATCTCACGTCCATCTTCCTGCTGCGTTCAGGGACATCGGTTCATCCCACGTCCATCTTCCTGCTGCGTTCAGGGACATCGGTTCATCTCACGTCCATCTTCCTGCTGCGTTCAGGGACATCGGTTCATCTCACGTCCATCTTCCTGCTGCGTTCAGGGACATCAGTTCATCCCACGTCCATCTTGCTGCTGCGTTCAGGGACATCAGTTCATCCCACGTCCATCTTCCTGCTGCGTTCAGGGTCATCGGTTCATCCCACGTCCATCTTCCTGCTGCGTTCAGGGACATCAGTTCATCCCACGTCCATCTTGCTGCTGCGTTCAGGGACATCGGTTCATCCCACGTCCATCTTCCTGCTGCGTTCAGGGTCATCGGTTCATCCCACGTCCATCTTCCTGCTGCGTTCAGGGTCATCGGTTCATCCCACGTCCATCTTCCTGCTGCGCTCAGGGACATCGGTTCATCCCACGTCCATCTTCCTGCTGCGTTCGGGGACATCGGTTCATCCCACGTCCATCTTCCTGCTGCGTTCAGGGACATCGGTTCATCCCACGTCCATCTTCCTGCTGCGTTCAGGGACATCGGTTCATCTCACGTCCATCTTCCTGCTGCGTTCAGGGTCATCGGTTCATCCCACGTCCATCTTCCTGCTGCGTTCAGGGTCATCGGTTCATCCCACGTCCATCTTCCTGCTGCGTTCAGGGTCATCGGTTCATCCCACGTCCATCTTCCTGCTGCGTTCAGGGACATCGGTTCATCTCACGTCCATCTTCCTGCTGCGTTCAGGGACATCGGTTCATCTCACGTCCATCTTCCTGCTGCGTTCAGGGTCATCGGTTCATCCCACGTCCATCTTCCTGCTGCGTTCAGGGACATCGGTTCATCCCACGTCCATCTTCCTGCTGCGTTCAGGGACATCGGTTCATCCCACGTCCATCTTCCTGCTGCGTTCAGGGTCATCGGTTCATCCCACGTCCATCTTCCTGCTGCGTTCAGGGTCATCGGTTCATCCCACGTCCATCTTCCTGCTGCGTTCAGGGACATCAGTTCATCCCACGTCCATCTTCCTGCTGCGTTCAGGGTCATCGGTTCATCCCACGTCCATCTTCCTGCTGCGTTCAGGGACATCGGTTCATCTCACGTCCATCTTCCTGCTGCGTGCAGGGACATCAGTTCATCCCACGTCCATCTTCCTGCTGCGTTCAGGGACATCAGTTCATCCCACGTCCATCTTCCTGCTGCGTTCAGGGACATCAGTTCATCCCACGTCCATCTTCCTGCTGCGTTCAGGGTCATCGGTTCATCCCACGTCCATCTTCCTGCTGCGTTCAGGGACATCGGTTCATCTCACGTCCATCTTCCTGCTGCGTTCAGGGACATCGGTTCATCCCACGTCCATCTTCCTGCTGCGTTCAGGGACATCGGTTCATCCCACGTCCATCTTCCTGCTGCGTTCAGGGTCATCGGTTCATCCCACGTCCATCTTCCTGCTGCGTTCAGGGTCATCGGTTCATCCCACGTCCATCTTCCTGCTGCGTTCAGGGTCATCGGTTCATCCCACGTCCATCTTCCTGCTGCGTTCAGGGACATCGGTTCATCCCACGTCCATCTTCCTGCTGCGTTCAGGGTCATCGGTTCATCCCACGTCCATCTTCCTGCTGCGTTCAGGGACATCGGTTCATCTCACGTCCATCTTCCTGCTGCGTTCAGGGACATCGGTTCATCCCACGTCCATCTTCCTGCTGCGTTCAGGGACATCGGTTCATCCCACGTCCATCTTGCTGCTGCGTTCAGGGTCATCGGTTCATCCCACGTCCATCTTGCTGCTGCGTTCAGGGTCATCGGTTCATCCCACGTCCATCTTCCTGCTGCGTTCAGGGTCATCGGTTCATCCCACGTCCATCTTCCTGCTGCGTTCAGGGTCATCGGTTCATCCCACGTCCATCTTCCTGCTGCGTTCAGGGTCATCGGTTCATCCCACGTCCATCTTCCTGCTGCGTTCAGGGTCATCGGTTCATCCCACGTCCATCTTCCTGCTGCGTTCAGGGTCATCGGTTCATCCCACGTCCATCTTCCTGCTGCGTTCAGGGTCATCGGTTCACCACACGTCCATCTTCCTCCTGCGTTCAGGGACATCGGTTCACCACACGTCCATCTTCCTGCTGCGTTCAGGGACATCGGTTCATCTAAGATCTATACTGGTTTCCAGTCCCAGAGCAGACTTAATCCCACTGACGGGAGAAAGTCCAGTTTCCGTCTGTGCTGAGTCCAGACCAGAATCTGGACCAGAGACCAGTTTCAAGACGAATCCAAAGCCTTGAATCAATCAGCTGACTTTCTCCTGGAGTTTTTTATGTCATGTCATGACAGATGTTTTATTTTCTGATTTTTAACGCTTCCTCTGCTGGAAGGTTTTCATGTTTCATCCGTTTCTACGTGAAATCAACTGTTTCTGCATCAGATTCCTGATTTACTTTGTAAAAACGTCCAAATTTTCCACATTTTGTCTATGTGCGTGTGTGTGTGTGTGTGTGTGTGTGTGTGTGTGTGTGTGTGTGTGTGTGTGTGTGATCTGGTCAGGCATCCAGGGTGTGGTGGAGGCCTACCAGGCCTGCCTACCTAAGCTGCAGCTCTACGGACCCACCAACATCGCCCCAATCATCCAGAAGGTCGCCAGAACTGCCTCCCAGGAGGTCCACACCAAAGAGGCCATGGTAAGACCACCTGCGCTGGTCCCTCATCATATCAGATGAAAAAAGGCTTAATATGAGAAATAAAACTCACAATTATGAGATAAAAAGTGAATAAAAACAACATAATCACATAAAATCTTATTGTCATGACTGTAAATCTCATAATTATGAGAAAAAAGGTGTTAAATTGTCACAATTATCAGAAAGAAGTCATGATTTGTACTCAGAACCTGTTATTTCATAATTACTGAACTAAATTCCTCCCAAGGTGATAACTACTTTACATTTCGTGATTATTAGTTTTATTGTTCATATTTCTCAATAAAAGGTGGTTTTGGGCTTGAACCTGCCTTTGGCGTGATGGCAGGTCTTTATTCGAGGCTCTGTCCTGTTAGCGGGACGGCTTCCAGATCGGGCCGTGAACGAAGCTCGGAGACGGTTTCCACAGCAGCGTTGCAGGCAGATCCACATGAAAGATGTCAGAAAGATTTCTGTCAGAGTGGAAATGAAAATGCAGCAGTCATGTCACATCACGGCGTTGGAGACGCTATATCTGATGCTGCCGGATGGAAGCTTCCCAACCTGACAAGTTGCCCTTTCAGGATCAGACAATTACAAACAGGAAGCGTTTCAGATGTCTTGTCAGCCGCCAAAAACTCTCCGAACGTCTGTGTTCTCATAATTTCTCTCCAGGCTGTTAAAAACATGCAGGAAAATCTTCACCACTATGATCCCAACATTCCCAGTAACCAGGCAACCACAGCCTGAACTGGGTGGATTAATCTTTTCTCTCACGTTGACAGCAATACTTCATCCTGCTGATTCTCACCGACGGCGTCATCACCGACATGTCCGACACCAGGGAGGCCATCGTCCAAGCCTCCCACCTCCCCATGTCCGTCATTATCGTTGGGATCGGGAACGCCGACTTCAGCGACATGCAGATGCTGGACGGCGACGACGGCATCCTGCGCTCACCCAAAGGAGAACCTGTGCTCCGGGACATTGTGCAGTTCGTCCCCTTCCGCAATTTCAAACATGTGAGTTGATTAGACTGAAGTTCATAAAAAAGTTGTGGAACGTTTACCGCAGGAGGAGTTCGCGAAAACCTCGTCCAGGTTTGCAGCCAACAGCTATGCTAACGCTAATGCTAAAACTGCTAAAACACACGACCAAACACTGGCATCAACTCCTCGAAACCATCCTGCCATCTCCACTAAAGGATGCCCTAGACTCAGCGCAGGACCTCTCCGGTTCATCTCCGCTAGAGGATCCCCAGAGTAGGCGATGGACCTCTCTGGTTCATCTCCGCTAGAGGATCCCCAGAGTAGGCGTTGGACCTCTCTGGTTCATCTCCGCTAGAGGATCCCCAGAGTAGGCGATGGACCTCTCTGGTTCATCTCCGCTAGAGGATCCCCAGAGTAGGCGTTGGACCTCTCTGGTTCATCTCCGCTAGAGGATCCCCAGAGTAGGCGATGGACCTCTCTGGTTTATCTACGCTGGTGGACCCCCAGAGTAGGCGATGGACCTCTCTGGTTCATCTCCGCTAGAGGATCCCCAGAGTAGGCGTTAGACCTCTCTGGTTCATCTCTGCTAGAGGATCCCCAGAGTAGGCGATGGACCTCTCTGGTTCATCTCCGCTAGAGGATCCCCAGAGTAGGCGATGGACCTCTCCGGTTCATCTCCGCTAGAGGATCCCCAGAGTAGGCGATGGACCTCTCTGGTTCATCTCCGCTAGAGGATCCCCAGAGTAGGCGTTGGACCTCTCCGGTTCATCTCCGCTAGAGGATCCCCAGAGTAGGCGATGGACCTCTCCGGTTCATCTCCGCTAGAGGATCCCCAGAGTAGGCGATGGACCTCTCTGGTTCATCTCCGCTAGAGGATCCCCAGAGTAGGCGATGGACCTCTCTGGTTCATCTCCGCTAGAGGATCCCCAGAGTAGGCGTTGGACCTTTCTGGTTCATCTCCGCTAGAGGATCCCCAGAGTAGGCGATGGACCTCTCTGGTTCATCTCCGCTAGAGGATCCCCAGAGTAGGCGATGGACCTCTCTGGTTCATCTCCGCTAGAGGATCCCCAGAGTAGGCGATGGACCTCTCTGGTTCATCTCCGCTAGAGGATCCCCAGAGTAGGCGATGGACCTCTCTGGTTCATCTCCCCTAGGGGACCCCCAGAGTAGGTGATGGACCTCTCTGGTTTATCTACGCTGGTGGACCCCCAGAGTAGGCGATGGACCTCTCTGGTTTATCTACGCTGGTGGACCCCCAGAGTAGGCGATGGACTTCTCTGGTTCATCTCCGCTAGAGGATCCCCAGAGTAGGTGATGGACCTTTCTGGTTTATCTACGCTGGTGGACCCCCAGAGTAGGCGATGGACCTCTCTGGTTCATCTCCGCTAGAGGATCCCCAGAGTAGGCGATGGACCTCTCTGGTTCATCTCCGCTAGAGGATCCCCAGAGTAGGCGATGGACCTCTCTGGTTCATCTCCGCTAGAGGATCCCCAGAGTAGGCGATGGACCTCTCTGGTTCATCTACGCTGGTGGACCCCCAGAGTAGGCGATGGACCTCTCTGGTTCATCTACGCTGGTGGACCCCCAGAGTAGGCGATGGACCTCTCTGGTTCATCTACGCTGGTGGACCCCCAGAGTAGGCGATGGACCTCTCTGGTTCATCTGCGCCGGGGGACCCAAGGCTCAGCTGTCTGAGTCTGGAAGGGACCCTGGACATAGGAATCTTTAAAAGGGTAATTTTCTACTTTTCATTCATTCATTCATCATCCTAACCGCTTAGTCCGATGAAGGGTCGCGGGGAAGCTGGAGCCTATCCCAGCAGTCTTTGGGTGACAGGCAGGGTAGACCCTGTACAGCTTGCCAGTCCATCACAGGGCCACACAGAGACAACCAACCTCTCACGCTCATACCTAGGGGCAGTTTAGAGTAACCAGTTAACCTGACATCATATCTTTGGACGGTGGGAGGAAGCCAGAGAACCTGGAGAGAACCCACACCTACACGGGGAGAACCTCCAAACTCCACACAGAATGACGAATGTCCAAACCTCCCCCCAGCCGAGGATAAAACCCTCGATCCAGTATGCAACGTCATTGTAGTCCCATTCGCTTGTCATCATATTGTTGATGTTTTATTGTTAAAATGAAAAAGAAAACAAAGTGGTAACAAAGGGTTACAAAGGGTTGGACTGGCAGGTGATACTACACCATCCTAAATAATATGACACCATCCTAAATAATACGACACCATCCTAAAAAATACTACACCATCCTAAATAATACGACACAGTCCTAAATAATACTACACCATCCTAAATAATATGACACCATCCTAAACAATACGACACCATCCTAAATAATACTACACCATCCTAAATAATACGACACCGTCGTAAATAATACGACACCGTCGTAAATAATACTACACCGTCCTAAATAATATGACACCATCCTAAATAATAAGACACCATTCTAAATAATACGACACCATTCTAAAGAATACGACACCATCCTAAATAATACGACACCATCCTAAATAATACGACACCATCCTATAAATACGACACCATCCTAAATAATACGACACCATCCTAAAAAATACGACACCGTCCTAAATAATACGACACCGTCCTAAATAATACGACACCATCCTAAATAGTATGACACCATCCTAAATAATACTACACCATCCAAAAAATACTACACCATCCTAAATAATACGACACCATCCTAAATAATACTACACCATCCTAAATAATACTACATCATCCTATAAATACTACACCATCCTCAATAATACGACATCATCCTATAAATACTACACCATCCTCAATAATACTACATCATCCTAAATAATACGACATCATCCTAAAAATACTACACCATCTTAAATAATACTACACCATCCTAAATAATACTACACCATCCTAAATAATACGACACCGTCCTAAATAATACGACACCGTCCTAAATAATACGACACCATCCTAAATAATACGACACCATCCTAAATAGTATGACACCATCCAAAAAATACTACACCATCCTAAATAATACGACACCATCCTAAATAATACTACACCATCCTAAATAATACTACATCATCCTATAAATACTACACCATCCTCAATAATACGACATCATCCTATAAATACTACACCATCCTCAATAATACTACATCATCCTAAATAATACGACATCATCCTATAAATACTACACCATCCTAAATAATACTACACCATCCCAAATAATACTACACCATTGTAAAAATACGACACCATCCTAAAAATACTACACCATCCTCAATAATACTACATCATCCTAAATAATAAGACATCATCCTAAATAATACTACACTATCCCAAATAATACTACACCATTGTAAAAATACTACACCATCCTAAAAATACTACACCATCCTAAATAATACTACACCATCCTAAATAATACGACATAATCCTGTAAATACTACACAATCCTAAATAATACGACACCATCCTAAATAGTATGACACCATCCTAAAAAATACGACATCATCCAAAAAATACTACACCATCCTAAATAATACGACACCATCCTAAATAATACTACACCATCCTAAATAATACTACATCATCCTATAAATACTACACCATCCTCAATAATACGACATCATCCTATAAATACTACACCATCCTCAATAATACTACATCATCCTAAATAATACATCATCCTATAAATACTACACCATCCTAAATAATACTACACCATCCCAAATAATACTACACCATTGTAAAAATACGACACCATCCTAAAAATACTACACCATCCTCAATAATACTACATCATCCTAAATAATAAGACATCATCCTAAATAATAAGACATCATCCTAAATAATAAGACATCATCCTAAATAATACTACACCATCCCAAATAATACTACACCATTGTAAAAATACTACACCATCCTAAAAATACTACACCATCCTAAATAATACTACACCATCCTAAATAATACGACATAATCCTGTAAATACTACACAATCCTAAATAATACGACACCATCCTAAATAATACGACACCATCCTAAATAATACTACATCATCCAAAAAATACTACACCATTCTAAAAATACTACACCATCCTCAATAATACATCATCCTATAAATATTACACGATCCTAAATAATACTACACCATCCTAAAAATACTACACCATCCTAAAAAATACGACATCATCCTATGAATACTACACCATCCTAAATAATATAACATCATCCTATAAATACTACACCATCCTAAAAATACTACACCATCCTCAATAATACTACACCATCCTAAATAATACGACACCATCCTAAATAATAGGACACCATCCTAAATAATAGGACACCATCCTAAATAATACTACATCATCCTAAAAATACTACACCATCCTCAATAATACTACACCATCCTGAATAATACGACACCATCCCAAATAATACATCATCCTATAAATACTACACCATCCCAAATAATACGACACCATCCCAAATAATACTACACCATCCCAAATAATACTACACCATCCTAAAAATACGACACCATCCTAAATAATAGGACACCATCCTAAATAATAGGACACCATCCTAAAAATACTACACCATCCTAAATAATACAACACTATCCTAAATAATACAAGACCACCCTAAATACTACATCATCCTATAAATACTACACCATCCTAAATAATACTACATCATCCTAAAAATACTACACAATCGTAAAAATACTACACCATCCTCAATAATACTACACCATCCTAAATAAGACGACATCATCCTATAAATACTACACCATCCTAAATAATACTACATCATCCTAAAAATACTACACAATCCTAAAGAATACTACACCATACTCTAAATACTACGCCATCTTAAATAATACTACATCATCCTAAAAATACTACACCATCCTAAAAATACTACACCATCCTCAATAATACTACACCATCCTATAAATACTACACCATCCTCAATAATACGACACCATCCTAAATAATACGACACCATCCTAAAAATTCTACACCATCCTATAAATACTACACCATCCTAAATAATACTACACCATCCCAAATAATACTACACCATCCTAAATAATACTACATCATCCTAAAAATACTAAACCATCCTAAAAATACTACACCATCCTATAAATACTACACCATCCTAAATAATATGACACCATCCTAAATAATACTACACCATCCTAAAAATACTACACCATCCTCAATAATACTACACCATCCTAAATACTACGTCATCCAATAAATACTACACCAACCTAAATAATACAACATAATCCTATAAATACTACTACACCATTGTAAAAATACGACACCATCCTAAAAATACTACACCATCCTCAATAATACTATATCATCCTAAATAATACATCATCCTAAATAATACTACACCATTGTAAAAATACGACACGATCCTAAATAATACGACACGATCCTAAATAATACGACATCATCCTATAAATACTACACCATCCTAAATAATATGACATCATCCTATAAATACTACACCATCCTAAAAATACTACACCATCCTAAATAATACTACACCATCCTAAATAGTACGACATCATCCTATAAATACTACACCATTGTAAAAATACGACACCATCCTAAAAATACTACACCATCCTCAATACTACACCATTCTCAATACTACACCATCCTAAATAATATGACATCATCCTATAAATACTACACCATCCTAAATAATACGACATCATCCTATAAATACTCCTACACCATTGTAAAAATACACCATCCTAAAAATACTACACCATTCTAAAAATACTACACCATCCTCAATAATACATCATCCTATAAATACTACCCCATCCTAAATAATACTACACCATCCTAAAAATACTACACCATCCTAAATAATACATCATCCTATGAATACTACACCATCCTATAAATACTACACCATCCTAAATAATACGACACCATCCTAAATAATATGACACCATCCTAAATAATACGACACCATCCTAAATAATACGACACCATCCTATAAATACTACACCATCCTAAATAATACGACACCATCCTAAATAATATTACACCATCCTAAAAATACGACATCATCCTAAATAATACGACATCATCCTATAAATACTACACCATCCTAAATAATACGACACCATCCTAAAAATACGACATCATCCTAAATGATACGACATCATCCTATAAATACTACACCATCCTAAATAATACGACACCATCCCAAATAATACGACACCATCCCAAATAATACGACACCATCCCAAATAATACGACACCATCCTAAAAATACGACACCATCCTAAATAATACGACACCATCCTAAATAATATGACACCATCCTAAAAATACTACACCATCCTAAAAAAACTACACCATCCTAAATAATACAACACTATCCTAAATAATACAACACCACCCTAAATACTACATCATCCTATAAATACTACACCATCCTGAATAATACTACACCATCCTAAATGATACTACATCATCCTAAAAATACTACACAATCCTAAAAATACTACACCATCCTCAATAATACTACAACATCCCAAATAAGACATCATCCTATAAATACGACACAGTCCTAAAGAATACTACACCATCCTCTAAATACTATGCCATCCTAAATAATACTACATCATCCTAAAAATACTCCACCATCCTAAAAATACGACACCATCCTCAATAATACTACACCATCCTATAAATACTACACCATCCTATAAATACTACACCATCCTAAATAATACGACACCATCCTAAATAATACGACACCATCCTAAATAATACGACACCATCCTAAAAATACTACACCATTCTATAAATACTACACCATCCTAAATAATACGACACCATCCTAAATAATACGACACCATCCTAAATAATACGACACCATCCTAAATAATTCTACATCATCCTAAATAATACTACACCATCCTATAAATACTACACCATCCTAAATAATACGACACCATCCTAAATTATACGACATCATCCTATGAATATTACACCATCCTAAACAATACATCATCCTATAAATACTACACCATCCTAAATAATACTACACCATCCTAAATAATACGACACCATCCCAAATACTACACCATGCTAAATAATACAATACCATCCTAAATAATACTACACCATCCTAAATAATACGACACCATCCCAAATACTACACCATGCTAAATAATACAATACCATCCTAAATAATACTACACCATCCTAAATAATACGACACCATCCCAAATACTACACCATCCTAAATAATACAACACCATCCTAAATAATACGACACCATCCTAAATAATACTACATCATCCTAAATAATACGACATCATCCTATGAATACTACACCATCCGAAATAATACTACACCGTCCAAAAAATACTACACCGTCCTAAAAATACTACACCATCCTAAAAATACTACACCATCCTATAAATACTACACCATCCTAAATAATACGACACCATCCTATAAATACTACACCATTGTAAAAATACGACACCATCCTAAAAATACTACACCATCCTCAATAATACTATATCATCCTAAATAATACGACATCATCCTACATAATACTACACCATTGTAAAAATACGACACCATCCTAAAAATACTACACCATTGTAAAAATACGACACCATCCTAAACATACTACACCATCCTCAATAATACTACATAATCCTATAAATACTACACAATCCTAAATAATACGACACGATCCTAAATAATACGACACCATCCTAAATAATACGACATCATCCTATGAATACTACACCATCCTAAATAATATGACATCATCCTATAAATACTACACCATCCTAAAAATACTACACCATCCTAAATAATACTACACCATCCTAAATAGTACGACATCATCCTATAAATACTACACCATTGTAAAAATACTACACCATCCTAAAAATACTACACCATCCTCAATACTACACCATTCTCAATACTACACCATCCTAAATAATATGACATCATCCTATAAATACTACACCATCCTCAATAATACGACATCATCCTATAAATACTACTACAGCATTGTAAAAATACGACACCATCCTAAAAATACTACACCATCCTCAATAATACTATATCATCCTAAATAATACGACACCATCCTAAAAATACTACACCATTCTAAAAATACTACACCATCCTCAATAATACATCATCCTATAAATACTACACCATCCTAAATAATACTACACCATGCTAAAAATACTACACCATCCTAAATAATACGACATCATCCTATGAATACTACACCATCCTAAAAATACTACACCATCCTAAATACTACACCATCCTAAATAATACGACATCATCCTATAAATACTACACCATCCTAAAGATACTACACCATCCTAAATAATATTACCCCATCCTAAAAATAGGACATCATCCTAAATAATATTAGACCATCCTAAATAATACTACACCATACCAAATAATACGACACCATCCTAAATAATACGACACCATCCTAAAAATACTACACCATCCTAAATAATACGACACCATCCTAAATATGACACCATCCTAAAAATACTACACCATCCTAAATAATACAACACTATCCTAAATAATACAACACCACCCTAAATACTACATCATCCTATAAATACTACACCATCCTGAATAATACTACACCATCCTAAATAATACTACATCATCCTAAAAATACTACACAATCCTAAAAATACTACACCATCCTCAATAATACTACAACATCCCAAATAAGACATCATCCTATAAATACTACACAGTCCTAAAGAATACTACACCATCCTCTAAATACTACGCCATCCTAAATAATACTACATCATCCTAAAAATACTACACCATCCTAAAAATACTACACCATCCTCAATAATACTACACCATCCTATAAATACTACACCATCCTAAATAATACGACACCATCCTAAATAATACGACACCATCCTAAAAATACTACACCATCCTATAAATACTACACCATCCTAAATAATACTACACCATCCTAAATAATACTACATCATCCTAAAAATACTAAACCATCCTAAATAATACTACACCATCCTATAAATACTACACCATCCTATAAACACTACACCATCCTATAAATACTACACCATCCTAAATAACACGACACCATCCTATGAATACTACACCATCCTAAACAATACATCATCCCATAAATACTACACCATCTTAAATAATACTACACCATCCTAAATAATACGACACCATCCCAAATAATACTACACCATGCTAAATAATACAATACCATCCTAAATAATACGACATCATCCTAAATGATACTACATCATCCTAAATAATACGACATCATCCTATAAATACTACACCATCCTAAATAATACTACACCGTCCTAAAAATACTACACCATCCTATAAATACTACACCATCCTAAATAATACGACACCATCCTAAATAATACGACATCATCCTATGAATACTACACCATCCTAAATAATACTACACCGTCCTAAAAATACTACACCATCCTATAAATACTACACCATCCTAAATAATACTACACCATCCTAAATAATACGACACCATCCCAAATAATACTACACCATGCTAAATAATACAATACCATCCTAAATAATACGACACCATCCTAAATAATACTACACCATCCTAAATAATACAACACCATCCTAAATAATACGACATCATCCTAAATAATACTACATCATCCTAAATAATACATCATCCTATGAATACTACACCGTCCTAAATAATACTACACCGTCCTAAAAATACTACACCATCCTATAAATACTACACCATCCTAAATACTACACCATCCTAAATAATACAACACCATCCTAAATAATACGACACCATCCTAAATAATACGACACCATCCTAAATAATACGACACCATCCTAAAAATACTACACCATCCTATAAATACTACACCATTGTAAAAATACGACACCATCCTAAAAATACTACACCATCCTAAATAATACAACATCATCCTAAATAATACGACATCATCCTATGAATACTACACCATCCTATACAATACATCATCCTATAAATACTACACCATCCTAAATACTACACCATCCTATAAATACTACACCATTGTAAAAATACGACACCATCCTAAAAATACTACACCATGCTAAATAATACAATACCATCCTAAATAATACGACATCATCCTAAATAATACTACATCATCCTAAATAATACAACATCATCCTATGAATACTACACCGTCCTAAATAATACTACACCGTCCTAAATAATACTACACCATCCTATAAATACTACACCATCCTAAATAATACGACACCATCCTAAATAATACATCATCCTATGAATACTACACCGTCCTAAATAATACTACACCGTCCTAAAAATACTACACCATCCTATAAATACTACACCATCCTAAATAATACGACACCATCCTAAATAATACGACACCATCCTAAAAATACTACACCATCCTATAAATACTACACCATTGTAAAAATACGACACCATCCTAAAAATACTACACCATCCTAAATAATACAACATCATCCTAAATAATACGACATCATCCTATGAATACTACACCATCCTATACAATACATCATCCTATAAATACTACATCATCCTAAATACTACACCATCCTAAATAATACGACACCATCCCAAATAATACTACACCATGCTAAATAATACAATACCATCCTAAATAATACGACACCATCCTAAATAATACTACACCATCCTAAATAATACAACACCATCCTAAATAATACGACACCATCCTAAAAATACTACACAATCCTAAAAATACTACACCATCCTCAATAATACTGCAACATCCCAAATAAGACATCATCCTATAAATACTACACAGTCCTAAAGAATACTACACCATCCTCTAAATACTACGCCATCCTAAATAATACTACATCATCCTAAAAATACTACACCATCCTAAAAATACTACACCATCCTCAATAATACTACACCATCCTATAAATACTACACCATCCTAAATAATACACCATCCTAAATAATACGACACCATCCTAAAAATACTACACCATCCTATAAATACTACACCATCCTAAATAATACTACACCATCCTAAATAATACACCATCCTAAATAATACTACATCATCCTAAAAATACTAAACCATCCTAAATAATACTACACCATCCTATAAATACTACACCATCCTAAACAATACATCATCCTATAAATACTACACCATCTTAAATAATACTACACCATCCTAAATAATACGACACCATCCCAAATAATACTACACCATCCCAAATAATACTACCCCATGCTCAATAATACGAAATCATCCTAAATAATACTACATCATCCTAAATAATACTACATCATCCTAAATAATACGACATCATCCTATAAATACTACACCGTCCTAAATAATACTACACCGTCCTAAAAATACTACACCATCCTATAAATACTACACCATCCTAAATAACACGACACCATCCTATGAATACTACACCATCCTAAACAATACATCATCCCATAAATACTACACCATCTTAAATAATACTACACCATCCTAAATAATACGACACCATCCCAAATAATACTACACCATGCTAAATAATACAATACCATCCTAAATAATACGACATCATCCTAAATGATACTACATCATCCTAAATAATACGACATCATCCTATAAATACTACACCATCCTAAATAATACTACACCGTCCTAAAAATACTACACCGTCCTAAAAATACTACACCATCCTATAAATACTACACCATCCTAAATAATACGACACCATCCTAAATAATACGACATCATCCTATGAATACTACACCATCCTAAATAATACTACACCGTCCTAAAAATACTACACCATCCTATAAATACTACACCATCCTAAATAATACTACACCATCCTAAATAATACGACACCATCCCAAATAATACTACACCATGCTAAATAATACAATACCATCCTAAATAATACGACACCATCCTAAATAATACTACACCATCCTAAATAATACAACACCATCCTAAATAATACGACATCATCCTAAATAATACTACATCATCCTAAATAATACATCATCCTATGAATACTACACCGTCCTAAATAATACTACACCGTCCTAAAAATACTACACCATCCTATAAATACTACACCATCCTAAATAATACGACACCATCCTAAATAATACGACACCATCCTAAATAATACGACACCATCCTAAAAATACTACACCATCCTATAAATACTACACCATTGTAAAAATACGACACCATCCTAAAAATACTACACCATCCTAAATAATACAACATCATCCTAAATAATACGACATCATCCTATGAATACTACACCATCCTATACAATACATCATCCTATAAATACTACACCATCCTAAATACTACACCATCCTATAAATACTACACCATTGTAAAAATACGACACCATCCTAAAAATACTACACCATGCTAAATAATACAATACCATCCTAAATAATACGACATCATCCTAAATAATACTACATCATCCTAAATAATACAACATCATCCTATGAATACTACACCGTCCTAAATAATACTACACCGTCCTAAATAATACTACACCATCCTATAAATACTACACCATCCTAAATAATACGACACCATCCTAAATAATACATCATCCTATGAATACTACACCGTCCTAAATAATACTACACCGTCCTAAAAATACTACACCATCCTATAAATACTACACCATCCTAAATAATACGACACCATCCTAAATAATACGACACCATCCTAGAAATACTACACCATCCTATAAATACTACACCATTGTAAAAATACGACACCATCCTAAAAATACTACACCATCCTAAATAATACATCATCCTCCTAAATAATACGACATCATCCTATGAATACTACACCATCCTATACAATACATCATCCTATAAATACTACATCATCCTAAATACTACACCATCCTAAATAATACGACACCATCCCAAATAATACTACACCATGCTAAATAATACAATACCATCCTAAATAATACGACACCATCCTAAATAATACTACACCATCCTAAATAATACAACACCATCCTAAATAATACGACACCATCCTAAAAATACTACACAATCCTAAAAATACTACACCATCCTCAATAATACTGCAACATCCCAAATAAGACATCATCCTATAAATACTACACAGTCCTAAAGAATACTACACCATCCTCTAAATACTACGCCATCCTAAATAATACTACATCATCCTAAAAATACTACACCATCCTAAAAATACTACACCATCCTCAATAATACTACACCATCCTATAAATACTACACCATCCTAAATAATACACCATCCTAAATAATACGACACCATCCTAAAAATACTACACCATCCTATAAATACTACACCATCCTAAATAATACTACACCATCCTAAATAATACACCATCCTAAATAATACTACATCATCCTAAAAATACTAAACCATCCTAAATAATACTACACCATCCTATAAATACTACACCATCCTAAACAATACATCATCCTATAAATACTACACCATCTTAAATAATACTACACCATCCTAAATAATACGACACCATCCCAAATAATACTACACCATCCCAAATAATACTACCCCATGCTCAATAATACGAAATCATCCTAAATAATACTACATCATCCTAAATAATACTACATCATCCTAAATAATACGACATCATCCTATAAATACTACACCGTCCTAAATAATACTACACCGTCCTAAAAATACTACACCATCCTATAAATACTACACCATCCTAAATAATACGACACCATCCTAAATAATACGACATCATCCTATGAATACTAGACCATCCTAAATAATACTAAACCGTCCTAAAAATACTACACCATCCTATAAATACTACACCATCCTAAATAATACTACACCATCCTAAATAATACGACACCATCCCAAATAATACGACACCATGCTAAATAATACAATACCATCCTAAATAATACGACATCATCCTAAATAATACTACATCATCCTAAATAATACAACATCATCCTATGAATACTACACCGTCCTAAATAATACTACACCGTCCTAAATAATACTACACCGTCCTAAAAATACTACACCATCCTATAAATACTACACCGTCCTAAATAATACTACACCATCCTATGAATACTAGACCATCCTAAATAATACTACACCGTCCTAAAAATACTACACCATCCTATAAATACTACACCATCCTAAATAATACTACACCATCCTAAATAATACGACACCATCCCAAATAATACTACACCATGCTAAATAATACAATACCATCCTAAATAATACGACATCATCCTAAATAATACTACATCATCCTAAATAATACAACATCATCCTATGAATACTACACCGTCCTAAATAATACTACACCGTCCTAAATAATACTACACCGTCCTAAAAATACTACACCGTCCTAAAAATACTACACCATCCTAAATAATACGACACCATCCTAAATAATACGACACCATCCTAAATAATACGACACCATCCTAAAAATACTACACCATCCTATAAATACGACACCATTGTGAAAATACGACACCATCCTAAATAATACGACATCATCCTAAATAATACGACATCATCCTATGAATACTACACCATCCTAAACAATACATCATCCTATAAATACTACACCATCCTAAATAATACTACACCATCCTAAATAATACGACACCATCCCAAATAATACTACACCATGCTAAATAATACAATACCATCCTAAATAATACGACACCATCCTAAATAATACTACACCATCCTAAATAATACAACACCATCCTAAATAATACGACACCATCCTAAATAATACGACATCATCCTTAATGATACGACATCATCCTATGAATACGACACCATCCTAAATAATACATCTTCCTATAAATACTACACCATCCTAAATAATACAACACTATCCTAAAAAATACAACACCATCCTAAAAATACTACATCATCCTAAAAATACTACACCATCCTAAATAATACGACATCATCCTATAAATACTACACCATCCTAAATAAAACACCATCCTAAATAATACGACACCGTCCTAAATAATACTACATCATCCTAAAAATACTACACCATCCTCAATATTACTACACCATCCTAAATAATACATCATCCTATAAATACTACACCATCCCAAAAATACTACACCATCCTCAATATTACTACACCATCCTAAATAATACTACACCATCCTAAATAATACGACATCATCCTATAAATACTACACCATCCTAAATAATACTACACCATCCTAAAAATACTACACCATCCTAAATAATACGACATCATCCTATAAATACTACACCATCCTAAATAATACTACACCATCCTAAATAATACTACACCATCCTCTAAATACTACACCATCCTCAATAATACTACACCATCCTAAATAATACGACATCATCCTATAAATACTACACCATCCTATAAATACTACACCATCATAAATAAGACATCATCCTATAAATACTACACCATCCTAAAAATACTACACCATCCTAAATACTACACCATCCTAAATAATACGACACCATCCCAAATAATACTACACCATGCTAAATAATACAATACCATCCTAAATAAGACGACATCATCCTAAATAATACAACACCATCCTAAATAATACGACATCATCCTAAATAATACTACATCATCCTAAATAATACGACATCATCCTATGAATACTACACCGTCCTAAATAATACTACACCGTCCTAAAAATACTACACCATCCTCTAAATACTACACCATCCTCAATAATACTACACCATCCTAAATAATACGACACCATCCTATAAATACTACACCATCATAAATGATAAGACATCATCCTATAAATACTACACCATCCTAAAAATACTACACCATCCTAAAAATACTACACCATCCTCAATAATACTACACCATCCTATAAATACTACACCATCCTAAATAATACACCATCCTAAATAATACGACACCATCCTAAAAATACTACACCATCCTATAAATACTACACCATCCTAAATAATACTACACCATCCTAAATAATACACCATCCTAAATAATACT
The DNA here is from genome assembly GCF_933228915.1 of Telmatherina bonti. Lineage (NCBI taxonomy): Eukaryota > Metazoa > Chordata > Actinopteri > Atheriniformes > Telmatherinidae > Telmatherina > Telmatherina bonti. The sequence goes on along the minus strand of NC_136623.1, from coordinate 5,357,282 downwards.
ACATCATCCTAAAAATACTAAACCATCCTAAATAATACTACACCATCCTATAAATACTACACCATCCTAAACAATACATCATCCTATAAATACTACACCATCTTAAATAATACTACACCATCCTAAATAATACGACACCATCCCAAATAATACTACACCATCCCAAATAATACTACCCCATGCTCAATAATACGAAATCATCCTAAATAATACTACATCATCCTAAATAATACTACATCATCCTAAATAATACGACATCATCCTATAAATACTACACCGTCCTAAATAATACTACACCGTCCTAAAAATACTACACCATCCTATAAATACTACACCATCCTAAATAATACGACACCATCCTAAATAATACGACATCATCCTATGAATACTAGACCATCCTAAATAATACTACACCGTCCTAAAAATACTACACCATCCTATAAATACTACACCATCCTAAATAATACTACACCATCCTAAATAATACGACACCATCCCAAATAATACGACACCATGCTAAATAATACAATACCATCCTAAATAATACGACATCATCCTAAATAATACTACATCATCCTAAATAATACAACATCATCCTATGAATACTACACCGTCCTAAATAATACTACGCCGTCCTAAATAATACTACACCGTCCTAAAAATACTACACCATCCTATAAATACTACACCGTCCTAAATAATACTACACCATCCTATGAATACTAGACCATCCTAAATAATACTACACCGTCCTAAAAATACTACACCATCCTATAAATACTACACCATCCTAAATAATACTACACCATCCTAAATAATACGACACCATCCCAAATAATACTACACCATGCTAAATAATACAATACCATCCTAAATAATACGACATCATCCTAAATAATACTACATCATCCTAAATAATACAACATCATCCTATGAATACTACACCGTCCTAAATAATACTACACCGTCCTAAATAATACTACACCGTCCTAAAAATACTACACCGTCCTAAAAATACTACACCATCCTAGATAATACGACACCATCCTAAATAATACGACACCATCCTAAAAATACTACACCATCCTATAAATACGACACCATTGTGAAAATACGACACCATCCTAAATAATACGACATCATCCTAAATAATACGACATCATCCTATGAATACTACACCATCCTAAACAATACATCATCCTATAAATACTACACCATCCTAAATAATACTACACCATCCTAAATAATACGACACCATCCCAAATAATACTACACCATGCTAAATAATACAATACCATCCTAAATAATACGACACCATCCTAAATAATACTACACCATCCTAAATAATACAACACCATCCTAAATAATACGACACCATCCTAAATAATACGACATCATCCTTAATGATACGACATCATCCTATGAATACGACACCATCCTAAATAATACATCTTCCTATAAATACTACACCATCCTAAATAATACAACACTATCCTAAAAAATACAACACCATCCTAAAAATACTACATCATCCTAAAAATACTACACCATCCTAAATAATACGACATCATCCTATAAATACTACACCATCCTAAATAAAACACCATCCTAAATAATACGACACCGTCCTAAATAATACTACATCATCCTAAAAATACTACACCATCCTCAATATTACTACACCATCCTAAATAATACATCATCCTATAAATACTACACCATCCCAAAAATACTACACCATCCTCAATATTACTACACCATCCTAAATAATACTACACCATCCTAAATAATACGACATCATCCTATAAATACTACACCATCCTAAATAATACTACACCATCCTAAAAATACTACACCATCCTAAATAATACGACATCATCCTATAAATACTACACCATCCTAAATAATACTACACCATCCTAAATAATACTACACCATCCTCTAAATACTACACCATCCTCAATAATACGACACCATCCTAAAAATACTACACCATCCTATAAATACGACACCATTGTGAAAATACGACACCATCCTAAATAATACGACATCATCCTAAATAATACGACATCATCCTATGAATACTACACCATCCTAAACAATACATCATCCTATAAATACTACACCATCCTAAATAATACTACACCATCCTAAATAATACGACACCATCCCAAATAATACTACACCATGCTAAATAATACAATACCATCCTAAATAATACGACACCATCCTAAATAATACTACACCATCCTAAATAATACAACACCATCCTAAATAATACGACACCATCCTAAATAATACGACATCATCCTTAATGATACGACATCATCCTATGAATACGACACCATCCTAAATAATACATCTTCCTATAAATACTACACCATCCTAAATAATACAACACTATCCTAAAAAATACAACACCATCCTAAAAATACTACATCATCCTAAAAATACTACACCATCCTAAATAATACGACATCATCCTATAAATACTACACCATCCTAAATAAAACACCATCCTAAATAATACGACACCGTCCTAAATAATACTACATCATCCTAAAAATACTACACCATCCTCAATATTACTACACCATCCTAAATAATACATCATCCTATAAATACTACACCATCCCAAAAATACTACACCATCCTCAATATTACTACACCATCCTAAATAATACTACACCATCCTAAATAATACGACATCATCCTATAAATACTACACCATCCTAAATAATACTACACCATCCTAAAAATACTACACCATCCTAAATAATACGACATCATCCTATAAATACTACACCATCCTAAATAATACTACACCATCCTAAATAATACTACACCATCCTCTAAATACTACACCATCCTCAATAATACTACACCATCCTAAATAATACGACATCATCCTATAAATACTACACCATCCTATAAATACTACACCATCATAAATAAGACATCATCCTATAAATACTACACCATCCTAAAAATACTACACCATCCTAAATACTACACCATCCTAAATAATACGACACCATCCCAAATAATACTACACCATGCTAAATAATACAATACCATCCTAAATAATACGACATCATCCTAAATAATACAACACCATCCTAAATAATACGACATCATCCTAAATAATACTACATCATCCTAAATAATACGACATCATCCTATGAATACTACACCGTCCTAAATAATACTACACCGTCCTAAAAATACTACACCATCCTCTAAATACTACACCATCCTCAATAATACTACACCATCCTAAATAATACGACATCATCCTATAAATACTACACCATCCTATAAATACTACACCATCATAAATGATAAGACATCATCCTATAAATACTACACCATCCTAAAAATACTACACCACCCTAAAAATACTACACCATCCTAAATAATACGACATCATCCTAAATAATACGACACCGTCCTAAATAATACTACACCGTCCTAAATAATACTACACCGTCCTAAATAATACGACATCATCCTAAATAATACGACATCATCCTATGAATACTACACAATCCTAAACAATACATCATCCTAAAAATACTACACCATCCTAAATACTACACCATCCTAAATAATACGACACCATCCCAAATAATACTACACCATCCTAAATAATACTACACCATCCTAAATAATACAACACCATCCTAAATAATACGACATCATCCTAAATAATACTACATCATCCTAAATAATACGACATCATCCTATGAATACTACACCGTCCTAAATAATACTACACCGTCCTAAAAATACTACACCATCCTATAGATACTGCACCATCCTAAATAATACGACACCATCCTAAATAATACGACACCATCCTATAAATACGACACCATCCTATAAATACTACACCATTGTAAAAATACTACACCATCCTATAGATACTGCACCATCCTAAATAATACGACACCATCCTAAATAATACGACACCATCCTATAAATACGACACCATCCTATAAATACTACACCATTGTAAAAATACGACACCATCCTAAAAATACTACACCATCCTAAATAATACAACATCATCCTAAATAATACGACATCATCCTATGAATACTACACCATCCTAAACAATACATCATCCTATAAATACTACACCATCCTAAATAATACTACACCATCCTAAATAATACGACACCATCCCAAATAATACTACACCATGCTAAATAATACAATACCATCCTAAATAATACAACACCATCCTAAAAATACTACACCATTGTAAAAATACGACACCATCCTAAACATACTACACCATCCTAAATAATACTACATAATCCTGTAAATACTACACAATCCTAAATAATACGACACGATCCTAAATAATACGACACCATCCTAAATAATACGACATCATCCTATGAATACTACACCATCCTCAATAATACGACATCATCCTATAAATACTACTACAGCATTGTAAAAATACGACACCATCCTAAAAATACTACACCATCCTCGATAATACTATATCATCCTAAATAATACGACATCATCCTAAATAATACTACACCATTGTAAAAATACGACACCATACTAAAAATACTACACCATCCTAAATACTACACCATCCTAAATAATACGACACCATCCCAAATAATACTACACCATGCTAAATAATACAATACCATCCTAAATAAAACGACACCATCCTAAATAATACTACACAATCCTAAATAATACAACACCATCCTAAATAATACGACATCATCCTAAATGATACTACATCATCCTAAATAATACGACATCATCCTATGAATACTACACCGTCCTAAAAATACTACACCATCCTATAAATACTACACCATCCTAAATAATACGACACCATCCTAAAAATACTACACCATCCTATAAATACTACACCATCCTATAAATACGACACCATTGAAAAAATAGGACACCATCCTAAATAATACATCATCCTAAATAATACGACATCATCCTATGAATACTACACCATCCTAAAAAATACTACACCATCCTAAATAATACGACACCATCCCAAATAATACTACACCATGCTAAATAATACAATACCATCCTAACGAATACGACACCATCCTAAATAATACTACACCATCCTAAATAATACAACACCATCCTAAATAATACGACACCATCCTAAATAATACGACATCATCCTAAATAATACGACATTATCCTATGAATACTACACAATCCTAAATAATACATCTTCCTATAAATACTACACCATCCTAAATAATACAACACTATCCTAAAAAATACAACACCATCCTAAATACTACATCATCCAGTAAATACTACACCATCCTAAATAATACTGCACCATCCTATAATTACTACATCATCCTAAAAATACTACATCATCCTAAAAATACTACACCATCCTAAATAATACGACATCATCCTATAAATACTACACCATCCTAAAAATACTACACCATCCTCAATAATACTACACCATCCTAAATAATACATCATCCTATAAATACTACACCATCCCAAAAATACTACACCATCCTCAATATTACTACTCCATCCTAAATAATACTACACCATCCTAAATAATACGACATCATCCTATAAATACTACACTATCCTCAATAATACTACACCATCCTAAATAATACGACATCATCCTATAAATACTACACCATCCTATAAATACTACACCATCATAAATTATAAGACATCATCCTATAAATACTACACCATCCTAAAAATACTACACCATCCTAAATACCACACCATCCTAAATACTACACCATCCTAAATAATACAACACCATCCTAAATAATACGACACCATCCTAAATAATACGACACCGTCCTAAATAATACGACACCGTCCTAAATAATACGACACCGTCCTAAATAATACTACACCATCCTAAATACTACACCATCCTAAATAATACTACACCATCCTAAATAATACTACACCATCCTAAATAATACGACACCATCCCAAATAATACTACACCATGCTAAATAATACAATACCATCCTAAATAATACAATACCATCCTAAATATTACGACACCATCCTAAATAATACTACACCATCCTAAATAATACAACACCATCCTAAATAATACGACATCATCCTAAATAATACTACATCATCCTAAATAATACATCATCCTATAAATACTACACCGTCCTAAATAATACTACACCGTCCTAAAAATACTACACCATCCTATAAATACTACACCATCCTAAATAATACGACACCATCCTAAAAATACTACACCATCCTATAAATACTACACCATTGTAAAAATACGACACCATCCTAAAAATACTACACCATCCTAAATAATACAACATCATCCTAAATAATACGACATCATCCTATGAATACTACACCATCCTAAGCAATACATCATCCTATAAATACTACACCATCCTATAAATACTACACCATCCTAAATAATACTACACCATTGTAAAAATACGACACCATCCTAAAAATACGGCACCATCCTCAATAATACTATATCATCCTAAATAATACGACATCATCCTAAATAATACTACACCATTGTAAAAATACGACACCATCCTAAAAAAACTACACCATTCTAAAAATACTACACCATCCTCAATAATACATCATCCTATAAATACTACACCATGCTAAAAATACTACACCATCCTAAATAATACGACATCATCCTATGAATACTACACCATCCTAAAAATACTACACCATCCTAAATAATACTACACCATCCTAAATAATACGACATCATCCTATAAATACTACACCATCCTAAAGATACTACACCATCCTAAATAATATTACACCATCCTAAAAATACGACATCATCCTAAATAATACGACATCATCCTATAAATACTACACCATCCTAAATACTACACCATCCCAAATAATACGACACCATCCTAAATAATACGACACCATCCTAAAAATACTACACCATCCTAAATAATACGACACCATCCTAAATAATACGACACCATCCTAAATAATGACACCATCCTAAAAATACTACACCATCCTAAATAATACAACACTATCCTAAATAATACAACACCACCCTATAAATACTACACCATCCTGAATAATACTACACCATCCTAAATAATACTACATCATCCTAAAAATACTACACAATCCTAAAAATACTACACCATCCTCAATAATACTACAACATCCCAAATGAGACATCATCCTATAAATACTACACAGTCCTAAAGAATACTACACCATCCTCTAAATACTACGCCATCCTAAATAATACTACATCATCCTAAAAATACTACACCATCCTAAAAATACTACACCATCCTCAATAATACTACACCATCCTATAAATACTACACCATCCTAAATAATACAACACCATCCTAAATAATACAACACCATCCTAAAAATACTACACCATCCTATAAATACTACACCATCCTAAATAATACTACACCATCCTAAATAATACAACACCATCCTAAATAGTACTACATCATCCTAAAAGTACTAAACCATCCTAAATAATACTACACCATCCTATAAATACTACACCATCCTAAATAATACGACACCATCCTAAATAATACGACATCATCCTATGAATACTACACCATCCTAAACAATACATCATCCTATAAATACTACACCATCTTAAATAATACTACACCATCCTAAATAATACGACACCATCCCAAATAATACTACACCATGCTAAATAATACAATACCATCCTAAATAATACGACATCATCCTAAATAATACTACATCATCCTAAATAATACGACATCATCCTATGAATACTACACCATCCTAAATAATACTACACCGTCCTAAAAATACTACACCATCCTATAAATACTACACCATCCTAAATAATACGACACCATCCTAAATAATACGACACCATCCTAAATAATACGACATCATCCTATGAATACTACACCATCCTAAATAATACTACACCGTCCTAAAAATACTACACCATCCTATAAATACTACACCATCCTATAAATACTACACCATCCTAAATAATACGACACCATCCTAAATAATACGACATCATCCTAAATAATACGACATCATCCTAAATAATACGACATCATCCTAAATAATACGACATCATCCTATGAATACTACACCGTCCTAAATAATACTACACCGTCCTAAAAATACTACACCATCCTATAAATACTACACCATTGTAAAAATACGACACCATCCTAAAAATACGACACCATCCTAAAAATACTACACCATCCTAAATAATACAACATCATCCTAAATAATACATCATCCTATGAATACTACACCATCCTAAACAATACATCATCCTATAAATACTACACCATCCTAAATAATACTACACCATCCTAAATAATACGACACCATCCCAAATAATACTACACCATGCTAAATAATACAATACCATCCTAAATAATACACCATCCTAAAAATACTACACCATTGTAAAAATACGACACCATCCTAAACATACTACACCATCCTAAATAATACTACATAATCCTATAAATACTACACAATCCTAAATATGACACGATCCTAAATAATACGTCACCATCCTGAATAATACATCATCCTATGAATACTACACCATCCTAAATAATATGACATCATCCTATAAATACTACACCATCCTAAAAATACTACACCATCCTAAAAATACTACACCATCCTAAATAATACGACACCATCCTAAATAATACGACACCATCCTAAATGACACCATCCTAAAAATACTACACCATCCTAAATAATACAACACTATCCTAAATAATACAACACCACCCTATAAATACTACACCATCCTGAATAATACTACACCATCCTAAATAATACTACATCATCCTAAAAATACTACACAATCCTAAAAATACTACACCATCCTCAATAATACTACAACATCCCAAATGAGACATCATCCTATAAATACTACAGTCCTAAAGAATACTACACCATCCTCTAAATACTACGCCATCCTAAATAATACTACATCATCCTAAAAATACTACACCATCCTAAAAATACTACACCATCCTCAATAATACTACACCATCCTATAAATACTACACCATCCTAAATAATACGACACCATCCTAAATAATACGACACCATCCTAAAAATACTACACCATCCTATAAATACTACACCATCCTAAATAATACTACACCATCCTAAATAATACTACACCATCCTAAATAATACAACACCATCCTAAATAGTACTACATCATCCTAAAAGTACTAAACCATCCTAAATAATACTACACCATCCTATAAATACTACACCATCCTAAATAATACGACACCATCCTAAATAATACGACATCATCCTATGAATACTACACCATCCTAAACAATACATCATCCTATAAATACTACACCATCTTAAATAATACTACACCATCCTAAATAATACGACACCATCCCAAATAATACTACACCATGCTAAATAATACAATACCATCCTAAATAATACGACATCATCCTAAATAATACTACATCATCCTAAATAATACGACATCATCCTATGAATACTACACCATCCTAAATAATACTACACCGTCCTAAAAATACTACACCATCCTATAAATACTACACCATCCTAAATAATACGACACCATCCTAAATAATACGACACCATCCTAAATAATACGACATCATCCTATGAATACTACACCATCCTAAATAATACTACACCGTCCTAAAAATACTACACCATCCTATAAATACTACACCATCCTAAATAATACGACACCATCCTAAATAATACGACATCATCCTAAATAATACGACATCATCCTAAATAATACGACATCATCCTAAATAATACGACATCATCCTATGAATACTACACCGTCCTAAATAATACTACACCGTCCTAAAAATACTACACCATCCTAAAAATACTACACCATCCTATAAATACTACACCATTGTAAAAATACGACACCATCCTAAAAATACTACACCATCCTAAATAATACAACATCATCCTAAATAATACATCATCCTATGAATACTACACCATCCTAAACAATACATCATCCTATAAATACTACACCATCCTAAATAATACTACACCATCCTAAATAATACGACACCATCCCAAATAATACTACACCATGCTAAATAATACAATACCATCCTAAATAATACACCATCCTAAAAATACTACACCATTGTAAAAATACGACACCATCCTAAACATACTACACCATCCTAAATAATACTACATAATCCTATAAATACTACACAATCCTAAATAATATGACACGATCCTAAATAATACGTCACCATCCTGAATAATACATCATCCTATGAATACTACACCATCCTAAATAATATGACATCATCCTATAAATACTACACCATCCTAAAAATACTACACCATCCTAAATAATACTACACCATCCTAAATAGTACGACATCATCCTGTAAATACTACACCATTGTAAAAATACGACACCATCCTAAAAATACTACACCATTCTAAAAATATGACACCATCCTCAATACTACACCATTCTCAATACTACACCATCCTAAATAATATGACATCATCCTATAAATACTACACCATCCTCAATAATACGACATCATCCTATAAATACTACTACAGCATTGTAAAAATACACCATCCTAAAAATACTACACCATTCTAAAAATACTACACCATCCTCAATAATACATCATCCTATAAATACTACACCATCCTAAATAATACTACACCATGCTAAAAATACTACATCATCCTAAATAATACGACATCATCCTATGAATACTACACCATCCTAAAAATACTACACCATCCTAAAAATACTACACCATCCTAAATAATACTACACCATCCTAAATAATACGACATCATCCTATAAATACTACACCATCCTAAAGATACTACACCATCCTAAATAATATTACACCATCCTAAAAATACGACATCATCCTAAATAATACGACATCATCCTATAAATACTACACCATCCTAAATAATACTACACCATCCCAAATAATACGACACCATCCTAAATAATACGACACCATCCTAAAAATACTACACCATCCTAAATAATACGACACCATCCTAAATAATGACACCATCCTAAAAATACTACACCATCCTAAATAATACCACACTATCCTAAATAATACAACACCACCCTAAATACTACATCATCCTATAAATACTACACCATCCTGAATAATACTACACCATCCTAAATAATACTACATCATCCTAAAAATACTACACAATCCTAAAAATACTACACCATCCTCAATAATACTACAACATCCCAAATGAGACATCATCCTAAATAATACGACACCATCCTAAATAATACGACACCATCCTAAATAATACGACACCATCCTATAAATACTACACCATCCTAAATAATACGACATCATCCTAAATAATACTACATCATCCTAAATAATACATCATCCTATAAATACTACACCGTCCTAAATAATACTACACCATCCTAAATAGTACGACATCATCCTGTAAATACTACACCATTGTAAAAATACGACACCATCCTAAAAATACTACACCATTCTAAAAATATGACACCATCCTCAATACTACACCATTCTCAATACTACACCATCCTAAATAATATGACATCATCCTATAAATACTACACCATCCTCAATAATACGACATCATCCTATAAATACTACTACAGCATTGTAAAAATACACCATCCTAAAAATACTACACCATTCTAAAAATACTACACCATCCTCAATAATACATCATCCTATAAATACTACACCATCCTAAATAATACTACACCATGCTAAAAATACTACATCATCCTAAATAATACGACATCATCCTATGAATACTACACCATCCTAAAAATACTACACCATCCTAAAAATACTACACCATCCTAAATAATACTACACCATCCTAAATAATACGACATCATCCTATAAATACTACACCATCCTAAAGATACTACACCATCCTAAATGATATTACACCATCCTAAAAATACGACATCATCCTAAATAATACGACATCATCCTATAAATACTACACCATCCTAAATAATACTACACCATCCCAAATAATACGACACCATCCTAAATAATACACCATCCTAAAAATACTACACCATCCTAAATAATACGACACCATCCTAAATAATACGACACCATCCTAAATAATGACACCATCCTAAAAATACTACACCATCCTAAATAATACCACACTATCCTAAATAATACAACACCACCCTAAATACTACATCATCCTATAAATACTACACCATCCTGAATAATACTACACCATCCTAAATAATACTACATCATCCTAAAAATACTACACAATCCTAAAAATACTACACCATCCTCAATGATACTACAACATCCCAAATGAGACATCATCCTATAAATACTACACAGTCCTAAAGAATACTACACCATCCTCTAAATACTACGCCATCCTAAATAATACTACATCATCCTAAAAATACTACACCATCCTAAAAATACTACACCATCCTCAATAATACTACACCATCCTATAAATACTACACCATCCTAAATAATACGACACCATCCTAAATAATACGACACCATCCTAAATAATACGACACCATCCTATAAATACTACACCATCCTAAATAATACTACACCATCCTAAATAATACAACACCATCCTAAATAATACTACATCATCCTAAAAATACTAAACCATCCTAAATAATACTACACCATCCTATAAATACTACACCCTCCTATAAATACTACACCATCCTAAATAATACGACACCATCCTAAATAATACGACATCATCCTATGAATACTACACCATCCTAAACAATACATCATCCTATAAATACTACACCATCTTAAATAATACTACACCATCCTAAATAATACGACACCATCCCAAATAATACTACACCATGCTAAATAATACAATACCATCCTAAATAATACGACATCATCCTAAATAATACTACATCATCCTAAATAATACGACATCATCCTATGAATACTACACCATCCTAAATAATACTACACCGTCCTAAAAATACTACACCATCCTATAAATACTACACCATCCTAAATAATACGACACCATCCTAAATAATACGACACCATCCTAAATAATACGACATCATCCTATGAATACTACACCATCCTAAATAATACTACACCGTCCTAAAAATACTACACCATCCTAAATAATACGACACCATCCTAAATAATACGACACCATCCTAAATAATACGACATCATCCTAAATAATACGACATCATCCTATGAATACTACACCATCCTAAACAATACATCATCCTATAAATACTACACCATCCTAAATAATACTACACCATCCTAAATAATACGACACCATCCCAAATAATACTACACCATGCTAAATAATACAATACCATCCTAAATAATACGACACCATCCTAAATAAGACGACATCATCCTATGAATACTACACCATCCTAAACAATACATCATCCTATAAATACTACACCATCCTAAAAATACTACACCATCCTAAAAATACTACACCATCCTCAATAATACTACACCATCCTAAATAATATGACACCATCCTAAATAATACGACATCATCCTATGAATACTACACCATCCTAAATAATACATCTTCCTATAAATACTACACCATCCTAAATAATACAACACTATCCTAAAAAATACAACACCATCCTAAATACTACATCATCCAATAAATACTACACCATCCTAAATACTGCACCATCCTTTAATTACTACATCATCCTAAAAATACTACATCATCCTAAAAATACTACACCATCCTAAATAATACGACATCATCCTATAAATACTACACCATCCCAAAAATACTTCACCATCCTCAATAATACTACACCATCCTAAATAATACTACACCATCCTAAATAATACGACACCATCCCAAATAATACTACACCATGCCAAATAATACAATACCATCCTAAATAATACGACACCATCCTAAATAATACTACACCATCCTAAATAATACAACATCATCCTAAATAATACTACATCATCCTATGAATACTACACCGTCCTAAATAATACTACACCGTCCTAAAAATACTACACCATCCTATAAATACTACACCATCCTAAATAATACGACACCATCCTAAAAATACTACACCATCCTATAAATACTACACCATCCTAAATAATACGACACCATCCTAAAAATACTACACCATCCTAAATAATACATCATCCTAAATAATACGACATCATCCTATGAATACTACACCATCCTAAACAATACATCATCCTATAAATACTACACCATCCTAAATAATACTACACCATCCTAAATAATACTACACCATCCTAAATAATACGACACCATCCCAAATAATACTACACCATGCTAAATAATACAATACCATCCTAAATAATACGACACCATCCTAAAAATACTACACCATTGTAAAAATACGACACCATCCTAAACATACTACACCATCCTAAATAATACTACATAATCCTATAAATACTACACAATCCTAAATAATACGACACGATCCTAAATAATACGACACCATCCTAAATAATACGACATCATCCTATGAATACTACACCATCCTAAATAATACTACACCGTCCTAAAAATACTACACCATCCTATAAATACTACACCATCCTAAATAATACGACACCATCCTAAATAATACGACATCATCCTAAATAATACGACATCATCCTATGAATACTACACCATCCTAAACAATACATCATCCTATAAATACTACACCATCCTAAATAATACTACACCATCCTAAATAATACGACACCATCCCAAATAATACTACACCATGCTAAATAATACAATACCATCCTAAATAATACGACACCATCCTAAATAAGACGACATCATCCTATAAATACTACACCATCCTAAAGAATACTACACCATCCTCTAAATACTACGCCATCTTAAATAATACTACATCATCCTAAAAATACTACACCATCCTAAAAATACTACACCATCCTCAATAATACTACACCATCCTAAATAATACGACACCATCCTAAATACTACATCATCCAATAAATACTACACCATCCTAAATAATACTGCACCATCCTATAATTACTACATCATCCTAAAAATACTACATCATCCTAAAAATACTACATCATCCTAAAAATACTACATCATCCTATAAATACTACACCATCCCAAAAATACTTCACCATCCTCAATAATACTACACCATCCTAAATAATACTACACCATCCTAAATAATACGACACCATCCCAAATAATACTACACCATGCTAAATAATACAATACCATCCTAAATAATACGACACCATCCTAAATAATACTACACCATCCTAAATAATACAACACCATCCTAAATAATACGACATCATCCTAAATAATACTACATCATCCTAAATAATACGACATCATCCTATGAATACTACACCGTCCTAAAAATACTACACCATCCTATAAATACTACACCATCCTAAATAATACGACACCATCCTAAAAATACTACACCATCCTATAAATACTACACCATTGTAAAAATACGACACCATCCTAAAAATACTACACCATCCTAAATAATACATCATCCTAAATAATACGACATCATCCTATGAATACTACACCATCCTAAACAATACATCATCCTATAAATACTACACCATCCTAAATAATACTACACCATCCTAAATAATACGACACCATCCCAAATAATACTACACCATGCTAAATAATACAATACCATCCTAAATAATACGACACCATCCTAAAAATACTACACCATTGTAAAAATACGACACCATCCTAAACATACTACACCATCCTAAATAATACTACATAATCCTATAAATACTACACAATCCTAAATAATACGACACGATCCTAAATAATACGACACCATCCTAAATAATACGACATCATCCTATGAATACTACACCATCCTAAATAATACTACACCGTCCTAAAAATACTACACCATCCTATAAATACTACACCATCCTAAATAATACGACACCATCCTAAATAATACGACATCATCCTAAATAATACGACATCATCCTATGAATACTACACCATCCTAAACAATACATCATCCTATAAATACTACACCATCCTAAATAATACTACACCATCCTAAATAATACGACACCATCCCAAATAATACTACACCATGCTAAATAATACAATACCATCCTAAATAATACGACACCATCCTAAATAAGACGACATCATCCTATAAATACTACACCATCCTAAAGAATACTACACCATCCTCTAAATACTACGCCATCTTAAATAATACTACATCATCCTAAAAATACTACACCATCCTAAAAATACTACACCATCCTCAATAATACTACACCATCCTAAATAATACGACACCATCCTAAATAATACGACATCATCCTATGAATACTACACCATCCTAAATAATACATCTTCCTATAAATACTACACCATCCTAAATAATACACTATCCTAAAAAATACAACACCATCCTAAATACTACATCATCCAATAAATACTACACCATCCTAAATAATACTGCACCATCCTATAATTACTACATCATCCTAAAAATACTACATCATCCTAAAAATACTACACCATCCTCAATAATACTACACCATCCTAAATAATACGACACCATCCTAAATAATACGACATCATCCTATGAATACTACACCATCCTAAATAATACATCTTCCTATAAATACTACACCATCCTAAATAATACAACACTATCCTAAAAAATACAACACCATCCTAAATACTACATCATCCAATAAATACTACACCATCCTAAATAATACTGCACCATGCTATAATTACTACATCATCCTAAAAATACTACATCATCCTAAAAATACTACACCATCCTAAATAATACGACATCATCCTATAAATACTACACCATCCCAAAAATACTTCACCATCCTCAATAATACTACACCATCCTAAATAATACTACACCATCCTAAATAATACGACACCATCCCAAATAATACTACACCATGCTAAATAATACAATACCATCCTAAATAATACGACACCATCCTAAATAATACTACACCATCCTAAATAATACAACACCATCCTAAATAATACGACATCATCCTAAATAATACTACATCATCCTAAATAATACGACATCATCCTATGAATACTACACCGTCCTAAATAATACTACACCGTCCTAAAAATACTACACCATCCTATAAATACTACACCATCCTAAATAATACGACACCATCCTAAAAATACTACACCATCCTATAAATACTACACCATTGGAAAAATACGACACCATCCTAAAAATACTACACCATCCTAAATAATACATCATCCTAAATAATACGACATCATCCTATGAATACTACACCATCCTAAACAATACATCATCCTATAAATACTACACCATCCTAAATAATACTACACCATCCTAAATAATACGACACCATCCCAAATAATACTACACCATGCTAAATAATACAATACCATCCTAAATAATACGACACCATCCTAAAAATACTACACCATTGTAAAAATACGACACCATCCTAAACATACTACACCATCCTAAATAATACTACATAATCCTATAAATACTACACAATCCTAAATAATACGACACGATCCTAAATAATACGACACCATCCTAAATAATACGACATCATCCTATGAATACTACACCATCCTAAATAATACTACACCGTCCTAAAAATACTACACCATCCTATAAATACTACACCATCCTAAATAATACGACACCATCCTAAATAATACGACATCATCCTAAATAATACGACATCATCCTATGAATACTACACCATCCTAAACAATACATCATCCTATAAATACTACACCATCCTAAATAATACTACACCATCCTAAATAATACGACACCATCCCAAATAATACTACACCATGCTAAATAATACAATACCATCCTAAATAATACGACACCATCCTAAATAAGACGACATCATCCTATAAATACTACACCATCCTAAAGAATACTACACCATCCTCTAAATACTACGCCATCTTAAATAATACTACATCATCCTAAAAATACTACACCATCCTAAAAATACTACACCATCCTCAATAATACTACACCATCCTAAATAATACGACACCATCCTAAATAATACGACATCATCCTATGAATACTACACCATCCTAAATAATACATCTTCCTATAAATACTACACCATCCTAAAAATACTACACCATCCTCAATAATACTACACCATCCTAAATAATACGACACCATCCTAAATAATACGACATCATCCTATGAATACTACACCATCCTAAATAATACATCATCCAATAAATACTACACCATCCTAAATAATACTGCACCATCCTATATTTACTACATCATCCTAAAAATACTACATCATCCTAAAAATACTACACCATCCTAAATAATACGACATCATCCTATAAATACTACACCATCCTAAATAAAACACCATCCTAAATAATACGACACCGTCCTAAATACTACATCATCCTAAAAATACTACACCATCCTCAATATTACTACACCATCCTAAATAATACGACATCATCCTATAAATACTACACCATCCCAAAAATACTACACGATCCTCAATATTACTACACCATCCTAAATAATACTACACCATCCTAAATAATACGACACCATCCCAAATAATACTACACCATGCTAAATAATACAATACCATCCTAAATAATACGACACCATCCTAAATAAGACGACATCATCCTATGAATACTACACCATCCTAAACAATACATCATCCTATAAATACTACACCATCCTAAAAATACTACACCATCCTAAAAATACTACACCATCCTCAATAATACGACACCATCCTAAATAATACGACATCATCCTATGAATACTACACCATCCTAAATAATACATCTTCCTATAAATACTACACCATCCTAAATAATACAACACTATCCTAAAAAATACAACACCATCCTAAATACTACATCATCCAATAAATACTACACCATCCTAAATAATACTACACCATCCTAAATAATACGACACCATCCCAAATAATACTACACCATGCTAAATAATACAATACCATCCTAAATAATACGACACCATCCTAAAAATACTACACCATTGTAAAAATACGACACCATCCTAAACATACTACACCATCCTAAATAATACTACATAATCCTATAAATACTACACAATCCTAAATAATACGACACGATCCTAAATAATACGACACCATCCTAAATAATACGACATCATCCTATGAATACTACACCATCCTAAATAATACTACACCGTCCTAAAAATACTACACCATCCTATAAATACTACACCATCCTAAATAATACGACACCATCCTAAATAATACGACATCATCCTAAATAATACGACATCATCCTATGAATACTACACCATCCTAAACAATACATCATCCTATAAATACTACACCATCCTAAATAATACTACACCATCCTAAATAATACGACACCATCCCAAATAATACTACACCATGCTAAATAATACAATACCATCCTAAATAATACGACACCATCCTAAATAAGACGACATCATCCTATAAATACTACACCATCCTAAAGAATACTACACCATCCTCTAAATACTACGCCATCTTAAATAATACTACATCATCCTAAAAATACTACACCATCCTAAAAATACTACACCATCCTCAATAATACTACACCATCCTAAATAATACGACACCATCCTAAATAATACGACATCATCCTATGAATACTACACCATCCTAAATAATACATCTTCCTATAAATACTACACCATCCTAAAAATACTACACCATCCTCAATAATACTACACCATCCTAAATAATACGACACCATCCTAAATAATACGACATCATCCTATGAATACTACACCATCCTAAATAATACATCATCCAATAAATACTACACCATCCTAAATAATACTGCACCATCCTATATTTACTACATCATCCTAAAAATACTACATCATCCTAAAAATACTACACCATCCTAAATAATACGACATCATCCTATAAATACTACACCATCCTAAATAAAACACCATCCTAAATAATACGACACCGTCCTAAATACTACATCATCCTAAAAATACTACACCATCCTCAATATTACTACACCATCCTAAATAATACGACATCATCCTATAAATACTACACCATCCCAAAAATACTACACGGTCCTCAATATTACTACACCATCCTAAATAATACTACACCATCCTAAATAATACGACACCATCCCAAATAATACTACACCATGCTAAATAATACAATACCATCCTAAATAATACGACACCATCCTAAATAAGACGACATCATCCTATGAATACTACACCATCCTAAACAATACATCATCCTATAAATACTACACCATCCTAAAAATACTACACCATCCTAAAAATACTACACCATCCTCAATAATACGACACCATCCTAAATAATACGACATCATCCTATGAATACTACACCATCCTAAATAATACATCTTCCTATAAATACTACACCATCCTAAATAATACAACACTATCCTAAAAAATACAACACCATCCTAAATACTACATCATCCAATAAATACTACACCATCCTAAATAATACTGCACCATCCTATAATTACTACATCATCCTAAAAATACTACATCATCCTAAAAATACTACACCATCCTAAATAATACGACATCATCCTATAAATACTACACCATCCCAAAAATACTTCACCATCCTCAATAATACTACACCATCCTAAATAATACTACACCATCCTAAATAATACGACACCATCCCAAATAATACTACACCATGCTAAATAATACAATACCATCCTAAATAATACGACACCATCCTAAATAATACTACACCATCCTAAATAATACAACACCATCCTAAATAATACGACATCATCCTAAATAATACTACATCATCCTAAATAATACGACATCATCCTATGAATACTACACCGTCCTAAATAATACTACACCGTCCTAAAAATACTACACCATCCTATAAATACTACACCATCCTAAATAATACGACACCATCCTAAAAAATACTACACCATCCTATAAATACTACACCATTGTAAAAATACGACACCATCCTAAAAATACTACACCATCCTAAATAATACATCATCCTAAATAATACATCATCCTATGAATACTACACCATCCTAAACAATACATCATCCTATAAATACTACACCATCCTAAATAATACTACACCATCCTAAATAATACGACACCATCCCAAATAATACTACACCATGCTAAATAATACAATACCATCCTAAATAATACGACACCATCCTAAAAATACTACACCATTGTAAAAATACGACACCATCCTAAACATACTACACCATCCTAAATAATACTACATAATCCTATAAATACTACACAATCCTAAATAATACGACACGATCCTAAATAATACGACACCATCCTAAATAATACGACATCATCCTATGAATACTACACCATCCTAAATAATACTACACCGTCCTAAAAATACTACACCATCCTATAAATACTACACCATCCTAAATAATACGACACCATCCTAAATAATACGACATCATCCTAAATAATACGACATCATCCTATGAATACTACACCATCCTAAACAATACATCATCCTATAAATACTACACCATCCTAAATAATACTACACCATCCTAAATAATACGACACCATCCCAAATAATAATACACCATGCTAAATAATACAATACCATCCTAAATAATACAACACCATCCTAAATACTACATCATCCAATAAATACTACACCATCCTAAATAATACTGCACCATCCTATAATTACTACATCATCCTAAAAATACTACATCGTCCTAAAAATACTACACCATCCTAAATAATACGACATCATCCTATAAATACTACACCATCCTAAATAAAACACCATCCTAAATAATACGACACCGTCCTAAATACTACATCATCCTAAAAATACTACACCATCCTCAATATTACTACACCATCCTAAATAATACGACATCATCCTATAAATACTACACCATCCCAAAAATACTACACCATCCTCAATATTACTACACCATCCTAAATAATACTAAACCATCCTAAATAATACGACACCATCCCAAATAATACTACACCATCCCAAATAATACTACACCATGCTAAATAATACAATACCATCCTAAATAATACGACACCATCCTAAATAATACTACACCATCCTAAATAATACAACACCATCCTAAATAATACGACACCATCCTAAATAATACATCATCCTAAATAATACGACACCATCCTAAATAATACGACATCATCCTAAATAATACGACATCATCCTAAATAATACGACATCATCCTAAATAATACAATACCATCCTAAATAATACGACACCATCCTAAATAATACTACACCATCCTAAATAATACAACACCATCCTAAATAATACGACACCATACTAAATAATACAACACCATACTAAATAATACAACACCATCCTAAATAATACGACATCATCCTAAATAATACTACATCATCCTAAATAATACGACATCATCCTATGAATACTACACCGTCCTAAATAATACTACACCGTCCTAAAAATACTACACCATCCTATAAATACTACACCATCCTAAATAATACACCATCCTAAATAATACGACACCATCCTAAAAATACTACACCATCCTATAAATACTACACCATTGTAAAAATACGACACCATCCTAAAAATACTACACCATCCTAAATAATACATCATCCTAAATAATACGACATCATCCTATAAATACTACACCATCCTAAATAAAACACCATCCTAAATAATAAGACACTGTCCTAAATAATACGACACCATCCTAAATAATACATCATCCTAAATAATACAACATCATCCTATGAATACTACACCATCCTAAACAATACATCATCCTATAAATACTACACCATCCTAAATAATACTACACCATCCTAAATAATACGACACCATCCCAAATAATACTACACCATGCTAAATAATACAATACCATCCTAAATAATACGACACCATCCTAAAAATACCACACCATTGTAAAAATACGACACCATCCTAAACATACTACACCATCCTAAATAATACTACATAATCCTATAAATACTACACAATCCTAAATAATACGACACGATCCTAAATAATACGACACCATCCTAAATAATACGACATCATCCTATGAATACTACACCATCCTAAATATGACATCATCCTATAAATACTACACCATCCTATAAATACTACACCATCCTAAATAATACGACACCATCCTAAATAATACGACATCATCCTAAATAATACGACATCATCCTATGAATACTACACCATCCTAAACAATACATCATCCTATAAATACTACACCATCCTAAATAATACTACACCATCCTAAATAATACGACACCATCCCAAATAATAATACACCATGCTAAATAATACAATACCATCCTAAATAATACGACACCATCCTAAATAAGACGACATCATCCTATAAATACTACACCATCCTAAAGAATACTACACCATCCTCTAAATACTACGACATCTTAAATAATACTACATCATCCTAAAAATACTACACCATCCTAAAAATACTACACCATCCTCAATAATACTACACCATCCTAAATAATACGACACCATCCTAAATAATACGACATCATCCTATGAATACTACACCATCCTAAATAATACATCTTCCTATAAATACTACACCATCCTAAATAATACAACACTATCCTAAAAAATACAACACCATCCTAAATACTACATCATCCAATAAATACTACACCATCCTAAATAATACTGCACCATCCTATAATTACTACATCATCCTAAAAATACTACATCATCCTAAAAATATTACACCATCCTAAATAATACGACATCATCCTATAAATACTACACCATCCTAAATAAAACACCATCCTAAATAATACGACACCGTCCTAAATAATACTACACCATGCTAAATAATACAATACCATCCTAAATAATACGACACCATCCTAAATAATACGACACCATCCTAAATAATACAACATCATCCTAAATAATACTACATCATCCTAAATAATACGACATCATCCTATGAATACTACACCATCCTAAATAATACTACACCGTCCTAAAAATACGACACCATCCTATAAATACTACACCATCCTAAATAATACGACACCATCCTAAATAATACGACACCATCCTATAAATACTACACCATCCTATAAATACTACACCATCCTAAAAATACTACACCATCCTAAATAATACATCATCCTAAATAATACGACATCATCCTATGAATACTACACCATCCTAAACAATACATCATCCTATAAATACTACACCATCCTAAATAATACTACACCATCCTAAATAATACGACACCATCCCAAATAATACTACACCATGCTAAATAATACAATACCATCCTAAATAATACGACACCATCCTAAAAATACTACACCATTGTAAAAATACGACACCATCCTAAACATACTACACCATCCTAAATAATACTACATAATCCTATAAATACTACACAATCCTAAATAATACGACACGATCCTAAATAATACGACACCATCCTAAATAATACGACATCATCCTATGAATACTACACCATCCTAAATAATATGACATCATCCTATAAATACTACACCATCCTAAAACTACACCATCCTAAATAATACTACACCATCCTAAATAGTACGACATCATCCTATAAATACTACACCATTGTAAAAATACGACACCATCCTAAAAATACTACACCATCCTAAAAATACTACACCGTCCTCAATACTACACCATTCTCAATACTACACCATCCTAAATAATATGACATCATCCTATAAATACTACATCATCCTCAATAATATGACATCATCCTATAAATACTACTACAGCATTGTAAAAATACGACACCATCCTAAAAATACTACACCATCCTCAATAATACTATATCATCCTAAATAATACGACATCATCCTTAATAATACTACACCATTGTAAAAATACGACACCATCCTAAAAATACTACACCATTCTAAAAATACTACACCATCCTCAATAATACATCATCCTATAAATACTACACCATCCTAAATAATACTACACCATGCTAAAAATACTACACCATCCTAAATAATACGACATCATCCTATGAATACTACACCATCCTAAAAATACTACACCATCCTAAATAATACTACACCATCCTAACTAATACGACATCATCCTATATATACTACACCATCCAAAAGATACTACACCATCCTAAATAATATTACACCATCCTAAAAATACGACATCATCCTAAATAATACGACATCATCCTATAAATACTACACCATCCTAAATAATACTACACCATCCCAAATAATACGACACCATCCTAAATAATACGACACCATCCCAAATAATACTACACCATGCTAAATAATACAATACCATCCTAAATAATACGACACCATCCTAAAAATACTACACCATTGTAAAAATACGACACCATCCTAAACATACTACACCATCCTAAATAATACTACATAATCCTATAAATACTACACAATCCTAAATAATACGACACGATCCTAAATAATACGACACCATCCTAAATAATACGACATCATCCTATGAATACTACACCATCCTAAATAATATGACATCATCCTATAAATACTACACCATCCTAAAACTACACCATCCTAAATAATACTACACCATCCTAAATAATACGACATCATCCTATGAATACTACACCATCCTAAACAATACATCATCCTATAAATACTACACCATCCTAAATAATACTACACCATCCTAAATAATACGACACCATCCCAAATAATACTACACCATGCTAAATAATACAATACCATCCTAAATAATACGACACCATCCTAAAAATACTACACCATTGTAAAAATACGACACCATCCTAAACATACTACACCATCCTAAATAATACTACATAATCCTATAAATACTACACAATCCTAAATAATACGACACGATCCTAAATAATACGACACCATCCTAAATAATACGACATCATCCTATGAATACTACACCATCCTAAATATGACATCATCCTATAAATACTACACCATCCTATAAATACTACACCATCCTAAATAATACGACACCATCCTAAATAATACGACATCATCCTAAATAATACGACATCATCCTATGAATACTACACCATCCTAAACAATACATCATCCTATAAATACTACACCATCCTAAATAATACTACACCATCCTAAATAATACGACACCATCCCAAATAATAATACACCATGCTAAATAATACAATACCATCCTAAATAATACGACACCATCCTAAATAAGACGACATCATCCTATAAATACTACACCATCCTAAAGAATACTACACCATCCTCTAAATACTACGCCATCTTAAATAATACTACATCATCCTAAAAATACTACACCATCCTAAAAATACTACACCATCCTCAATAATACTACACCATCCTAAATAATACGACACCATCCTAAATAATACGACATCATCCTATGAATACTACACCATCCTAAATAATACATCTTCCTATAAATACTACACCATCCTAAATAATACAACACTATCCTAAAAAATACAACACCATCCTAAATACTACATCATCCAATAAATACTACACCATCCTAAATAATACTGCACCATCCTATAATTACTACATCATCCTAAAAATACTACATCATCCTAAAAATATTACACCATCCTAAATAATACGACATCATCCTATAAATACTACACCATCCTAAGTAAAACACCATCCTAAATAATACGACACCGTCCTAAATAATACTACACCATGCTAAATAATACAATACCATCCTAAATAATACGACACCATCCTAAATAATACGACACCATCCTAAATAATACAACATCATCCTAAATAATACTACATCATCCTAAATAATACGACATCATCCTATGAATACTACACCATCCTAAATAATACTACACCGTCCTAAAAATACGACACCATCCTATAAATACTACACCATCCTAAATAATACGACACCATCCTAAATAATACGACACCATCCTATAAATACTACACCATCCTATAAATACTACACCATCCTAAAAATACTACACCATCCTAAATAATACATCATCCTAAATAATACGACATCATCCTATGAATACTACACCATCCTAAACAATACATCATCCTATAAATACTACACCATCCTAAATAATACTACACCATCCTAAATAATACGACACCATCCCAAATAATACTACACCATGCTAAATAATACAATACCATCCTAAATAATACGACACCATCCTAAAAATACTACACCATTGTAAAAATACGACACCATCCTAAACATACTACACCATCCTAAATAATACTACATAATCCTATAAATACTACACAATCCTAAATAATACGACACGATCCTAAATAATACGACACCATCCTAAATAATACGACATCATCCTATGAATACTACACCATCCTAAATAATATGACATCATCCTATAAATACTACACCATCCTAAAACTACACCATCCTAAATAATACTACACCATCCTAAATAGTACGACATCATCCTATAAATACTACACCATTGTAAAAATACGACACCATCCTAAAAATACTACACCATCCTAAAAATACTACACCGTCCTCAATACTACACCATTCTCAATACTACACCATCCTAAATAATATGACATCATCCTATAAATACTACATCATCCTCAATAATACGACATCATCCTATAAATACTACTACAGCATTGTAAAAATACGACACCATCCTAAAAATACTACACCATCCTCAATAATACTATATCATCCTAAATAATACGACATCATCCTTAATAATACTACACCATTGTAAAAATACGACACCATCCTAAAAATACTACACCATTCTAAAAATACTACACCATCCTCAATAATACATCATCCTATAAATACTACACCATCCTAAATAATACTACACCATGCTAAAAATACTACACCATCCTAAATAATACGACATCATCCTATGAATACTACACCATCCTAAAAATACTACACCATCCTAAATAATACTACACCATCCTAACTAATACGACATCATCCTATATATACTACACCATCCAAAAGATACTACACCATCCTAAATAATATTACACCATCCTAAAAATACGACATCATCCTAAATAATACGACATCATCCTATAAATACTACACCATCCTAAATAATACTACACCATCCCAAATAATACGACACCATCCTAAATAATACGACACCATCCCAAATAATACTACACCATGCTAAATAATACAATACCATCCTAAATAATACGACACCATCCTAAAAATACTACACCATTGTAAAAATACGACACCATCCTAAACATACTACACCATCCTAAATAATACTACATAATCCTATAAATACTACACAATCCTAAATAATACGACACGATCCTAAATAATACGACACCATCCTAAATAATACGACATCATCCTATGAATACTACACCATCCTAAATAATATGACATCATCCTATAAATACTACACCATCCTAAAACTACACCATCCTAAATAATACTACACCATCCTAAATAATACGACATCATCCTATGAATACTACACCATCCTAAACAATACATCATCCTATAAATACTACACCATCCTAAATAATACTACACCATCCTAAATAATACGACACCATCCCAAATAATACTACACCATGCTAAATAATACAATACCATCCTAAATAATACGACACCATCCTAAAAATACTACACCATTGTAAAAATACGACACCATCCTAAACATACTACACCATCCTAAATAATACTACATAATCCTATAAATACTACACAATCCTAAATAATACGACACGATCCTAAATAATACGACACCATCCTAAATAATACGACATCATCCTATGAATACTACACCATCCTAAATATGACATCATCCTATAAATACTACACCATCCTATAAATACTACACCATCCTAAATAATACGACACCATCCTAAATAATACGACATCATCCTAAATAATACGACATCATCCTATGAATACTACACCATCCTAAACAATACATCATCCTATAAATACTACACCATCCTAAATAATACTACACCATCCTAAATAATACGACACCATCCCAAATAATAATACACCATGCTAAATAATACAATACCATCCTAAATAATACGACACCATCCTAAATAAGACGACATCATCCTATAAATACTACACCATCCTAAAGAATACTACACCATCCTCTAAATACTACGCCATCTTAAATAATACTACATCATCCTAAAAATACTACACCATCCTAAAAATACTACACCATCCTCAATAATACTACACCATCCTAAATAATACGACACCATCCTAAATAATACGACATCATCCTATGAATACTACACCATCCT
The DNA here is from genome assembly GCF_933228915.1 of Telmatherina bonti. Classification (NCBI taxonomy): domain Eukaryota; kingdom Metazoa; phylum Chordata; class Actinopteri; order Atheriniformes; family Telmatherinidae; genus Telmatherina; species Telmatherina bonti. The sequence goes on along the minus strand of NC_136623.1, from coordinate 5,327,685 downwards.
AAATAATACATCTTCCTATAAATACTACACCATCCTAAATAATACAACACTATCCTAAAAAATACAACACCATCCTAAATACTACATCATCCAATAAATACTACACCATCCTAAATAATACTGCACCATCCTATAATTACTACATCATCCTAAAAATACTACATCATCCTAAAAATATTACACCATCCTAAATAATACGACATCATCCTATAAATACTACACCATCCTAAATAAAACACCATCCTAAATAATACGACACCGTCCTAAATAATACTACACCATGCTAAATAATACAATACCATCCTAAATAATACGACACCATCCTAAATAATACGACACCATCCTAAATAATACGACACCATCCTAAATAATACTACATCATCCTAAATAATACGACATCATCCTATGAATACTACACCATCCTAAATAATACTACACCGTCCTAAAAATACGACACCATCCTATAAATACTACACCATCCTAAATAATACGACACCATCCTAAATAATACGACACCATCCTATAAATACTACACCATCCTATAAATACTACACCATCCTAAAAATACTACACCATCCTAAATAATACATCATCCTAAATAATACGACATCATCCTATGAATACTACACCATCCTAAACAATACATCATCCTATAAATACTACACCATCCTAAATAATACTACACCATCCTAAATAATACGACACCATCCCAAATAATACTACACCATGCTAAATAATACAATACCATCCTAAATAATACGACACCATCCTAAAAATACTACACCATTGTAAAAATACGACACCATCCTAAACATACTACACCATCCTAAATAATACTACATAATCCTATAAATACTACACAATCCTAAATAATACGACACGATCCTAAATAATACGACACCATCCTAAATAATACGACATCATCCTATGAATACTACACCATCCTAAATAATATGACATCATCCTATAAATACTACACCATCCTAAAACTACACCATCCTAAATAATACTACACCATCCTAAATAGTACGACATCATCCTATAAATACTACACCATTGTAAAAATACGACACCATCCTAAAAATACTACACCATCCTAAAAATACTACACCGTCCTCAATACTACACCATTCTCAATACTACACCATCCTAAATAATATGACATCATCCTATAAATACTACATCATCCTCAATAATACGACATCATCCTATAAATACTACTACAGCATTGTAAAAATACGACACCATCCTAAAAATACTACACCATCCTCAATAATACTATATCATCCTAAATAATACGACATCATCCTTAATAATACTACACCATTGTAAAAATACGACACCATCCTAAAAATACTACACCATTCTAAAAATACTACACCATCCTCAATAATACATCATCCTATAAATACTACACCATCCTAAATAATACTACACCATGCTAAAAATACTACACCATCCTAAATAATACGACATCATCCTATGAATACTACACCATCCTAAAAATACTACACCATCCTAAATAATACTACACCATCCTAACTAATACGACATCATCCTATATATACTACACCATCCAAAAGATACTACACCATCCTAAATAATATTACACCATCCTAAAAATACGACATCATCCTAAATAATACGACATCATCCTATAAATACTACACCATCCTAAATAATACTACACCATCCCAAATAATACGACACCATCCTAAATAATACGACACCATCCCAAATAATACTACACCATGCTAAATAATACAATACCATCCTAAATAATACGACACCATCCTAAAAATACTACACCATTGTAAAAATACGACACCATCCTAAACATACTACACCATCCTTAATAATACTACATAATCCTATAAATACTACACAATCCTAAATAATACGACACGATCCTAAATAATACGACACCATCCTAAATAATACGACATCATCCTATGAATACTACACCATCCTAAATAATATGACATCATCCTATAAATACTACACCATCCTAAAACTACACCATCCTAAATAATACTACACCATCCTAAATAGTACGACATCATCCTATAAATACTACACCATTATAAAAATACGACACCATCCTAAAAATACTACACCATCCTAAAAATACTACACCGTCCTCAATACTACACCATTCTCAATACTACACCATCCTAAATAATATGACATCATCCTATAAATACTACATCATCCTCAATAATACGACATCATCCTATAAATACTACTACAGCATTGTAAAAATACGACACCATCCTAAAAATACTACACCATCCTCAATAATACTATATCATCCTAAATAATACGACATCATCCTTAATAATACTACACCATTGTAAAAATACGACACCATCCTAAAAATACTACACCATTCTGAAAATACTACACCATCCTCAATAATACATCATCCTATAAATACTACACCATCCTAAATAATACTACACCATGCTAAAAATACTACACCATCCTAAAAATTACGACATCATCCTATGAATACTACACCATCCTAAAAATACTACACCATCCTAAATAATACTACACCATCCTAACTAATACGACATCATCCTATATATACTACACCATCCTAAAGATACTACACCATCCTAAATAATATTACACCATCCTAAAAATACGACATCATCCTAAATAATACGACATCATCCTATAAATACTACACCATCCTAAATAATACTACACCATCCCAAATAATACGACACCATCCTAAATAATACGACACCATCCTAAAAATACTACACCATCCTAAATAATACGACACCATCCTAAATAATGACACCATCCTAAAAATACTACACCATCCTAAAAATACTACACCATCCTAAATAATACAACACCACCCTAAATACTACATCATCCTATAAATACTACACCATCCTGAATAACACTACACCATCCTAAATAATACTACATCATCCTAAAAATACTACACAATCCTAAAAATACTACACCATCCTCAATAATACTACAACATCCCAAATGAGACATCATCCTATAAATACTACACAGTCCTAAAGAATACTACATCATCCTAAAAATACTACAACATCCTAAAAATACTACACCATCCTCAATAATACTACACCATCCTAAATAATACGACACCATCCTAAATAATACGACACCATCCTAAATAATACTACATCATCCTAAAAATACTACAACATCCTAAAAATACTACACCATCCTAAAAATACTACACCATCCTCAATATTACTACACCATCCTAAATAATACGACATCATCCTATAAATACTACACCATCCCAAAAATACTACACCATCCTCAATATTACTACACCATCCTAAATAATACTACACCATCCTAAATAATACGACACCATCCCAAATAATACTACACCATGCTAAATAATACAATACCATCCTAAATAATACGACACCATCCTAAATAATACTACACCATCCTAAATAATACAACACCATCCTAAATAATACGACACCATCCTAAATAATATGACATCATCCTAAATAATACGATACCATCCTAAATAATACGACATCATCCTAAATAATACGACATCATCCTAAATAATACAATACCATCCTAAATAATACGACACCATCCTAAATAATACTACACCATCCTAAATAATACAACACCATCCTAAATAATACAACACCATCCTAAATAATACAACACCATCCTAAATAATACGACATCATCCTAAATAATACGACATCATACTAAATAATACGACATCATCCTATGAATACTACACCGTCCTAAATAATACTACACCGTCCTAAAAATACTACACCATCCTATAAATACTACACCATCCTAAATAATACACCATCCTAAATAATACGACACCATCCTAAAAATACTACACCATCCTATAAATACTACACCATTGTAAAAATACAACACCATCCTAAAAATACTACACCATCCTAAATAATACATCATCCTAAATAATACGACATCATCCTATGAATACTACACCATCCTAAACAATACATCATCCTATAAATACTACACCATCCTAAATAATACTACACCATCCTAAATAATACGACACCATCCCAAATAATACTACACCATGCTAAATAATACAATACCATCCTAAATAATACGACACCATCCTAAAAATACCACACCATTGTAAAAATACGACACCATCCTAAACATACTACACCATCCTAAATAATACTACATAATCCTATAAATACTACACAATCTTAAATAATACGACACGATCCTAAATAATACGACACCATCCTAAATAATACGACAACATCCTATGAATACTACACCATCCTAAATAATATGACATCATCCTATAAATACTACACCATCCTAAAAATACTACACCATCCTAAATAATACGACACCATCCTAAATAATACGACATCATCCTAAATAATACGACATCATCCTATGAATACTACACCATCCTAAACAATACATCATCCTATAAATACTACACCATCCTAAATAATACTACACCATCCTAAATAATACGACACCATCCCAAATAATACTACACCATGCTAAATAATACAATACCATCCTAAATAATACACCATCCTAAATAAGACGACATCATCCTATAAATACTACACCATCCTAAAGAATACTACACCATCCTCTAAATACTACGCCATCTTAAATAATACTACATCATCCTAAAAATACTACACCATCCTAAAAATACTACACCATCCTCAATAATACTACACCATCCTAAATAATACGACACCATCCTAAATAATACGACATCATCCTATGAATACTACACCATCCTAAATAATACATCTTCCTATAAATACTACACCATCCTAAATAATACAACACTATCCTAAAAAATACAACACCATCCTAAATACTACATCATCCAATAAATACTACACCATCCTAAATAATACTGCACCATCCTATAATTACTACATCATCCTAAAAATACTACATCATCCTAAAAATACTACACCATCCTAAATAATACGACATCATCCTATAAATACTACACCATCCTAAATAAAACACCATCCTAAATAATACGACACCATCCTAAATAATACTACACCATCCTAAATAATACAACATCATCCTAAATAATACTACATCATCCTAAATAATACGACATCATCCTATGAATACTACACCGTCCTAAATAATACTACACCGTCCTAAAAATACTACACCATCCTATAAATACTACACCATCCTAAATAATACGACACCATCCTAAATAATACGACACCATCCTATAAATACTACACCATCCTATAAATACTACACCATCCTATAAATACTACACCATCCTAAAAATAATACACCATCCTAAATAATACGACATCATCCTATGAATACTACACCATCCTATGAATACTACACCATCCTAAACAATACATCATCCTATAAATACTACACCATCCTAAATAATACTACACCATCCTAAATAATACGACACCATCCCAAATAATACTACACCATGCTAAATAATACAATACCATCCTAAATAATACGACACCATCCTAAAAATACTACACCATTGTAAAAATACGACACCATCCTAAACATACTACACCATCCTAAATAATACTACATAATCCTATAAATACTACACAATCCTAAATAATACGACACGATCCTAAATAATACGACACCATCCTAAATAATACGACATCATCCTATGAATACTACACCATCCTAAATAATATGACATCATCCTATAAATACTACACCATCCTAAAACTACACCATCCTAAATAATACTACACCATCCTAAATAGTACGACATCATCCTATAAATACTACACCATTGTAAAAATACGACACCATCCTAAAAATACTACACCATTCTAAAAATACTACACCGTCCTCAATACTACACCATTCTCAATACTACACCATCCTAAATAATATGACATTCCCTATAAATACTACATCATCCTCAATAATACGACATCATCCTATAAATACTACTACAGCATTGTAAAAATACGACACCATCCTAAAAATACTACACCATCCTCAATAATACTATATCATCCTAAATAATACGACATCATCCTTAATAATACTACACCATTGTAAAAATACGACACCATCCTAAAAATACTACACCATTCTAAAAATACTACACCATCCTCAATAATACATCATCCTATAAATACTACACCATCCTAAATAATACTACACCATGCTAAAAATACTACACCATCCTAAATAATACGACATCATCCTATGAATACTACACCATCCTAAAAATACTACACCATCCTAAATAATACTACACCATCCTAACTAATACGACATCATCCTATATATACTACACCATCCTAAAGATACTACACCATCCTAAATAATATTACACCATCCTAAAAATACGACATCATCCTAAATAATACGACAACATCCTATAAATACTACACCATCCTAAATAATACTACACCATCCCAAATAATACGACACCATCCTAAGTAATACGACACCATCCTGAAAATACTACACCATCCTAAATAATACGACACCATCCTAAATAATGACACCATCCTAAAAATACTACACCATCCTAAAAATACTACACCATCCTAAATAATACAACACTATCCTAAATAATACAACACCACCCTAAATACTACATCATCCTATAAATACTACACCATCCTGAATAACACTACACCATCCTAAATAATACTACATCATCCTAAAAATACTACACAATCCTAAAAATACTACACCATCCTCAATAATACTACAACATCCCAAATGAGACATCATCCTATACATACTACACAGTCCTAAAGAATACTACATCATCCTAAAAATACTACAACATCCTAAAAATACTACACCATCCTCAATAATACTACACCATCCTAAATAATACGACACCATCCTAAATAATACGACACCATCCTAAATAATACGACACCATCCTAAAAATACTACACCATCCTATAAATACTACACTATCCTATAAATACTACACCATCCTATAAATACTACACCATCCTAAAAATACTAAACCATCCTATAAATACTACACCATCCTATAAATACTACACCATCCTAAATAATACGACACCATCCTAAATAATACGATATCATCCTATGAATACTACACCATCCTAAACAATACATCATCCTATAAATACTACACCATCTTAAATAATACTACACCATCCTAAATAATACGACACCGTCCTAAATAATACGACACCATGCTAAATAATACAATACCATCCTAAATAATACTACACCATCCTAAATAATACTACACCATCCTAAATAATACAACATCATCCTAAATAATACTACATCATCCTAAATAATACGACATCATCCTATGAATACTACACCGTCCTAAATAATACTACACCGTCCTAAAAATACTACACCATCCTATAAATACTACACCATCCTAAATGATACGACACCATCCTAAATAATACGACACCATCCTAAAAATACTACACCATCCTATAAATACTACACCATCCTATAAATACTACACCATCCTAAAAATACTACACCATCCTAAATAATACATCATCCTAAATAATACGACATCATCCTATGAATACTACACCATCCTAAACAATACATCATCCTATAAATACTACACCATCCTAAATAATACTACACCATCCTAAATAATACGACACCATCCCAAATAATACTACACCATGCTAAATAATACAATACCATCCTAAATAATACGACACCATCCTAAAAATACTACACCATTGTAAAAATACGACACCATCCTAAACATACTACACCATCCTAAATAATACTACATAATCCTATAAATACTACACAATCCTAAATAATACGACACGATCCTAAATAATACGACACCATCCTAAATAATACATCATCCTATGAATACTACACCATCCTAAATAATATGACATCATCCTATAAATACTACACCATCCTAAAACTACACCATCCTAAATAATACTACACCATCCTAAATAGTACGACATCATCCTATAAATACTACACCATTGTAAAAATACGACACCATCCTAAAAATACTACACCATTCTAAAAATACTACACCGTCCTCAATACTACACCATTCTCAATACTACACCATCCTAAATAATATGACATTCCCTATAAATACTACATCATCCTCAATAATACGACATCATCCTATAAATACTACTACAGCATTGTAAAAATACGACACCATCCTAAAAATACTACACCATCCTCAATAATACTATATCATCCTAAATAATACGACATCATCCTTAATAATACTACACCATTGTAAAAATACGACACCATCCTAAAAATACTACACCATTCTAAAAATACTACACCATCCTCAATAATACATCATCCTATAAATACTACACCATCCTAAATAATACTACACCATGCTAAAAATACTACACCATCCTAAATAATACGACATCATCCTATGAATACTACACCATCCTAAAAATACTACACCATCCTAAATAATACTACACCATCCTAACTAATACGACATCATCCTATATATACTACACCATCCTAAAGATACTACACCATCCTAAATAATATTACACCATCCTAAAAATACGACATCATCCTAAATAATACGACAACATCCTATAAATACTACACCATCCTAAATAATACTACACCATCCCAAATAATACGACACCATCCTAAGTAATACGACACCATCCTTAAAAAATACTACACCATCCTAAATAATACGACACCATCCTAAATAATGACACCATCCTAAAAATACTACACCATCCTAAAAATACTACACCATCCTAAATAATACAACACTATCCTAAATAATACAACACCACCCTAAATACTACATCATCCTATAAATACTACACCATCCTGAATAACACTACACCATCCTAAATAATACTACATCATTCTAAAAATACTACACAATCCTAAAAATACTACACCATCCTCAATAATACTACAACATCCCAAATGAGACATCATCCTATACATACTACACAGTCCTAAAGAATACTACATCATCCTAAAAATACTACAACATCCTAAAAATACTACACCATCCTCAATAATACTACACCATCCTAAATAATACGACACCATCCTAAATAATACGACACCATCCTAAATAATACGACACCATCCTAAAAATACTACACCATCCTATAAATACTACACCATCCTATAAATACTACACCATCCTAAATAATACTACACCATCCTAAATAATACAACACCATCCTAAATAATACTACATCATCCTAAAAATACTAAACCATCCTATAAATACTACACCATCCTATAAATACTACACCATCCTAAATAATACGACACCATCCTAAATAATACGATATCATCCTATGAATACTACACCATCCTAAACAATACATCATCCTATAAATACTACACCATCTTAAATAATACTACACCATCCTAAATAATACGACACCGTCCCAAATAATACTACACCATGCTAAATAATACAATACCATCCTAAATAATACGACACCGTCCTAAATAATACGACACCATCCTAAATAATACGACATCATCCTATGAATACTACACCGTCCTAAATAATACTACACCGTCCTAAAAATACTACACCATCCTATAAATACTACACCATCCTAAATAATACGACACCATCCTAAAAAATACGACATCATCCTAAATAATACGACATCATCCTATGAATACTACACCATCCTAAACAATACATCATCCTATAAATACTACACTATCCTAAATAATACGACACCATCCCAAATAATACTACACCATGCTAAATAATACAATACCATCCTAAATAATACGACACCATCCTAAATAATACTACACCATCCTAAATAATACAACACCATCCTAAATAATACGACACCATCCTAAATAATACGACATCATCCTAAATAATACGACATCATCCTATGAATACTACACCATCCTAAATAATACATCTTCCTATAAATACTACACCATCCTAAATAATACAACACTATCCTAAAAAATACAACACCACCCTAAATACTACATCATCCAATAAATACTACACCATCCTAAATAATACTGCACCATCCTATAATTATTACATCATCCTAAAAATACTACATCATCCTAAAAATACTACACCATCCCAAAAATACTACACCATCCTCAATATTACTACACCATCCTAAATAATACTACACCATCCTAAATAATACATCATCCTTTAAATACTACACCATCCTCTAAATACTACACCATCCTCAATAATACTACACCATCCTAAATAATACGACATCATCCTATAAATACTACACCATCCTATAAATACTACACCATCATAAATGATAAGACATCATCCTATAAATACTACACCATCCTCAATAATACGACATCATCCTATAAATACTACTACAGCATTGTAAAAATACGACACCATCCTAAAAATACTACACCATCCTCAATAATACTATATCATCCTAAATAATACGACATCATCCTTAATAATACTACACCATTGTAAAAATACGACACCATCCTAAATAATACTACACCATGCTAAAAATACTACACCATCCTAACTAATACGACATCATCCTATATATACTACACCATCCTAAAGATACTACACCATCCTAAATAATATTACACCATCCTAAAAATACGACATCATCCTAAATAATACGACATCATCCTATAAATACTACACCATCCTAAATAATACTACACCATCCCAAATAATAGGACACCATCCTAAATAATACGACACCATCCTAAAAATACTACACCATCCTAAATAATACGACACCATCCTAAATAATGACACCATCCTAAAAATACTACACCATCCTAAATAATACAACACTATCCTAAATAATACACCACCCTAAATACTACATCATCCTATAAATACTACACCATCCTGAATAACACTACACCATCCTAAATAATACTACATCATCCTAAAAATACTACACGATCCTAAAAATACTACACCATCCTCAATAATACTACAACATCCCAAATGAGACATCATCCTATAAATACAACACAGTCCTAAAGAATACTACACCATCCTCTAAATACTACGCCATCTTCAATAATACTACACCATCCTAAAAATACTACACCATCCTAAATAATACGACACCATCCTAAATAATACGACACCATCCTAAAAATACTACACCATCCTATAAATACTACACCATCCTAAATAATACTACACCATCCTAAATAATACAACACCATCCTAAATAATACTACATCATCCTAAAAATACTAAACCATCCTAAATACTACACCATCCTATAAATACTACACCATCCTATAAATACTACACCATCCTATAAATACTACACCATCCTAAATAATACTACACCATCCTAAATAATACGACACCATCCTAAATAATACTACACCATCCTATAAATACTACACCGTCCCAAATAATACTACACCATGCTAAATAATACAATACCATCCTAAATAATACGACATCATCCTAAATAATACTATATCATCCTAAATAATACTACACCGTCCTATGAATACTACACCATCCTATAAATACTACACCGTCCTAAAAATACTACACCATCCTATAAATACTACACCACCCTAAATAATATGACACCGTCCTAAATAATACGACACCATCCTAAATAATACGACATCATCCTATAAATACTACACCATCCTAAATAATACGACACCATCCTTAAAAATACGACATCATCCTAAATAATACGACATCATCCTATGAATACTACACCATCCTAAACAATACATCATCCTATAAATACTACACCATCCTAAATACTACACCATCCTAAATAATACGACACCATCCCAAATAATACTACACCATGCTAAATAATACAATACCATCCTAAATAATACGACACCATCCTAAATAATACTACACCATCCTAAATAATACAACACCATCCTAAATAATACGACACCATCCTAAATAATACGACATCATCCTAAATAATACGACATCATCCTAAAAAATACAACACCATCCTAAATACTACATCATCCAATAAATACTACACCATCCTAAATAATACTGCACCATCCTATAATTACTACATCATCCTAAAAATACTACATCATCCTAAAAATACTACACCATCCCAAAAATACTACACCATCCTCAATATTACTACACCATCCTAAATAATACTACACCATCCTAAATAATACGACATCATCCTATAAATACTACACCATCCTCTAAATACTACACCATCCTCAATAATACTACACCATCCTAAATAATACGACATCATCCTATAAATACTACACCATCCTATAAATACTACACCATCATAAATGATAAGACATCATCCTATAAATACTACACCATCCTAAATAATACGACACCATCCTAAATAATACGACACCGTCCTAAATAATACGACACCGTCCTAAATAATACTACACCGTCCTAAATAATACTACACTATCCTAAATAATACGACACCATCCAAAATAATACTACACCATGCTAAATAATACAATACCATCCTAAATAATACGACATCATCCTAAATAATACTACGTCATCCTAAATAATACGACATCAACCTATGAATACTACACCGTCCTAAATAATACTACACCGTCCTAAAAATACTACACCATCCTAAATAATACTACACCATCCTAAATAATACGACACCATCCTAAATAATACGACACCATCCTAAAAATACTACACCATCCTATAAATACTACACCATTGTAAAAATACGACACCATCCTAAAAATACTACACCATCCTAAATAATACAACATCATCCTAAATAATACGACATCATCCTAAGAATACTACACCATCCTAAAAAATACATCATCCTATAAATACTACACCATCCTAAATAATACAACACCATCCTAAATAATACGACACCATCCCAAATAATACGACACCATCCTAAATAATACGACACCATCCTAAATAATACAACACCATCCTAAATAATACTACACCATCCTAAATAATACAACACCATCCTAAATAATACGACACCATCCTAAATAATACGACATCATCCTATGAATACTACACCATCCCAAAAATACTACACCATCCTCAATGATACTACACCATCCTAAATAATACATCTTCCTATAAATACTACACCATCCTAAATAATACAACACTATCCTAAAAAATACAACACCATCCTAAATACTACATCATCCAATAAATACTACACCATCCTAAATAATACTGCACCATCCTATAATTACTTCATCATCCTAAAAATACTACATCATCCTAAAAATACTACACCATCCTAAATAATACGACATCATCCTATAAATACTACACCATCCTAAATAAAACACCATCCTAAATAATAAGACACTGTCCTAAATAATACTACATCATCCTAAAAATACTACACCATCCTCAATATTACTACACCATCCTAAATAATACGACATCATCCTATAAATACTACACCATCCTAAATAATACTACACCATCCTAAAAATACTACACCATCCTAAATAATACGACATCATCCTATAAATACTACACCATCCTAAATAATACTACACCATCCTATAAATACTACACCATCATAAATGATAAGACATCATCCTATAAATACTACACCATCCTAAAAATACTACACCATCCTAAATAATACGACACCATCCTAAATAATACGACACCGTCCTAAATAATACTACACCATCCTAAATAATACGACACCATCCTAAATAATACGACACCGTCCTAAATAATGCGACACCGTCCTAAATAATACTACACCGTCCTAAATAATACGACACCATCCTAAATAATACGACACCATCCTAAAAAATACTACACCATCCTAAATAATACTACACCATCCTAAATAATACTACACCATCCTATAAATACTACACCATCCTAAATAATACAACCCCATCCTAAATAGTATAACACCATGCTAAATAATACTACACCATCCAAAAAATACTACACCATCCTAAATAATACGACATCATCCTATAAATACTACACCATCCTCAATAAAACTACATCATCCTAAATAATACATCATCCTATAAATACTACACCATCCTAAATAATACAACCCCATCCTAAATAATACGACACCATCCTAAATAATACTACATCATCCTAAAAGTACTACACCATCCCAAAAATACTACACCATCCTCAATAATACTACACCATCCTAAATAATACAACATCATCCTATAAATACTACAGCATCCTAAATAATACTACACCATCCCAAATAATACGACACCATCCTAAAAATACTACACCATCCTAAATAATACGACACCATCCTAAATAATACGACACCATCCTAAAAATACTACACCATCCTATAAATACTACACCATCCTAAATAATACTACACCATCCTAAATAATACGACACCATCCTAAAAATACTACACCATCCTATAAATACTACACCATCCTAAATAATACTACACCATCCTAAATAATACGACACCATCCTAAATAATACGACACCATCCTAAATAATACTACATCATCCTAAAAATACTAAACCATCCTAAATAATACGACACCATCCTATAAATTCTACACCATCCTATAAATACTACACCATCCTAAATAATACTACACCATCCTAAATAATACAACACCATCCTAAATAATACTACATCATCCTAAAAATACTAAACCATCCTAAATACTACACCATCCTATAAATACTACACCATCCTATAAATACTACACCATCCTAAATAATACTACACCATCCTAAATAATACGACACCATCCTAAATAATACTACACCATCCTATAAATACTACACCATCCTAAATAATACGACACCGTCCCAAATAATACTACACCATGCTAAATAATACAATACCATCCTAAATAATACGACATCATCCTAAATAATACTATATCATCCTAAATAATACTACACCGTCCTATGAATACTACACCATCCTATAAATACTACACCGTCCTAAAAATACTACACCATCCTATAAATACTACACCACCCTAAATAATATGACACCGTCCTAAATAATACGACACCATCCTAAATAATACGACATCATCCTATAAATACTACACCATCCTAAATAATACGACACCATCCTTAAAAATACGACATCATCCTAAATAATACGACATCATCCTATGAATACTACACCATCCTAAACAATACATCATCCTATAAATACTACACCATCCTAAATACTACACCATCCTAAATAATACGACACCATCCCAAATAATACTACACCATGCTAAATAATACAATACCATCCTAAATAATACGACACCATCCTAAATAATACTACACCATCCTAAATAATACAACACCATCCTAAATAATACGACACCATCCTAAATAATACGACATCATCCTAAATAATACGACATCATCCTAAAAAATACAACACCATCCTAAATACTACATCATCCAATAAATACTACACCATCCTAAATAATACTGCACCATCCTATAATTACTACATCATCCTAAAAATACTACATCATCCTAAAAATACTACACCATCCCAAAAATACTACACCATCCTCAATATTACTACACCATCCTAAATAATACTACACCATCCTAAATAATACGACATCATCCTATAAATACTACACCATCCTCTAAATACTACACCATCCTCAATAATACTACACCATCCTAAATAATACGACATCATCCTATAAATACTACACCATCCTATAAATACTACACCATCATAAATGATAAGACATCATCCTATAAATACTACACCATCCTAAATAATACGACACCATCCTAAATAATACGACACCGTCCTAAATAATACGACACCGTCCTAAATAATACTACACCGTCCTAAATAATACTACACTATCCTAAATAATACGACACCATCCAAAATAATACTACACCATGCTAAATAATACAATACCATCCTAAATAATACGACATCATCCTAAATAATACTACGTCATCCTAAATAATACGACATCAACCTATGAATACTACACCGTCCTAAATAATACTACACCGTCCTAAAAATACTACACCATCCTAAATAATACTACACCATCCTAAATAATACGACACCATCCTAAATAATACGACACCATCCTAAAAATACTACACCATCCTATAAATACTACACCATTGTAAAAATACGACACCATCCTAAAAATACTACACCATCCTAAATAATACAACATCATCCTAAATAATACGACATCATCCTAAGAATACTACACCATCCTAAAAAATACATCATCCTATAAATACTACACCATCCTAAATAATACAACACCATCCTAAATAATACGACACCATCCCAAATAATACGACACCATCCTAAATAATACGACACCATCCTAAATAATACAACACCATCCTAAATAATACTACACCATCCTAAATAATACAACACCATCCTAAATAATACGACACCATCCTAAATAATACGACATCATCCTATGAATACTACACCATCCCAAAAATACTACACCATCCTCAATGATACTACACCATCCTAAATAATACATCTTCCTATAAATACTACACCATCCTAAATAATACAACACTATCCTAAAAAATACAACACCATCCTAAATACTACATCATCCAATAAATACTACACCATCCTAAATAATACTGCACCATCCTATAATTACTTCATCATCCTAAAAATACTACATCATCCTAAAAATACTACACCATCCTAAATAATACGACATCATCCTATAAATACTACACCATCCTAAATAAAACACCATCCTAAATAATAAGACACTGTCCTAAATAATACTACATCATCCTAAAAATACTACACCATCCTCAATATTACTACACCATCCTAAATAATACGACATCATCCTATAAATACTACACCATCCTAAATAATACTACACCATCCTAAAAATACTACACCATCCTAAATAATACGACATCATCCTATAAATACTACACCATCCTAAATAATACTACACCATCCTATAAATACTACACCATCATAAATGATAAGACATCATCCTATAAATACTACACCATCCTAAAAATACTACACCATCCTAAATAATACGACACCATCCTAAATAATACGACACCATCCTAAAAAATACTACACCATCCTAAATAATACTACACCATCCTAAATAATACTACACCATCCTATAAATACTACACCATCCTAAATAATACAACCCCATCCTAAATAGTATAACACCATGCTAAATAATACTACATCATCCTAAAAATACTACACCATCCTAAATAATACGACATCATCCTATAAATACTACACC
Source organism: Telmatherina bonti (assembly GCF_933228915.1). Lineage (NCBI taxonomy): Eukaryota > Metazoa > Chordata > Actinopteri > Atheriniformes > Telmatherinidae > Telmatherina > Telmatherina bonti. Next base: position 5,310,396 of record NC_136623.1, on the reverse strand, counting down.
ATCCTAAATAAAACACCATCCTAAATAATAAGACACTGTCCTAAATAATACTACATCATCCTAAAAATACTACACCATCCTCAATATTACTACACCATCCTAAATAATACGACATCATCCTATAAATACTACACCATCCTAAATAATACTACACCATCCTAAAAATACTACACCATCCTAAATAATACGACATCATCCTATAAATACTACACCATCCTAAATAATACTACACCATCCTATAAATACTACACCATCATAAATGATAAGACATCATCCTATAAATACTACACCATCCTAAAAATACTACACCATCCTAAATAATACGACACCATCCTAAATAATACGACACCATCCTAAAAAATACTACACCATCCTAAATAATACTACACCATCCTAAATAATACTACACCATCCTATAAATACTACACCATCCTAAATAATACAACCCCATCCTAAATAGTATAACACCATGCTAAATAATACTACACCATCCAAAAAATACTACACCATCCTAAATAATACGACATCATCCTATAAATACTACACCATCCTCAATAAAACTACATCATCCTAAATAATACATCATCCTATAAATACTACACCATCCTAAATAATACAACCCCATCCTAAATAATACGACACCATCCTAAATAATACTACATCATCCTAAAAGTACTACACCATCCCAAAAATACTACACCATCCTCAATAATACTACACCATCCTAAATAATACGACATCATCCTATAAATACTACAGCATCCTAAATAATACTACACCATCCCAAATAATACGACACCATCCTAAAAATACTACACCATCCTAAATAATACGACACCATCCTAAATAATACGACACCATCCTAAAAATACTACACCATCCTATAAATACTACACCATCCTAAATAATACTACACCATCCTAAATAATACGACACCATCCTAAAAATACTACACCATCCTATAAATACTACACCATCCTAAATAATACTACACCATCCTAAATAATACGACACCATCCTAAATAATACGACACCATCCTAAATAATACTACATCATCCTAAAAATACTAAACCATCCTAAATAATACGACACCATCCTATAAATTCTACACCATCCTATAAATACTACACCATCCTAAATAATACGACACCATCCTAAATAATACTACACCATCCTAAAATTACTACACCATCCTCAATAATACTACACCATCCTAAATACTACATCATCCAATAAACACTACACCAACATAAATAATACTACACCATCCTCAATACTACACCATTCTCAATACTACACCATCCTACATAATATGACATCATCCTATAAATACTACACCATCCTAAATAATACGACATCATCCTATAAATACTACTACACCATTGTAAAAATACGACACCATCCTAAAAATACTACACCATCCTCAATAATACTATATCATCCTAAATAATACGACACCATCCTAAATAATACATCGTCCTATAAATACTACACCATCCTCAATATTACTACACCATTCTAAATATTACGACATCATCCTATAAATACTACACCATCCTAAATAATACTACACCATCCTAAAAATACTACACCATCCTAAATAATACGACATCATCCTATAAATACTACACCATCCTAAAAAATACTACAACATCCTCTAAATACTACACCATCCTCAATAATACTACACCATCCTAAATAATACGACATCATCCTATAAATACTACACCATCCTATAAATACTACACCATCATAAATGATAAGACATCATCCTATAAATACTACACCATCCTAAAAATACTACACCATCCTAAATACTACACCATCCTAAATAATACGACACCATCCTAAAAAATACGACACCATCCTAAAAAATACTACACCATCCTAAAAAATACTACACCATCCTAAATAATACTACACCATCCTATAAATACTACACCATCCTAAATAGTATAACACCATGCTAAATAATACGACACCATCCTAAATAATACTACACCATCCTAAATAATACTACATCATCCTAAAAGTACTACACCATCCTAAAAGTACTACACCATCCTAAAAATACTACACCATCCTCAATAATACTACACCATCCTAAATAATACGACATCATCCTATAAATACTACACCATCCTAAATAATACTACACCATCCCAAAAATACTACACCATCCTCAATATTACTACACCATCCTAAATAATACTACACCATCCTAAATAATACGACATCATCCTATAAATACTACACCATCCTCTAAATACTACACCATCCTCAATAATACTACACCATCCTAAATAATACGACATCATCCTATAAATACTACACCATCCTAAATAATACTACACCATCCTAAAAATACTACACCATCCTAAATAATACGACATCATCCTATAAATACTACACCATCCTAAAAAATACTACAACATCCTCTAAATACTACACCATCCTCAATAATACTACACCATCCTAAATAATACGACATCATCCTATAAATACTACACCATCCTATAAATACTACACCATCATAAATGATAAGACATCATCCTATAAATACTACACCATCCTAAAAATACTACACCATCCTAAATACTACACCATCCTAAATAATACGACACCATCCTAACTAATACGACACCATCCTAAATAATACGACACCGTCCTAAATAATACTACACCATCCTAAATAATACCACACCATCCTAAATAATACGACACCATCCTAAATAATACGACACCATCCTAAAAAATACGACACCATCCTAAAAAATACTACACCATCCTAAAAAATACTACACCATCCTAAATAATACTACACCATCCTATAAATACTACACCATCCTAAATAGTATAACACCATGCTAAATAATACGACACCATCCTAAATAATACTACATCATCCTAAAAGTACTACACCATCCTAAAAGTACTACACCATCCTAAAAATACTACACCATCCTCAATAATACTACACCATCCTAAATAATACGACATCATCCTATAAATACTACACCATCCTAAATAATACTACACCATCCCAAAAATACTACACCATCCTCAATATTACTACACCATCCTAAATAATACTACACCATCCTAAATAATATGACATCATCCTATAAATACTACACCATCCTCTAAATACTACACCATCCTCAATAATACTACACCATCCTAAATAATACGACATCATCCTATAAATACTACACCATCCTATAAATACTACACCATCATAAATGATAAGACATCATCCTATAAATACTACACCATCCTAAATAATACGACACCATCCTAAATAATACGACACCGTCCTAAATAATACGACACCGTCCTACATAATACTACACCGTCCTAAATAATACTACACCATCCTAAATAATACGACACCATCCAAAATAATACTACACCATGCTAAATAATACAATACCATCCTAAATAATACGACATCATCCTAAATAATACTACATCATCCTAAATAATACGACATCAACCTATGAATACTACACCGTCCTAAATAATACTACACCGTCCTAAAAATACTACACCATCCTAAATAATACTACACCATCCTAAATAATACGACACCATCCTAAATAATACGACACCATCCTAAAAATACTACACCATCCTATAAATACTACACCATTGTAAAAATACATCATCCTAAGAATACTACACCATCCTAAAAAATACATCATCCTATAAATACTACACCATCCTAAATAATACAACACCATCCTAAATAACACGACACCATCCCAAATAATACGACACCATCCTAAATAATACTACACCATCCTAAATAATACAACACCATCCTAAATAATACTACACCATCCTAAATAATACAACACCATCCTGAATAATACGACACCATCCTAAATAATACGACATCATCCTATGAATACTACACCATCCTAAATAATACATCTTCCTATAAATACTACACCATCCTAAATAATACTACATCATCCTAAAAGTACTACACCATCCTAAAAGTACTACACCATCCTAAAAATACTACACCATCCTCAATAATACTACACCATCCTAAATAATACGACATCATCCTATAAATACTACACCATCCTAAATAATACTACACCATCCTAAAAATACTACACCATCCTCACTATTACTACACCATCCTAAATAATACTACACCATCCTAAATAATACGACATCATCCTATAAATACTACACCATCCTCTAAATACTACACCATCCTCAATAATACTACACCATCCTAAATAATACGACATCATCCTATAAATACTACACCATCCTAAATAATACTACACCATCCTAAAAATACTACACCCTCCTAAATAATACGACATCATCCTATAAATACTACACCATCCTAAAAAATACTACAACATCCTCTAAATACTACACCATCCTCAATAATACTACACCATCCTAAATAATACGACATCATCCTATAAATACTACACCATCCTATAAATACTACACCATCATAAATGATAAGACATCATCCTATAAATACTACACCATCCTAAAAATACTACACCATCCTAAATACTACACCATCCTAAATAATACAACACCATCCTAAATAATACGACACCATCCTAACTAATACGACACCATCCTAAATAATACGACACCGTCCTAAATAATACTACACCATCCTAAATAATACCACACCATCCTAAATAATACGACACCATCCTAAATAATACGACACCATCCTAAAAAATACGACACCATCCTAAAAAATACTACACCATCCTAAAAAATACTACACCATCCTAAATAATACTACACCATCCTATAAATACTACACCATCCTAAATAGTATAACACCATGCTAAATAATACGACACCATCCTAAATAATACTACATCATCCTAAAAGTACTACACCATCCTAAAAGTACTACACCATCCTAAAAATACTACACCATCCTCAATAATACTACACCATCCTAAATAATACGACATCATCCTATAAATACTACACCATCCTAAATAATACTACACCATCCCAAAAATACTACACCATCCTCAATATTACTACACCATCCTAAATAATATGACATCATCCTATAAATACTACACCATCCTCTAAATACTACACCATCCTCAATAATACTACACCATCCTAAATAATACGACATCATCCTATAAATACTACACCATCCTATAAATACTACACCATCATAAATGATAAGACATCATCCTATAAATACTACACCATCCTAAATAATACGACACCATCCTAAATAATACGACACCGTCCTAAATAATACGACACCGTCCTACATAATACTACACCGTCCTAAATAATACTACACCATCCTAAATAATACGACACCATCCAAAATAATACTACACCATGCTAAATAATACAATACCATCCTAAATAATACGACATCATCCTAAATAATACTACATCATCCTAAATAATACGACATCAACCTATGAATACTACACCGTCCTAAATAATACTACACCGTCCTAAAAATACTACACCATCCTAAATAATACTACACCATCCTAAATAATACGACACCATCCTAAATAATACGACACCATCCTAAAAATACTACACCATCCTATAAATACACCATTGTAAAAATACATCATCCTAAGAATACTACACCATCCTAAAAAATACATCATCCTATAAATACTACACCATCCTAAATAATACAACACCATCCTAAATAACACGACACCATCCCAAATAATACGACACCATCCTAAATAATACTACACCATCCTAAATAATACAACACCATCCTAAATAATACTACACCATCCTAAATAATACAACACCATCCTGAATAATACGACACCATCCTAAATAATACGACATCATCCTATGAATACTACACCATCCTAAATAATACATCTTCCTATAAATACTACACCATCCTAAATAATACAACACTATCCTAAAAAATACAACGCCTTCCTAAATACTACATCATCCAATAAATACTACACCATCCTAAATAATACTGCACCATCCTATAATTACTACATCATCCTAAAAATACTACATCATCCTAAAAATACTACACCATCCTAAATAATACGACATCATCCTATAAATACTACACCATCCTAAATAAAACACCATCCTAAATAATAAGACACTGTCCTAAATAATACTACATCATCCTAAAAATACTACACCATCCTCAATATTACTACACCATCCTAAATAATACGACATCATCCTATAAATACTACACCATCCCAAAAATACACCATCCTCAATATTACTACACCACCCTTAATAATACTACACCATCCTAAATAATACGACATCATCCTATAAATACTACACCATCCTAAATAATACTACACCATCCTAAAAATACTACACCATCCTAAATAATATGACATCATCCTATAAATACTACACCATCCTAAATAATACTACACCATCCTCTAAATACTACACCATCCTCAATAATACTACACCATCCTAAATAATACGACATCATCCTATAAATACTACACCATCCTATAAATACTACACCATCATAAATGATAAGACATCATCCTATAAATACTACACCATCCTAAAAATACGACACCATCCTAAATAATACTACATCATCCTAAAAATACTAAACCATCCTAAATAATACGACACCATCCTATAAATTCTACACCATCCTATAAATACTACACCATCCTAAATAATACGACACCATCCTAAATAATACTACACCATCCTAAAATTACTACACCATCCTCAATAATACTACACCATCCTAAATACTACATCATCCAATAAACACTACACCAACATAAATAATACTACACCATCCTCAATACTACACCATTCTCAATACTACACCATCCTACATAATATGACATCATCCTATAAATACTACACCATCCTAAATAATACGACATCATCCTATAAATACTACTACACCATTGTAAAAATACGACACCATCCTAAAAATACTACACCATCCTCAATAATACTATATCATCCTAAATAATACGACACCATCCTAAATAATACATCGTCCTATAAATACTACACCATCCTCAATATTACTACACCATCCTAAATAATACGACATCATCCTATAAATACTACACCATCCTAAATAATACTACACCATCCTAAAAATACTACACCATCCTAAATAATACGACATCATCCTATAAATACTACACCATCCTAAAAAATACTACAACATCCTCTAAATACTACACCATCCTCAATAATACTACACCATCCTAAATAATACGACATCATCCTATAAATACTACACCATCCTATAAATACTACACCATCATAAATGATAAGACATCATCCTATAAATACTACACCATCCTAAAAATACTACACCATCCTAAATACTACACCATCCTAAATAATACAACACCATCCTAAATAATACGACACCATCCTAACTAATACGACACCATCCTAAATAATACGACACCGTCCTAAATAATACTACACCATCCTAAATAATACGACACCATCCTAAATAATACGACACCATCCTAAATAATACGACACCATCCTAAAAAATACGACACCATCCTAAAAAATACTACACCATCCTAAATAATACTACACCATCCTATAAATACTACACCATCCTAAATAGTATAACACCATGCTAAATAATACGACACCATCCTAAATAATACTACATCATCCTAAAAGTACTACACCATCCTAAAAGTACTACACCATCCTAAAAATACTACACCATCCTCAATAATACTACACCATCCTAAATAATACGACATCATCCTATAAATACTACACCATCCTAAATAATACTACACCATCCCAAAAATACTACACCATCCTCAATATTACTACACCATCCTAAATAATACTACACCATCCTAAATAATACGACATCATCCTATAAATACTACACCATCCTCTAAATACTACACCATCCTCAATAATACTACACCATCCTAAATAATACGACATCATCCTATAAATACTACACCATCCTAAATAATACTACACCATCCTAAAAATACTACACCATCCTAAATAATACGACATCATCCTATAAATACTACACCATCCTAAAAAATACTACAACATCCTCTAAATACTACACCATCCTCAATAATACTACACCATCCTAAATAATACGACATCATCCTATAAATACTACACCATCCTATAAATACTACACCATCATAAATGATAAGACATCATCCTATAAATACTACACCATCCTAAAAATACTACACCATCCTAAATACTACACCATCCTAAATACTACAACACTATCCTAAATAATACGACACCATCCTAACTAATACGACACCATCCTAAATAATACGACACCGTCCTAAATAATACTACACCATCCTAAATAATACGACACCATCCTAAATAATACGACACCATCCTAAATAATACGACACCATCCTAAAAAATACGACACCATCCTAAAAAATACTACACCATCCTAAAAAATACTACACCATCCTAAATAATACTACACCATCCTATAAATACTACACCATCCTAAATAGTATAACACCATGCTAAATAATACGACACCATCCTAAATAATACTACATCATCCTAAAAGTACTACACCATCCTAAAAGTACTACACCATCCTAAAAATACTACACCATCCTCAATAATACTACACCATCCTAAATAAAACGACATCATCCTATAAATACTACACCATCCTAAATAATACTACACCATCCCAAAAATACTACACCATCCTCAATATTACTACACCATCCTAAATAATACTACACCATCCTAAATAATACGACATCATCCTATAAATACTACACCATACTCTAAATACTACACCATCCTCAATAATACTACACCATCCTAAATAATACGACATCATCCTATAAATACTACACCATCTTATAAATACTACACCATCATAAATGATAAGACATCATCCTATAAATACTACACCATCCTAAATAATACGACACCATCCTAAATAATACGACACCGTCCTAAATAATACGACACCGTCCTACATAATACTACACCGTCCTAAATAATACTACACCATCCTAAATAATACGACACCATCCAAAATAATACTACACCATGCTAAGTAATACAATACCATCCTAAATAATACGACATCATCCTAAATAATACTACATCATCCTAAATAATACGACATCAACCTATGAATACTACACCGTCCTAAATAATACTACACCGTCCTAAAAATACTACACCATCCTAAATAATACTACACCATCCTAAATAATACGACACCATCCTAAATAATACGACACCATCCTAAAAATACTACACCATCCCATAAATACTACACCATTGTAAAAATACGACACCATCCTAAAAATACTACACCATCCTAAATAATACAACATCATCCTAAATAATACGACATCATCCTAAGAATACTACACCATCCTAAAAAATACATCATCCTATAAATACTACACCATCCTAAATAATACAACACCATCCTAAATAACACGACACCATCCCAAATAATACGACACCATCCTAAATAATACTACACCATCCTAAATAATACAACACCATCCTAAATAATACTACACCATCCTAAATAATACAACACCATACTGAATAATACGACACCATCCTAAATAATACGACATCATCCTATGAATACTACACCATCCTAAATAATACATCTTCCTATAAATACTACACCATCCTAAATAATACAACACTATCCTAAAAAATACAACACCTTCCTAAATACTACATCATCCAATAAATACTACACCATCCTAAATAATACTGCACCATCCTATAATTACTACATCATCCTAAAAATACTACATCATCCTAAAAATACTACACCATCCTAAATAATACGACATCATCCTATAAATACTACACCATCCTAAATAAAACACCATCCTAAATAATAAGACACTGTCCTAAATAATACTACATCATCCTAAAAATACTACACCATCCTCAATATTACTACACCATCCTAAATAATACGACATCATCCTATAAATACTACACCATCCCAAAAATACACCATCCTCAATATTACTACACCATCCTTAATAATACTACACCATCCTAAATAATACGACATCATCCTATAAATACTACACCATCCTAAATAATACTACACCATCCTAAAAATACTACACCATCCTAAATAATACGACATCATCCTATAAATACTACACCATCCTAAATAATACTACACCATCCTCTAAATACTACACCATCCTCAATAATACTACACCATCCTAAATAATACGACATCATCCTATAAATACTACACCATCCTATAAATACTACACCATCATAAATGATAAGACATCATCCTATAAATACTACACCATCCTAAAAATACTACAGCATCCTAAATAATACGACACCATCCTAAATAATACGACACCGTCCTAAATAATACTACACCATCCTAAATAATACGACACCATCCTAAATAATACGACACCGTCCTAAATAATACGACACCGTCCTAAATAATACTACACCATCCTAAATAATACGACACCATCCTAAAAAATACTACACCATCCTAAATAATACTACACCATCCTAAATAATACTACACCATCCTATAAATACTACACCATCCTAAATAATACAACCCCATCCTAAATAGTATAACACCATGCTAAATAATACTACACCCTCCAAAAAATACTACACCATCCTAAATAATACGACATCGTCCTATAAATACTACACCATCCTCAATAATACTACATCATCCTAAATAATACATCATCCTACAAATACTACACCATCCTAAATAATACAACCCCATCCTAAATAATACTACACCATCCTAAATAATACTACATCATCCTAAAAGTACTACACCATCCCAAAAATACTACACCATCCTCAATAATACTACACCATCCTAAATAATACGACATCATCCTATAAATACTACAGCATCCAAATAATACTACACCATCCCAAATAATACGACACCATCCTAAATAATATGACACCATCCTAAACATACTACACCATCCTAAATAATACAACACTATCCTAAATAATACACCACCCTAAATACTACATCATCCTATAAATACTACACCATCCTAAATAATACTACACCATCCTTAATAATACTACATCATCCTAAAAATACTACACAATCCTAAAAATACTACACCATCCTCAATAATACTACAACATCCTAAATAAGACGACATCATCCTATAAATACTACACCATCCTAAAGAATACTACACCATCCTCTAAATACTACGCCATCCTAAATAATACTGCATCATCCTAAAAATACTACACCATCCTAAAAATACTACACCATCTTCAATAATGCTACACCATCCTATAAATACTACACCATCCTAAATAATACGACACCATCCTAAATAATACGACACCATCCTAAAAATACTACACCATCCTATAAATACTACACCATCCTAAATAATACGACACCATCCTAAATAATACTACATCATCCTAAAAATACTAAACCATCCTAAATAATACGACACCATCCTATAAATTCTACACCATCCTATAAATACTACACCATCCTAAATAATACGACACCATCCTAAATAATACTACACCATCCTAAAATTACTACACCATCCTCAATAATACTACACCATCCTAAATACTACATCATCCAATAAACACTACACCAACATAAATAATACTACACCATCCTCAATACTACACCATTCTCAATACTACACCATCCTACATAATATGACATCATCCTAAAAATACTACACCATCCTCAATAATACTATATCATCCTAAATAATACTACACCATCCTAAATAATACGACATCATCCTATAAATACTACACCATCCTAAATAATACTACACCATCCTAAAAATACTACACCATCCTAAATAATACGACATCATCCTATAAATACTACACCATCCTAAAAAATACTACACCATCCTCTAAATACTACACCATCCTCAATAATACTACACCATCTTAAATAATACGACATCATCCTATAAATACTACACCATCCTATAAATACTACACCATCATAAATGATAAGACATCATCCTATAAATACTACACCATCCTAAAAATACTACACCATCCTAAATACTACACCATCCTAAATAATACAACACCATCCTAAATAATACGACACCATCCTAACTAATACGACACCATCCTAAATAATACGACACCGTCCTAAATAATACTACACCATCCTAAATAATACGACACCATCCTAAATAATACGACACCATCCTAAAAAAGACGACACCATCCTAAAAAATACTACACCATCCTAAATAATACTACACAATCCTATAAATACTACACCATCCTAAATAGTATAACACCATGCTAAATAATACTACACCATCCAAAAAATACTACACCATCCTAAATAATACGACATCATCCTATAAATACTACACCATCCTCAATAATACTACATCATCCTAAATAATACGACACCATCCTAAATAATACTACATCATCCTAAAAGTACTACACCATCCTAAAAGTACTACACCATCCTAAAAATACTACACCATCCTCAATAATACTACACCATCCTAAATAATACGACATCGTCCTATAAATACTACACCATCCTAAATAATACTACACCATCCCAAATAATACGACACCATCCTAAAAATACTACACCATCCTAAATAATACGACACCATCCTAAATAATACGACACCATCCTAAATAATATGACACCATCCTAAAAATACTACACCATCCTAAATAATACAACACTATCCTAAATAATACAACACCACCCTAAATACTACATCATCCTATAAATACTACACCATCCTAAATAATACTACACCATCCTTAATAATACTACATCATCCTAAAAATACTACAACATCCTAAATAAGACGACATCATCCTATAAATACTACACCATCCTAAAGAATACTACACCATCCTCTAAATACTACGCCATCCTAAATAATACTACATCATCCTAAAAATACTACACCATACTCAATAATACTACACCATCCTATAAATACTACACCATCCTAAATAATACGACACCATCCTAAATAATACGACACCATCCTAAAAATACTACACCATCCTAAATAATACTACACCATCCTAAATAATACTACACCATCCTAAATAATACGACACCATCCTAAATAATACTACATCATCCTAAAAAAACTAAACCATCCTAAATAATACGACACCATCCTATAAATTCTACACCATCCTATAAATACTACACCATCCTAAATAATACGACACCATCCTAAATAATACTACACCATCCTAAAAATACTACACCATCCTCAATAATACTACACCATCCTAAATACTACATCATCCAATAAATACTACACCATCCGAAATAATACGACACCATCCTCTAAATACTACACCATCCTCAATAATACGACATCATCCTATAAATACTACACCATCTTCAATAATACTACACCATCCTCAATAATACGACATCATCCAATAAATACTACACCATCCTAAATGATACACCATCCTAAATAAAACGACACCATCCTAAATAATACTACATCATCTTAAAAATACTACACCATCCTAAAAATACTACACCATCCTAAAAATACTACACCATCCTAAATAATACGACATCATCCTATAAATACTACTCCATCCGAAATAATACTACACCATCCTAAATAATACGACACCGCCCTAAAAATACTACACCATCCTAAATAATACTACACCATCCTAAATAATACAACACAATCCTAAATAATACACCATCCTAAATACTACATCATCCTAAAAATACTACACCATCCTCAATATTACTACACCATCCTAAATAATACGACATCATCCTATAAATACTACACCATCCCAAAAATACACCATCCTCAATATTACTACACCATCCTTAATAATACTACACCATCCTAAATAATACGACATCATCCTATAAATACTACACCATCCTAAATAATACTACACCATCCTAAAAATACTACACCATCCTAAATAATACGACATCATCCTATAAATACTACACCATCCTAAATAATACTACACCATCCTCTAAATACTACACCATCCTCAATAATACTACACCATCCTAAATAATACGACATCATCCTATAAATACTACACCATCCTATAAATACTACACCATCATAAATGATGAGACATCATCCTATAAATACTACACCATCCTAAAAATACTACACCATCCTAAATAATACGACACCATCCTAAATAATACGACACCGTCCTAAATAATACTACACCATCCTAAAAAATACTACACCATCCTAAATAATACTACACCATCCTAAATAATACTACACCATCCTATAAATACTACACCATCCTAAATAATACAACCCCATCCTAAATAGTATAACACCATGCTAAATAATACTACACCATCCAAAAAATACTACACCATCCTAAATAATACGACATCATCCTATAAATACTTCACCATCCTCAATAATACTACATCATCCTAAATAATACATCATCCTATAAATACTACACCATCCTAAATAATACAACCCCATCCTAAATAATACGACACCATCCTAAATAATACTAAATCATCCTAAAAGTACTACACCATCCCAAAAATACTACACCATCCTCAATAATACTACACCATCCTAAATAATACGACATCATCCTATAAATACTACAGCATCCTAAATAATACTACACCATCCCAAATAATACGACACCATCCTAAAAATACTACACCATCCTAAATAATACGTCACCATCCTAAATAATACGACACCATCCTAAATAATACGACACCATCCTAAACATACTACACCATCCTAAATAATACAACACTATCCTAAATAATACAACACCACCCTAAATACTACATCATCCTATAAATACTACACCATCCTAAATAATACTACACCATCCTTAATAATACTACATCATCCTAAAAATACTACACAATCCTAAAAATACTACACCATCCTCAATAATACTACAACATCCTAAATAAGACGACATCATCCTATAAATACTACACCATCCTAAAGAATACTACACCATCCTCTAAATACTACGCCATCCTAAATAATACTACATCATCCTAAAAATACTACACCATCCTAAAAATACTACACCATCCTCAATAATGCTACACCATCCTATAAATACTACACCATCCTAAATAATACGACACCATCCTAAATAATACGACACCATCCTAAATAATACGACACCATCCTAAAAATACTACACCATCCTATAAATACTACACCATCCTAAATAATACTACACCATCCTAAATAATACGACACCATCCTAAATAATACTACATCATCCTAAAAATACTAAACCATCCTAAATAATACGACACCATCCTATAAATTCTACACCATCCTATAAATACTACACCATCCTAAATAATACGACACCATCCTAAATAATACTACACCATCCTAAAATTACTACACCATCCTCAATAATACTACACCATCCTAAATACTACATCATCCAATAAACACTACACCAACATAAATAATACTACACCATCCTCAATACTACACCATTCTCAATACTACACCATCCTACATAATGACATCATCCTATAAATACTACACCATCCTAAATAATACGACATCATCCTATAAATACTACTACACCATTGTAAAAATACGACACCATCCTAAAAATACTACACCATCCTCAATAATACTATATCATCCTAAATAATACGACACCATCCTAAATAATACATCGTCCTATAAATACTACACCATCCTCAATATTACTACACCATCCTAAATAATACGACATCATCCTATAAATACTACACCATCCTAAATAATACTACACCATCCTAAAAATACTACACCATCCTAAATAATACGACATCATCCTATAAATACTACACCATCCTAAAAAATACTACACCATCCTCTAAATACTACACCATCCTCAATAATACTACACCATCCTAAATAATACGACATCATCCTATAAATACTACACCATCCTATAAATACTACACCATCCTATAAATACTACACCATCATAAATGATAAGACATCATCCTATAAATACTACACCATCCTAAAAATACTACACCATCCTAAATACTACACCATCCTATAAATACTACACCATCATAAATGATAAGACATCATCCTATAAATACTACACCATCCTAAAAATACTACACCATCCTAAATACTACACCATCCTAAATAATACAACACCATCCTAAATAATACGACACCATCCTAACTAATACGACACCATCCTAAATAATACGACACCGTCCTAAATAATACTACACCATCCTAAATAATACGACACCATCCTAAATAATACGACACCATCCTAAATAATACGACACCATCCTAAAAAATACGACACCATCCTAAATAATACTACACCATCCTATAAATACTACACCATCCTAAATAGTATAACACCATGCTAAATAATACTACACCATCCAAAAAATACTACACCATCCTAAATAATACGACATCATCCTATAAATACTACACCATCCTCAATAATACTACATCATCCTAAATAATACGACACCATCCTAAATAATACTACATCATCCTAAAAGTACTACACCATCCTAAAAGTACTACACCATCCTAAAAATACTACACCATCCTCAATAATACTACACCATCCTAAATAATACGACATCATCCTATAAATACTACACCATCCTAAATAATACTACACCATCCCAAATAATACGACACCATCCTAAAAATACTACACCATCCTAAATAATACGACACCATCCTAAATAATCCTAAATAATACGACACCATCCTAAATAATATGACACCATCCTAAAAATACTACACCATCCTAAATAATACAACACTATCCTAAATAATACAACACCACCCTAAATACTACATCATCCTATAAATACTACACCATCCTAAATACTACACCATCCTAAATAATACTACATCATCCTATAAATACTACACCATCCTATAAATACTACACCATCCTATAAATACTACACCATCATAAATGATAAGACATCATCCTATAAATACTACACCATCCTAAAAATACTACACCATCCTAAATACTACACCATCCTATAAATACTACACCATCATAAATGATAAGACATCATCCTATAAATACTACACCATCCTAAAAATACTACACCATCCTAAATACTACACCATCCTAAATAATACAACACCATCCTAAATAATACGACACCATCCTAACTAATACGACACCATCCTAAATAATACGACACCGTCCTAAATAATACTACACCATCCTAAATAATACGACACCATCCTAAATAATACGACACCATCCTAAATAATACGACACCATCCTAAAAAATACGACACCATCCTAAATAATACTACACCATCCTATAAATACTACACCATCCTAAATAGTATAACACCATGCTAAATAATACTACACCATCCAAAAAATACTACACCATCCTAAATAATACGACATCATCCTATAAATACTACACCATCCTCAATAATACTACATCATCCTAAATAATACGACACCATCCTAAATAATACTACATCATCCTAAAAGTACTACACCATCCTAAAAGTACTACACCATCCTAAAAATACTACACCATCCTCAATAATACTACACCATCCTAAATAATACGACATCATCCTATAAATACTACACCATCCTAAATAATACTACACCATCCCAAATAATACGACACCATCCTAAAAATACTACACCATCCTAAATAATACGACACCATCCTAAATAATCCTAAATAATACGACACCATCCTAAATAATATGACACCATCCTAAAAATACTACACCATCCTAAATAATACAACACTATCCTAAATAATACAACACCACCCTAAATACTACATCATCCTATAAATACTACACCATCCTAAATACTACACCATCCTAAATAATACTACATCATCCTAAAAATACTACACAATCCTAAAAATACTACACCATCCTCAATAATACTACAACATCCTAAATAAGACGACATCATCCTATAAATACTACACCATCCTAAAGAATACTACACCATCCTCTAAATACTACGCCATCCTAAATAATACTACATCATCCTAAAAATACTACACCATACTCAATAATACTACTACATCCTATAAATACGACACCATCCTAAATAATACTACACCATCCTAAATAATACGACACCATCCTAAATAATACTACATCATCCTAAAAATACTAAACCATCCTAAATAATACGACACCATCCTATAAATTCTACACCATCCTATAAATACTACACCATCCTAAATAATACGACACCATCCTAAATAATACTACACCATCCTAAAAATACTACACCATCCTCAATAATACTACACCATCCTAAATACTACATCATCCAATAAATACTACACCATCCGAAATAATACGACACCATCCTCTAAATACTACACCATCCTCAATAATACGACATCATCCTATAAATACTACACCATCTTCAATAATACTACACCATCCTCAATAATACGACATCATCCAATAAATACTACACCATCCTAAATGATACACCATCCTAAATAAAACGACACCATCCTAAATAATACTACATCATCTTAAAAATACTACACCATCCTAAAAATACTACACCATCCTCAATAATACTACACCATCCTAAATAATACGACATCATCCTATAAATACTACTCCATCCGAAATAATACTACACCATCCTAAATAATACGACACCGTCCTAAAAATACTACACCATCCTAAATAATACTACACCATCCTAAATAATACAACACAATCCTAAATAATACACCATCCTAAATAATACGACACCATCCTAAATAATATGACATCATCCTATAAATACTACACCATCCTAAATAATACGACACCATCCTAAATAAACGACACCATCCTCAATAATATTATATCATCCTAAAAATACTACACCATCCCAAATAATACTACACCATCCTAAAAATATTACACCATCCTAAAAATACGACACCATCCTAAATAATACTACAATGGATGGAAACTCTTATCCGGCAATGAAACGGAGGGGATTCAGACGTCTTGTTTCTCTCCTCAGGCCTCTCCAGCTGCTCTGGCTAAGAGCGTGCTAGCAGAAGTGCCCAACCAGGTGGTTGACTATTACAACAGCAAGGGCATCAAGCCCAAAGTGCCCAGCGAGTACCAGTCTTCCAGGCCATTTGGCCCCTGAGCAACAGCTGCCACCACGCAGGATGACCTCTCGTGGACTGAGCGACACGTTTACTGTCTTTGTTCTTTGTTAATGCGGATGCTAAAGGTGCTACATCAGGAGGCAACGGCTCACTTCAGAACTTCACGGTCAGCAGGTCTGCTCACTTCCTACCGGAGGTTGGGAAGTGGGTCTGGTCTGCTGCTAGTCCACAGCCTGAGCATGTACACTACCATCTACGGTTACAGCAGGAGAAAATGGCATTTTCAGTAAATGTACAGTTTCATATGAAGCTAAACCTAAAGGCAACGCAGCATAAGGACGGGTTTTTAATGCAACCATTTTAAAAATGTCTCCAGAGAATGTCCTCCCCAGGCGTGATCTTTCTGAGCGTTTCCTATGACTTCTGCGGGCAGGGAGGAAATTGTCTGGGGAATGCTAGCCGTAGCACCTTTAGCATTCGCTGTGCATGCAGGCCCGTTAGCGGCCGGGCGGCTCCGCCTTCAGGAGGCTGATTAACGGAAAAGCACTGACATGTGGCACCGACAAATCCAAACGCTGCTTCCCTGCAGACAGCATGCTAGGCAGAGAAACGGCTAATGAAGGAATGTATCCCCCCCCCCCCCCCCCACATCACCCCTCCCTCCTGGTTTGTTTTTGAGAGTCTATTAAAGGTTTTGCTAAATTTCGTAACCTTGATATTGTAAAGCATTTAAATGGAAACGAGCTGCCTGCAGACATCTGCATCCTCTACTATTATTTATTTATTTATTTATTTTTGTAAAACTGCAGCAGATGCATGAACTGTTGTTTTGCATGCAACTCTCCATGCGCCCCCCTACCCCCCACCCTCTTGGCCCTTGTGGTTTCTGTTTTCTGGTAGTGAGTAATGAGTAACTGTTTACAAAGCGCCCGCTGATGGGCAGCTCTACTCTCCAGCATGTTGACATGTAAATGAAAGTGTGTGAGTAGATTTAAAAGCACAAATTACATATCTTTGGGGATTATTTTTGGTATGGTGATGGGTTTGGTTATTTGTGCTGCAGCACCTGTCCATCCTGACATGTTTTCTGTTTGGGATGATTGGATTATTCCCACCTGCTGAATAAAAACACCTTTTATCCCCTGTTGCAAAGCAGCCGAGACACCAGAATGCAAACATTTACAATCTCATCAGTTGTATTTTATTCCCAGAAGAATATGAACTACAGATCATGCATCCAATGAAGCTGATTCCAGTAAGCATGCAGACGTGATGTTTCCGTGATGATGTTTCCGTGATGTTTCCGTGACGTTTCCGTGACGTTTCCATGACATTTCCGTGACGTTTCCATGACTTTTCCATGACGTTTCCATTACGTTTCCATGCAGACGTGACGTTTCTGTGATTTTTCCCTACAGTCGTAACGTGTCCATGACGTTTCCATGATGTTTCCATGCAGATGTGACGTTTGCATCACATTTCCGTGCAGATGTGACGTTTCCGTGCAGACCTGACGTTTCCATGATGTTTCCTTGCAGGAGAGCAGAAAGACGATGGAGAAAAACTAAACTTGTAGTGCACTATGAAATCCTGCGTGATCACCTAAGAATCTATAATAACACAATAAAATTTTATGGCTTCTTTGAGTCTGAGTTTTTACTTATCATAAATTCCTCTCTTCAGACGGGTGTCTTCCCCACCGCCTTTAAAACAGCGGTGGTGAAGCCACTTCTGAAGAAGAGTAATCTGGATCCCAACATTCTTGATAACTACAGACCTGTATCCAACTTGCCGTTTCTTAGTAAAATGATAGAAAAAGTTGTTTTTATTCAGCTAAATGAGTTTTTAAACAGGAATAATATCTTAGAAAAATGTCAGTCTGGTTTTAGGACAAACCACAGTACTGAGACGGCCCTTTTAAAGATTGTGAACGATCTAAGAGGCAATCTGGATGCACAAAAACTTTCTGTCCTGGTGCTGCTGGATCTCAGTGCCGCTTTCGATACAGTAGACCACCAGATTTTATTAAACAGACTCAGATGTCTGGTGGGCCTCTCAGGTACTGTTTTAAAATGGTTTTACTCCTATCTCACAGATCGACAGTTTTTTATAAGTATGGATACATGCTCCTCAAAGACCCATAAAATAAAATGTGGGGTTCCCCAAGGATCAATTTTAGGCCCACTACTTTTTAACCTGTATATGTTGCCACTTGGGGACATCATCAGGAGACACGGCATTGATTTCCACAGCTATGCTGATGATACACAGCTTTACATCGCCGTGTCTCCTGATGACCTGGAGCCAGTTAACACCCTTTTAAACTGTATTTTAGATATAAAGTCATGGATGGCAGAGAACTTCTTACAGCTCAACCAGGACAAGACTGAAGTTTTAATCATCGGTCCTGAAGACAAGAGAGAGATCATTTCATGCAAACTGCAGAGTTTTAAATCCTCCCAGTGTGTACGAAATCTGGGTGTTATTTTTGACTCTGAGCTGAATTTTATTCAACATATCAGAAATGTTACAAAGACAGGATTTTATCATCTCAAAAACATCGCCAGAGTCCGCCCATTTCTCTCTCTTGCCAGCATGGAGGTACTAATGCATGCTTTTATTTCTAGTAGACTGGACTACTGTAATGCCCTGCTCTCTGGTCTTCCCAAAAAGAGTATTTCTAGTTTACAACTACTGCAGAACTCGGCGGCACGAGTTCTGACAAGGACCAGGGGGCGGGAACACATTACACCAGTTTTAAAGTCGCTGCATTGGCTCCCCGTGCAATTCAGGATTGATTTTAAGGTTCTTTTAGTGGTTTATAAATGTCTTAATGGTCTTGGGCCTTCTTATTTATCTGATCTGTTTTTAAGGTATGAACCCTCGCGGACCCTGAGGTCCTCAGGTACCGGCCTTTTAGTTCTTCCTAAAGTTTGTACCAAAACATATGGCGAGGCCACATTTCAGTATTACGGGCCTCGCCTATGGAACAGCCTGCCTGAGGGCCTCAGGGCTGCAGAGACTGTTGATGTTTTTAAAAAAAAGCTCAAGACCTACCTTTTTAGTTTAGCTTATAACTAAGTTTTAACATTCTTATATTAACCCATATTTATCTTTCTTTTTAGTTAATTTTATTTATTTATTTATATATTTTATATATTGATTTACATAGTATAGATTTTATTTTATTTTAATGGATTTTATTTTTGTTTAGTTATCACTCCAGCTCTCTCCTCATCGGGGTCCTCTTCGCCGAGGGCTGCCCCTGCTCTGACTGCATGGGTGTTGCTGTGGGGGCTGTCCCTGTCTGGTGGGTCGGGATCCAGCGCTGCAGCTTTACGGTTGTGGCGTGGGTCCTGTCTGCCCGGACCCGGGTGGCCCCCATGGTGATGGCCTGGGTGGTCTTGGTTGGGGGTAGCCCTTTGTGTAGAGGCTCCCTGAGAATACCGTTTCCTTATCTGGTGCACATCTGGTGCAAATGCACCTGGCCATTCATTCATCTTCTTTTAACTGTTACAGGGCAAATAGGGCATGGGTGAGGGTGGTTGTGGGTGGGTGAAAGGGGATGTGTATGTGTGTTAGTGTTTTATCTATTTTGATGTAAATTGTTTTATAATGTAAAGCACTTTGTATTGTTTTTAAGCACGAAAAGTGCTATACAAATAAAGTTTGATTTGATTTGATTTCCTTGCAGACGTGACGTTTCCGTAATTTTTACACACAGTCGTGATGTTTCCATCACATTTCTGTGCAGATGTGACGTTTCCGTGATGTTTCCATGCAGACGTGATGTTTCCATGATTTTTCCACACAGTCGTGACGTTTCCATGACGTTTCCATGCAGACGTGACGTTTCCATGACGTTTCCATGCAGACGTGACGTTTCAACGCAGATGTGATGTTTCCATGCAAATGTGACGTTTCCAGACAAATGTAACATTTCCATGTAGATGTGACATTTCCGTGATTTTTCCACGCAGTCATGACGTTTTTCGTGATGTTTCCATGATATTTCCATGCAGACATGACATTTCGGTGATTTTTCCATGCAGTCGTGACGTTTCCATGCAGACGTGACGTTTCCGTGATTTTTCAACGCAGTCGTGACATGTCCGTGACGTTTCCATGCAGATGTGACATTTCAACGCAGACGTGATGTTTGCACGCAGATGTGACATTTCCAGACAAACGTGACTTTCCATGCAGACGTGACATTTCTGTGATTTTTCCAAGCAGTCGTTACATTTTTCGTGATGTTTCCACGATGTTTCCATGATGTTTCCATGCAGACGTAACGTTTACGTGATGTTTTCATGCTGACGTGATGTTTCCGTGACGTTTCCGTGACGTTTCCATGCAGACATGACGTTTCTGTGATTTTTCCTCACAGTCGTGACGTGTCCGTGACGTTTCCATGATGTTTCCAGGATGTTTCCAGATAAACGTGACGTTTCAACGCAGACGTGATGTTTTCATGCAAATGTGACGTTTCCAGACAAACGTGACGTTTCCATGCAGATGTGACATTTCCGTGATTTTTCTATGTAGTCGTGACGTTTTTCGTGATGTTTTCATGATGTTTCCATGCAGACGTGACGTTTCCGTGATTTTTCCATGCAGCCGTGACGTTTCCATGACTTTTTCATGCAGAGGTGACAGCTCCGTGATTTTTCCATGCAGACGTGACGTTTCCATGACGTTTCCATGCAGACGTGACGTTTCAACGCAGATTTGATGTTTCCATGCAAATGTGACGTTTCCAGACAAATGTAGCATTTCCATGTAGATGTGACATTTCCGTGATTTTTCCACGCAGTCATGACGTTTTTCGTGATGTTTCCATGATATTTCCATGCAGACATGAAGTTTCGGTGATTTTTCCATGCAGTCGTGACGTTTCCATGCAGACTTGACGTTTCCGTGATTTTTCAACGCAGTCGTGACATGTCCGTGACATGTCCGTGACGTTTCCATGCAGATGTGACATTTCAACGCAGACGTGATGTTTCCACGCAGATGTGACATTTCCAGACAAACGTGACTTTCCATGCAGACGTGACATTTCTGTGATTTTTCCATGCAGTTGTTACATTTTTTGTGATGTTTCCATGCAGTTGTTACATTTTTTGTGATGTTGCCATGATTTTCCATGATGTTTCCATGAAGAGGTGACGTTTCCGTGATGTTTCCATGCAGACGTGATGTTTCCGTGACGTTTCCGAACGTTTTCGTGACGTTTCCATGCAGACATGACTTTTCTGTGATTTTTCCCCACAGTTGTAACGTGTCCGTGACGTTTCCATGATGTTTCCATGCAGACGTGACGTTTGCATCACATTTCCGTGCAGATGTGACGTTTCCTTGCAGACGTGACGTTTCCGTAATTTTTACACGCAGTCGTGATGTTTCCATCACATTTCTGTGCAGATGTGACGTTTCCATGCAGATGTGACGTTTCAACGCAGATGTGATGTTTCCATGCAAATGTGACGTTTCCAGACAAATGTAACATTTCCATGTAGATGTGACATTTCCGTGATTTTTCCACGCAGTCATGACGTTTTTCGTGATGTTTCCATGATATTTCCATCCAGACATGACATTTCGGTGATTTTTCCATGCAGTCGTGACGTTTCCATGCAGACGTGACGTTTCCGTGATTTTTCAACGCAGTCGTGACATGTCCATGACATGTCCGTGATGTTTCCATGCAGATGTGACATTTCCAGACAAACGTGACTTTCCATGCAGACGTGACATTTCTGTGATTTTTTCCAAGCAGTCGTGACATTTTTCGTGATGTTTCCACGATGTTTCCATGATGTTTCCATGCAGACGTAACGTTTCCGTGATGTTTCCATGCAGACGTGATGTTTCCGTGACGTTTCCGAACGTTTTCGTGACGTTTCCATGCAGACATGACGTTTCTGTGATTTTTACTCACAGTTGTGACGTGTCCGTGACGTTTCCATGATGTTTCCATGACGTTTCCAGACAAACGTGACGTTTCCATGCAGATGTGACATTTCCGTGATTTTTCTATGTAGTCGTGACGTTTTTCGTGATGTTTTCATGATGTTTCCATGCAGACATGACGTTTCCGTGATTTTTCCATGCAGCCGTGACGTTTCCATGACTTTTTCATGCAGAGGTGACAGCTCCGTGATTTTTCCATGCAGACATGACGTTTGCATCACATTTCCATGCAAATGTGACGTTTCCAGACAAATGTAACATTTCCATGTAGATGTGACATTTCCGTGATTTTTCCACGCAGTCATGACGTTTTTCGTGATGTTTCCATGATATTTCCATGCAGACATGACATTTCGGTGATTTTTCCATGCAGTCGTGACGTTTCCGTGATTATTCAACGCAGTCGTGACATGTCCGTGACGTTTCCATGCAGATGTGACATTTCAACGCAGACGTGATGTTTCCACGCAGATGTGACATTTCCAGACAAACGTGACTTTCCATGCAGACGTGACATTTCTGTGATTTTTCCAAGCAGTCGTGACATTTTTCGTGATGTTTCCACGATGTTTCCGTGATGTTTCCATGCAGACGTGATGTTTCCGTGACGTTTCCGAATGTTTTCGTGACGTTTCCATGCAGACATGACGTTTCTGTGATTTTTACTCACAGTTGTGACGTGTCCGTGACGTTTCCATGATGTTTCCATGATGTTTCCAGATAAACGTGACGTTTCAACGCAGACGTGATGTTTTCATGCAAATGTGACGTTTCCAGACAAATGTGACGTTTCCATGCAAATGTGACATTTCAGTGATTTTTCCATGTAGTCGTGACGTTTTTCGTGATGTTTTCATGATGTTTCCATAATGTTTCCATGCAGACGTGACGTTTCCGTGATTTTTCCATGCAGCCGTGACGTTTCCATGACTTTTTCATGCAGAGGTGACAGCTCCGAGATTTTTCCATGCAGACGTGACGTTTCCGTGATTTTTCAACGCAGTTGTGACGTTTCCGTGACGTTTCCATGCAGATGTGACATTTCCAGACAAACGTGACTTTCCATGCAGACGTGACATTTCTGTGATTTTTCCATGCAGTTGTTACATTTTTTGTGATGTTTCCATGCAGTTGTTACATTTTTTGTGATGTTTCCATGATTTTCCATGATGTTTCCATGAAGAGGTGACGTTTCCGCGATGTTTCCATGCAGACGTGATGTTTCCGTGACGTTTCCGAACGTTTTCGTGACGTTTCCATGCAGACGTGACGTTTGCATCACATTTCCGTGCAGATGTGACGTTTCCTTGCAGACGTGACGTTTCCGTAATTTTTACACGCAGTCGTGATGTTTCCATCACATTTCTGTGCAGATGTGACGTTTCCGTGACGTTTCCATGCAGACGTGACGTTTCCATGCAGACATGACGTTTCAACGCAAATGTGACGTTTCCAGACAAATGTAACATTTCCATGTAGATGTGACATTTCCGTGATTTTTCCACGCAGTCATGACGTTTTTCGTGATGTTTCCATGATATTTCCATGCAGACATGACATTTCGGTGATTTTTCCATGCAGTCGTGACGTTTTCATGCAGACGTGACGTTTCCGTGATTTTTCAACGCAGTCGTGACATGTCCGTGACATGTCCGTGACGTTTCCATGCAGATGTGACATTTCAACGCAGACGTGATGTTTCCACGCAGATGTGACATTTCCAGACAAACGTGACTTTCCATGCAGACGTGACATTTCTGTGATTTTTCCAAGCAGTTGTTACATTTTTTGTGATGTTTCCATGCAGTTGTTACATTTTTCGTGATGTTTCCACGATGTTTCCATGATGTTTCCATGCAGACGTAACGTTTTCGCGATGTTTCCATGCAGACGTGATGTTTCCGTGACGTTTCCGAACGTTTTCGTGACGTTTCCATGCAGACATGACGTTTCTGTGATTTTTACTCACAGTTGTGACGTGTCCGTGACGTTTCCATGATGTTTCCATGATGTTTCCAGATAAACGTGACGTT
This sequence comes from Telmatherina bonti, assembly GCF_933228915.1. Lineage (NCBI taxonomy): Eukaryota > Metazoa > Chordata > Actinopteri > Atheriniformes > Telmatherinidae > Telmatherina > Telmatherina bonti. The sequence goes on along the minus strand of NC_136623.1, from coordinate 5,283,203 downwards.
TCAACGCAGACGTGATGTTTTCATGCAAATGTGACGTTTCCAGACAAATGTGACGTTTCCATGCAAATGTGACATTTCAGTGATTTTTCCATGTAGTCGTGACGTTTTTCGTGATGTTTTCATGATGTTTCCATAATGTTTCCATGCAGACGTGACGTTTCCGTGCAGATGTGACGTTTCCATGTAGATGTGACGTTTCCATGCAGATGTGACGTTTCCGTGATGTTTCCATGCAGACGTGACGTTTCAACGCGGATGTGACGTTTCCATCACGTTTCCATGCAGACGTGACGTTTCCGTGATGTTTCCATGCAGACGTGACATTTCAACACGGATGTAACATTTCCATCATGTTTCCGTGCAGATGTGACGTTTCCGTGCAGATGTGACGTTTCCATGCAGATGTGACGTTTCCATGCAGATGTGACGTTTCCGTGATGTTTCCATGCAGACGTGACGTTTCAACGCGGATGTGACGTTTCCATCACGTTTCCATGCAGACGTGACGTTTCCGTGATGTTTCCATGGAAACGTGATGTTTGTGAATGTATGAATGAATTTATGAATAGATCAGCAGTGACCAAGCCTTTTCTCATCTGCACATCATTCTCTCATGTCTGAAACACACTCACACACACACAAACACACACACAAACACACACACACACTGTTTCCATGTTTCCACGCGTCTTCCTGCTACTATCTACCTGCTATCCTCACTAAAGCACCTCCACCTCAGCTGCATCAGGAATCGGATTGTAAACCTCCTGAAAGGGATAGAAATGCTGGAAAACCCTCTGCAGGTCAGCAGTTCAAGTTCAGTCATTCCTCATGAGCAAAGAAAACAAAGATGGAGGACGGGTGCTGGGTCACATGACTTATCTTTGTGTTAACATGCAGTCTTGTGTGCAAAACAATAACAAACTGACTTGTGGTAATAAAAGATTAATCAGTAATCTGAGAGTCTGCATGAGGAGACGTTGGCTGGTCAGAATGAATGAGTCAAAAGAGATTTTCTATTTTCATTCGGATCTATACATCCTGTAAACAGCGATGAACGAAGAAGCTTCACTGCTGATCATCATCATCATCATTTTCTTCCTTCAGTCGGGTCTAAATGGGACAGCGGTGTGGATGGACAACAATCTGGATTGACTGGATCGGATGTGTCGTCGGAGGGTAGAGGAGGATGTTGGGGAACCTCCTCTGCTTCTCCTCTTCACAGTGGATCCAGGCCTAGATCTGCTCCTATCAGCCGCTGTTCTGTTGTCTGATGTCATTTCCTTTCCAGCAGAAGAAACATTGTCCACACTGTGAAACAGAGATGTAGAAAGTAGAAGCAGAAAGTACAAGTCCTGTCCGGCAGCTTTTTCCAACCATCACTAAAGCAGCTGAATGTAATCAGCTCCACTGCAGGTAGACGAGCCTGAAAACACCTGTTCTAACTGCATCGGTAGATCTAAACACATGGCAGGACTTCTACTTTATTCTTACTTCTACTTTCTACACCTCTGCAGTTTAATGGGTTCTAAGAACAAACCGAACATGGACTAAGTTGTGATCCAGCAGGAGAGACGGTTTTCCCTCCATCCTCTCTCCCTGCGTGGTGATTAGGAGCTGCTGGTATCGACTGAAACAACGGCTGATGAACTCCTTTTGTCCCGTTGACAGAGGAAATGACTTCCTTTCATGCTTGTCCTCCCCCTCGGTGGGTCGGCACGCCTCCCAACAAACAGACCAGAGGTTTCATCTCTGCTGCTGCTGCTGTTTGGAAACCACCCTGGAGATGTTGGGGCAGCTGGGTAATTGTCCTTCATTACAGGGTTTGAAAGCAAACACACACACTGCACACACTCGCAGGAGGAGCCGATGGCTGCTCATGTTGTCATGACTGGAAAAATAATAAAAGATAAACTGATTATTTTCTAGTTTCACATGAAATTCTTCTGTGTTCTGCTTCATGAAGCTTCGGACATGAATGTAGGTCAATAAATCCGTTATCCCCTCGATTTTGATGGAATTTGAGGACAGCAGCATGAAAATTACAGCAAAAATGAAAAGATGGCCGACTTCTTGTTGGCGTTCTGCCGTTACTCCTAGAAGTGTTTTTTTTAACACCGTCAAAAGATGTTGACGCATCTGAAAACACGAACATTTTCCCGATTCATCAGGGAGGGGGCGAGGCACACGCCTGGAGTGTAGCTGGTTTTATCATATATGTACAAGCAGAACAAGTCCAAACACTAAACCCTGAGGAATCTCAGATATACGACTCATCCATCCATATAGTCATGTGCAGGCCTCAGGTTGGTCCCAACGCCAACCCTGACGGCGGTGTGGACATCGTTTGGAGCCTCAGGTTGGTCCCAACACCAACCCTGACGGCGGTGTGGACATCGTTTGGAGCCTCAGGTTGGTCCCAACACCAACCCTGACGGCGGTGTGGACATCGGTTGGAGCCTCAGGTTGGTCCCAACATCAACCCTGACGGCGGTGTGGACATCGGTTGGAGCCTCAGGTTGGTCCCAACACCAACCCTGACGGCGGTGTGGACATCGTTTGGAGCCTCAGGTTGGTCCCAACGCCAACCCTGACGGCGGTGTGGACATCGTTTGGAGCCTCAGGTTGGTCCCAACACCAACCCTGACGGCGGTGTGGACATCGTTTGGAGCCTCAGGTTGGTCCCAACACCAACCCTGACGGCGGTGTGGACATCGGTTGGAGCCTCAGGTTGGTCCCAACATCAACCCTGACGGCGGTGTGGACATCGGTTGGAGCCTCAGGTTGGTCCCAACACCAACCCTGACGGCGGTGTGGACATCGTTTGGAGCCTCAGGTTGGTCCCAACACCAACCCAGACGGCGGTGTGGACATCGTTTGGAGCCTCAGGTTGGTCCCAACACCAACCCTGACGGCGGTGTGGACATCGTTTGGAGCCTCAGGTTGGTCCCAACACCAACCCTGACGGCGGTGTGGACATCGTTTGGAGCCTCAGGTTGGTCCCAACACCAACCCTGACGGCGGTGTGGACATCGGTTGGAGCCTCAGGTTGGTCCCAACATCAACCCTGACGGCGGTGTGGACATCGGTTGGAGCCTCAGGTTGGTCCCAACACCAACCCTGACGGCGGTGTGGACATCGGTTGGAGCCTCAGGTTGGTCCCAACATCAACCCAGACGGCGGTGTGGACATCGGTTGGAGCCTCAGGTTGGTCCCAACATCAACCCAGACGGCGGTGTGGACATCGGTTGGAGCCTCAGGTTGGTCCCAACATCAACCCAGACGGCGGTGTGGACATCGGTTGGAGCCTCAGGTTGGTCCCAACATCAACCCTGACGGCGGTGTGGACATCGGTTGGAGCCTCAGGTTGGTCCCAACATCAACCCAGACGGCGGTGTGGACATTGGAGGGACCAAAATGCAAAGTGAATCTTTCCAGACTCATCCACGTCAGCATGACTCAGCAGTAACTCCTTCATGCTGATTGGTGAAGATACTTTCAGCTGCCGTTTGTCTAAGGACGCGTCCCCATCGCTTTATCGGCCTGAATCCGAGTCCGTTTGCTCAGAAAGTCGCTTCGTTTGGGGAAATGTGAACGCCCCAAATAAATTCTGATTCGGACCAAAGAACCAGACTCAGTCCGCCTACAAACGCAGGTCTCAGCCCGTTTCAAGCGGACCAAATCCAGGAAGTGGACTACAAACCAAGTCCCTTCCTGCATGTGGCGTAGAGTTGCATTGTGGGTAAATCCATAGCGATGGCGTTAAGGGTCCTCTGCCTCGTCTGGTGTTCATACTGCGTCCATTGTTGCAGTGGATTTCTGCAGTATACTTGCATAAGACACAATAAAAACCCAAAACAGCCATAGTTTCATCTCCATGGGTGTTTTTCAATTCAGGGTCTGCACACTTTGAAGTGCGGATTTGTCGGCTGCATGTGTCATCATGGAGCACCAAGTGCTGTCTCAATTTAAAGGCTCCTTCGAATCCACTCTTCAAATCCGCACTTGGTTTGGCTCCAAATTAGCTTAAAACGAATGATACAAGAGATGTATCCTTTGCACCCTCTCCTATCCCAGAATTCATTGCGTTCCTGATATAAAAGAATGAGCAGCAGAGTGCTGGTGTATGTACCACACCGCCAAGACAGTTTATATATTTATTTTAATGTATATAAACACACATATTTGTGTCCAATAACCACAAATGAATTTCATTCCAGTCGTCCTCAGTTGTCTTCGTCGGCTTTCATAAAAGAAAAGGCTGAATTTATTACAGTCACTCAGATAACTGGAAACTGAAATAATGAACAATAATTAAAAATGTGCTAAATTATAATCCAGTGACACAAAACACTGCTTTGTCATTTAATCGAGTTAAAGAAAAAAAAAAATCGATCCTGGACAAATTAGAGCATTTTTCTGTTGAACAGTGGGACAAAATACCTGTCAACAGGTGCAGAAGTCTGACTGGTAAGAACAGAAAACACCTGACTGGAGTGAAAATAAAGGATTTAAAAAAAATGTAAAAATAAAATATATATATATATATATATATATATAAATATTTTTGTGTCTTTTTGTAGAAGAATGGGATCAGTAATTAGATGAACTTGTTAAACTTGTCATATGTAGTTGCTAGGCAACGGAGAACTGGAGCACTATGGGTAATTCTCGTCCACTAGAGAGGCCGTCTCATTTTACTGACAGTAAGCTCACTTCGGTGTGTGCAGACCACACAGAACACTTCGTTGCCTACGCAGTCTGCGTACTTGGAAGTGTGCAGACCCTGAATTTAGAAACACTCCATGTTTAACTTGCCGGTGGAGGTGGTCCTTTCTTCTGCTAAATACTAGTGCAGCACCACCTCTGGTGGGAATGGGGATATATTATGCTAATGGTTTGGCTGGTTTGATCAAAGTGCAGAGTGAACGCGATCTCGATCCGCATGGATACACCCCCCTACAGCTGGGCTGAGTCCCCAACCGGACCGGGTCTCCAACCGGACCGAGTCTAGCAGACTATTGCGATAGGAATGCACCTTAAGACACTGCATGAAGAAACTGCTCTTACTCATTCAGGTCATCGCCAACTCCGCTTGGTTCAGCAAAGGAGAAGAAGACATGTTCACACAGATGGATGGACGGACGGATGGATGGATGGATGGATGGATGGAGTTTTTCCAGAGTTTGCAGAAACAGAAAGGGTCTCCAGATTCGTCAGGATTGGTCTGAATTGGTTCTTGCTCCCTAACGTGCCTCCAGATGACTGATGTGAATTAGTATAGTCTAAATAAAGCTGAATTGAATTTCATCCAGTGAGCATCCATTCTGGAGGACGTAGAGACGCTGACAGGAACATAAACCCAGGACCTTTTTGGGATAAAGGCTGGAAGGTCATCCTTTGCCATCTCCACCCTGAGATCACGTTGCTGCAGGTTTACTCTGAAAGTCACCCAGCGAGGAAGCCTCACCAAGTCCTCCACTAATCCATTTAGCTGCACCGTCTCTGGGTTTATCTCCCACAGATCTCCTCTGAGATGTTTACCCACCGCTGTGAGTAAACATCAACCACCAACCTGTAAAACTGGTGCATGTTTTATTCCCGACTGGTGAAGGAGAAGTAAATGAGACAGATGGAACCTCGTCTTCATCTGAAGGAAGAGGGGCTTCACTGCTGGGGGGTCATCTCTATCTCGTGGTGGACATGCCGGTCTCTAAAGGCAGATTACACCGTAGCCCTTTTCCACACTCAGGTTTCTTTGTCTGGGAAAGCAGGTGCTCAATGCTGATAACAAATAAAACCATAGAAGAAGAAGCAGAGCAGCAGCTGCAGGGATTTCCTCACATACCTGAACAACACCTCTGTGTCACGCTGTCAGGAAGCTGGAACGGAGTTTTTATTCCTCCCTGCAGCAGTGGGAGGGGGGGGGGTTGGCTGGTTCTCCATGAGGTTGAAAGACATGTTATTTATGTGTGATTCACATGTGGTCGACACATGAATGGTTTTATTCACATGAAATTGTTCCAAAAACCACGTTTGCACATGTAATTTGCGCGTCCTACACATGTGAACAACAGGAAAATGTTTATAAAAACACAGATATGCATGTAAACTACATGTGCATGTGCAACATGTGAAGTACATCTGCACATGCATGCATAACATGTAAAGTACATGTGCACATGCATGTATAAAATGTAAAGTACATGTGCACATGCATGTAGAGCATATGTGCACATGCATGTATAATATGTGAAGAACGTGCATATGCATTTGAAACATGTGTAGTACATGTGCATAAGCATGTGTGACATGTGAAGGTCATGTGTATATGCATGTGCAACATGTGAAATACATGTGCATATTCATGTGCAACATGTGAAATACATGTGCATGTGCAACATGTGAAATACATGTGCATATTCATGTACAACATGTGAAATACATGTGCATATGCATGTCCAACATGTGAAGTACATGTGCATATGTATGTGCAACATGTGAAGTACATGTGCATATTTATGTGCAACATGTGAAGTACATGTGCAAATGCATGTAATGTACATGTGCATATGCATGTATAACGTGTAGAATGTGCATATGCATGTGGAACATGTGTAGTACATATGCATATGCATGTGGAACATGTGTAGTACATGTGCACATGAATGTAGAGTACATGTGTATATGCATGTGTAACATGTGAAATACATGTGCATATGCATGTGCAACATGTGAAGTACATGTGCATATACATGTACAACATGTAGAGTGTGTGTCATATGGTCATGGCAACCAATCAGATGTCATGATGACGTTGTTGTTCTTATTGATGATGTTTTGTTTTTATATTTTACTGGTTTAATGCAGGTTATTGCAAATATTCATTCATTCATTTTCCGAACAGCTTAGTCCGATTAAGAGTCGCGGGGAAGCTGGAACCTATCCCAGCAGTCTTTGAGCGAAAGGCAGGTGTACACCCTGGACAGCTCGCCGGTTCACCACAGGATATTGCAAATATATTATTATATACTGTATATATATATATATATATATATATATAAATATAAACTTTTACATTTCTTCTACATTTTCTTCCATCATATAAAAGCAGGTTGCACGTCTCCAGTTTCAGATGGTTCTTCCAGCCCTGCAACGCGTTTGGTGTATTTGTTACATATTGAGTCTACATATAATTTTTCCAGCATCCGGTCGTCTCGTGTCAGAACAGGGTCTCAGCATCTCGCCTGCTGTTGAACCAACATGGATCTCTGGAACACAAACTGGTCTCTTTAATGTACTGCAAGCAGCAGAACGTCCTCCGGCGTTCCCTTTTCTGGCGTTCCCTTTTCTGGCGTTCCCTTTTCTGGCGTTCCCCTTTCCCTTCCTGTGAAATGATTTGGTTCCTTTTGCCACGAGGGAGGAAAACATCTGCGTCCTTCATCTTCTCCTCTTCATCATCAACACAGGAACAAAGCAGAGCCCAGCAGGACCCTCTGCAGGACAGTCCTCATCCTTCCTACATTCACCTGCTGGATCTGGACCTGGACCTAGATCTTGACCTGGGCCTGGACCTGGACCCGGATCCGGATATGGACCTGGACCTGGATCTGAACCTGTACCTGGATCTGGACCTGCATCTTGACCTGGACCTGGACCTGGATCTGGACCCGGACCCGGACCCGGATCTGGACCTGGACCTGGACCTGGATCTGGACCTGCATCTTGACCTGGACCAGGACTCGGTTCTGGACCTAGACCTGGACCTAGACCTGGACCTGGACCCGGACCCGGACCTGGACCCTGACCTGGACCTGGACCTGGATCTTGACCTGGAACCTGACCTGGACCTGCATCTTGACCTGGACCTGGACCCGGACCCGGATCTGGACCTGGACCCGGACCGGGATCTGGACCCGGACCTGGAGCTAAACCTGGATCTGGACCTGCATCTTGACCTGGACCTGGACCCGGACCCGGTTCTGGACCTAGACCTGGACCTGGACCTAAACCCGGACCTGGACCCGAACCCGGATCTGGACCTCGGTGGGGATGAGGAGCGGAGGACATCCAGCGACTTCATCCCTCCCTGCATCCATCGTTGCCAGATGATCTCCCCGAACGGCTCATTTCTCGTACGTGTTCTCCACACGTACAGGAGGAGAACATGTTCTCCACACGTACAGGAGGAGAACATGTTCTCCACACGTACAGGAGGAGAACATGTTCTCCACACGCACAGGAGGAGAACATGTTCTCCACACGTACAGGAGGAGAACATGTTCTCCACACGTACAGGAGGAGAACATGTTCTCCACACGTACAGGAGGAGAACATGTTCTCCACACGTACAGGAGGAGAACATGTTCTCCACACGCACAGGAGGAGAACATGTTCTCCACAAGCACACGAGGAGAACGCGTTCTCCACACGTACAGGAGGAGAGCGTGTTCTCCACGCGCACACGAGGAGAACGTGTTCTCCACACGTACAGGAGGAGAACGTGTTCTCCACACGTACAGGAGGAGAACGTGTTCTCCACACGGACAGGAGAACGTGCTCTCCACACGCACACGAGGAGAACGTGTTCTCCACACGCACACGAGGAAAACGTGTTCTTCACACGTACACGAGGAGAACATGTTTTCCACACGTACCGGAGAACGTGTTCTACACACGCACAGGAGGAGAACGTGTTCTTCACACGTACACGAGGAGAACATGTTTTCCACACGTACCGGAGAACGTGTTCTACACACGCACAGGAGGAGAACGTGTTCTTCACACGTACACGAGGAGAACATGTTTTCCACACGTACCGGAGAAGGTGTTCTACACACGCACACGAGGAGAACGTGTTCTACACACGCACAGGAGGAGAACGTGTTCTCCACACGCACAGGAGGAGAACCTGTTCTCCACACGCACACGAGGAGAACCTGTTCTCCATACGCACATGAGGAGAACGCAGTCTCGACACGGTCAGGAAGAGATCGTATTCTCCACATGGACAGTAGGGGAACATGTTCTCCATACGCACATGAGGAGAACGCAGTCTCGACACGGTCAGGAAGAGATCGTATTCTCCACATGGACAGTAGGGGAACATGTTCTCCACACGCACACAAGGAGAACATGTTCTCCACACGTACAGGAGAACATGTTCTCCACACGCACACGAGGAGAACGTGTTCTCCACATGAACACGAGGAGAACGTGTTCTCCACACGTACAGGAGGAGAACGTGTTCTCCACACGGACAGGAGAACGTGTTCTACACACGCACAGGAGGAGAACGTGTTCTTCACACGTACACGAGGAGAACATGTTTTCCACACGTACCGGAGAGCGTGTTCTACACACGCACAGGAGGAGAACGTGTTCTTCACACGTACACGAGGAGAACATGTTTTCCACACGTACCGGAGAACGTGTTCTACACACGCACACGAGGAGAACGTGTTCTACACACGTACAGGAGGAGAACATGTTCTCCACACGTACAGGAGGAGAACATGTTCTCCACATGTACAGGAGGAGAACATGTTCTCCACACGTACAGGAGGAGAACATGTTCTCCACACGCACAGGAGGAGAACATGTTCTCCACAAGCACACGAGGAGAACGCGTTCTCCACACGTACAGGAGGAGAGCGTGTTCTCCACGCGCACACGAGGAGAACGTGTTCTCCACACGTACAGGAGGAGAACGTGTTCTCCACACGTACAGGAGGAGAACGTGTTCTCCACACGGACAGGAGAACGTGCTCTCCACACGCACACGAGGAGAACGTGTTCTCCACACGCACACGAGGAAAACGTGTTCTTCACACGTACACGAGGAGAACATGTTTTCCACACGTACCGGAGAACGTGTTCTACACACGCACAGGAGGAGAACGTGTTCTTCACACGTACACGAGGAGAACATGTTTTCCACACGTACCGGAGAACGTGTTCTACACACGCACAGGAGGAGAACGTGTTCTTCACACGTACACGAGGAGAACATGTTTTCCACACGTACCGGAGAACGTGTTCTACACACGCACACGAGGAGAACGTGTTCTACACACGCACAGGAGGAGAACGTGTTCTCCACACGCACAGGAGGAGAACCTGTTCTCCACACGCACACGAGGAGAACCTGTTCTCCATACGCACATGAGGAGAACGCAGTCTCGACACGGTCAGGAAGAGATCGTATTCTCCACATGGACAGTAGGGGAACATGTTCTCCACACGCACACAAGGAGAACATGTTCTCCACACGTACAGGAGAACATGTTCTCCACACGCACACGAGGAGAACGTGTTCTCCACATGAACACGAGGAGAACGTGTTCTCCACACGTACAGGAGGAGAACGTGTTCTACACACGGACAGGAGAACGTGTTCTACACACGCACAGGAGGAGAACGTGTTCTTCACACGTACACGAGGAGAACATGTTTTCCACACGTACCGGAGAGCGTGTTCTACACACGCACAGGAGGAGAACGTGTTCTTCACACGTACACGAGGAGAACATGTTTTCCACACGTACCGGAGAACGTGTTCTACACACGCACACGAGGAGAACGTGTTCTACACACGCACAGGAGGAGAACGTGTTCTCCACACGCACAGGAGGAGAACCTGTTCTCCACACGCACACGAGGAGAACCTGTTCTCCACACGCACACGAGGAGAACCTGTTCTCCATACGCACATGAGGAGAACGCAGTCTCGACACGGTCAGGAAGAGATCGTATTCTCCACATGGACAGTAGGGGAACATGTTCTCCACACGCACACAAGGAGAACATGTTCTCCACACGTACAGGAGAACATGTTCTCCACACGCACACGAGGAGAACGTGTTCTCCACATGAACACGAGGAGAACGTGTTCTCCACACGTACAGGAGGAGAACGTGTTCTCCACACGGACAGGAGAACGTGCTCTCCACACGCACACGAGGAGAACGTGTTCTCCACACGCACACGAGGAGAACGTTTTCTTCACGTACCGGAGAGCGTGTTCTACACACGCACAGGAGGAGAACGTGTTCTTCACACGTACACGAGGAGAACATGTTTTCCACACGTACCGGAGAACGTGTTCTACACACGCACACGAGGAGAACGTGTTCTACACACGCACAGGAGGAGAACGTGTTCTCCACACGCACAGGAGGAGAACCTGTTCTCCACACGCACACGAGGAGAACCTGTTCTCCATACGCACATGAGGAGAACGCAGTCTCGACACGGTCAGGAAGAGATCGTATTCTCCACATGGACAGTAGGGGAACATGTTCTCCACACGCACACAAGGAGAACATGTTCTCCACACGTACAGGAGAACATGTTCTCCACACGCACACGAGGAGAACGTGTTCTCCACATGAACACGAGGAGAACGTGTTCTCCACACGTACAGGAGGAGAACGTGTTCTCCACACGGACAGGAGAACGTGCTCTCCACACGCACACGAGGAGAACGTGTTCTCCACATGCACACGAGGAGAACGTTTTCTTCACACGTACACGAGGAGAACATGTTTTCCACACGTACCGGAGAACGTGTTCTACACACGCACAGGAGGAGAACGTGTTCTTCACACGTACACGAGGAGAACATGTTTTCCACACGTACCGGAGAGCGTGTTCTACACACGCACAGGAGGAGAACGTGTTCTTCACACGTGCACGAGGAGAACATGTTTTCCACACGTACCGGAGAACGTGTTCTACACACGCACACGAGGAGAACGTGTTCTACACACGCACAGGAGGAGAACGTGTTCTCCACACGCACAGGAGGAGAACCTGTTCTCCATACGCACATGAGGAGAACGCAGTCTCGACACGGTCAGGAAGAGATCGTATTCTCCACATGGACAGTAGGGGAACATGTTCTCCACACGCACACAAGGAGAACCTGTTCTGCACACGCACAGGAGGAGAACTTGTTCTCCACACGGACACGGGGAGAACGTGTTCTCCACACATACAGGAGGAGAACATGTTCTCCCCACGTTCAGGAGGAGAACTTGTTCTCCACACGTACACGAGGAGAACATGTTCTCCACACGTACAGGAGAACGTGTTCTCCACACGCACACGAGGAGAACGTGTTCTCCACATGTACACGAGGAGAACATGTTCTCTACACGTACAGGAGAACATGTTCTCCACACGTACATGAGGAGAGCGTGTTCTCCACACTTTCAGGAAGGGAACGTGTTCTCCACACAGACAGGAGGGGAACGTGTTCTCCACACGCACACGAGGAGAACGTGTTCTCCACATGTACACGAGGAGAACATGTTCTCTACACGTACAGGAGAACATGTTCTCCACACGTACATGAGGAGAGCGTGTTCTCCACACTTTCAGGAAGGGAACGTGTTCTCCACACAGACAGGAGGGGAACGTGTTCTCCACACGCACACGAGGAGAACGTGTTCTCCACACGTACACGAGGAGAACATGTTCTCCACACATACAGGAGAACATGTTCTCCACACGCACACGAGCAGAACGTGTTCTCCACATGCACACGAGGAGAACGTGTTCTCCACAAGCACACGAGGAGAACGCGTTCTCCACACGTACAGGAGGAGAACGTGTTCTCCACACGGACAGGAGAACGTGCTCTCCACACGCACACGAGGAGAACGTGTTCTCCACACGCACACGAGGAGAACGTGTTCTTCACACGTACACGAGGAGAACATGTTTTCCACACGTACAGGAGAACATGTTCTCCACACGCACACGAGGAGAATGTGTTCTCCACATGAACACGAGGAGAACGTGTTCTCCACACGTACAGGAGGAGAACGTGTTCTCCACACGGACAGGAGAACGTGCTCTCCACACGCACACGAGGAGAACGTGTTCTCCACACGCACACGAGGAGAACGTGTTCTTCACACGTACACGAGGAGAACATGTTCTCTACACGTACAGGAGAACATGTTCTCCACACGCACACGAGCAGAACGTGTTCTCCACATGCACACGAGGAGAACGTGTTCTCCACAAGCACACGAGGAGAACGCGTTCTCCACACGTACAGGAGGAGAGCGTGTTCTCCACACTTTCAGGAAGGGAACGTGTTCTCCACACAGACAGGAGGGGAACGTGTTCTCCACACGCACACGAGGAGAACGTGTTCTCCACACGTACACGAGGAGAACATGTTCTCCACACATACAGGAGAACATGTTCTCCACACGCACACGAGCAGAACGTGTTCTCCACATGCACACGAGGAGAACGTGTTCTCCACAAGCACACGAGGAGAACGCGTTCTCCACACGTACAGGAGGAGAACGTGTTCTCCACACGGACAGGAGAACGTGTTCTCCACACGGACAGGAGAACGTGCTCTCCACACGCACACGAGGAGAACGTGTTCTCCACACGCACACGAGGAGAACGTGTTCTTCACACGTACACGAGGAGAACATGTTTTCCACACGTACAGGAGAACATGTTCTCCACACGCACACGAGGAGAATGTGTTCTCCACACGAACACGAGGAGAACGTGTTCTCCACACGTACAGGAGGAGAACGTGTTCTCCACACGGACAGGAGAACGTGCTCTCCACACGCACACGAGGAGAACGTGTTCTCCACACGCACACGAGGAGAACGTGTTCTTCACACGTACACGAGGAGAACATGTTTTCCACACGTACCGGAGAACGTGTTCTACACACGCACAGGAGGAGAACGTGTTCTTCACACGTACACGAGGAGAACATGTTTTCCACACGTACTGGAGATCGTGTTCTACACACGCACACGAGGAGAACGTGTTCTACACACGCACAGGAGGAGAACGTGTTCTCCACACGCACAGGAGGAGAACCTGTTCTCCACACGCACACGAGGAGAACCTGTTCTCCATACGCACATGAGGAGAACGCAGTCTCGACACGGTCAGGGAGAGATTGTATTCTCCACATGGACAGTAGGGGAACATGTTCTCCACACGCACACAAGGAGAACATGTTCTCCACACGTACAGGAGAACATGTTCTCCACACGCACACGAGGAGAACGTGTTCTCCACATGAACACGAGGAGAACGTGTTCTCCACACGTACAGGAGGAGAACGTGTTCTCCACACGGACAGGAGAACGTGCTCTCCACACGCACACGAGGAGAACGTGTTCTCCACACGCACACGAGGAGAACGTTTTCTTCACACGTACACGAGGAGAACATGTTTTCCACACGTACCGGAGAACGTGTTCTACACACGCACAGGAGGAGAACGTGTTCTTCACACGTAAACGAGGAGAACATGTTTTCCACACGTACCGGAGAGCGTGTTCTACACACGCACAGGAGGAGAACGTGTTCTTCACACGTACACGAGGAGAACATGTTTTCCACACGTACCGGAGAACGTGTTCTACACACGCACACGAGGAGAACGTGTTCTACACACGCACAGGAGGAGAACGTGTTCTCCACACATACAGGAGGAGAACATGTTCTCCCCACGTTCAGGAGGAGAACTTGTTCTCCACACGTACACGAGGAGAACATGTTCTCCACACGTACAGGAGAACGTGTTCTCCACACGCACACGAGCAGAACGTGTTCTCCACATGCACACGAGGAGAACGTGTTCTCCACAAGCACACGAGAAGAACGCGTTCTCCACACGTACAGGAGGAGAACGTGTTCTCCACACGGACAGGAGAACGTGCTCTCCACACGCACACGAGGAGAACGTGTTCTCCACACGCACACGAGGAGAACGTGTTCTTCACACGTACACGAGGAGAACATGTTCTCCACACGTACAGGAGAACATGTTCTCCACACGCACACGAGGAGAATGTGTTCTCCACATGAACACGAGGAGAACGTGTTCTCCACACGTACAGGAGGAGAACGTGTTCTCCACACGGACAGGAGAACGTGCTCTCCACACGCACACGAGGAGAACGTGTTCTCCACACGCACACGAGGAGAACGTGTTCTCCACACGCACACGAGGAGAACGTGTTCTTCACACGTACACGAGGAGAACATGTTTTCCACACGTACCGGAGAACGTGTTCTACACACGCACAGGAGGAGAACGTGTTCTTCACACGTACACGAGGAGAACATGTTTTCCACACGTACCGGAGAACGTGTTCTACACACGCACACGAGGAGAACGTGTTCTACACACGCACAGGAGGAGAACGTGTTCTCCACACGCACAGGAGGAGAACCTGTTCTCCACACGCACACGAGGAGAACCTGTTCTCCATACGCACATGAGGAGAACGCAGTCTCGACACGGTCAGGAAGAGATCGTATTCTCCACATGGACAGTAGGGGAACATGTTCTCCACACGCACACAAGGAGAACATGTTCTCCACACGTACAGGAGAACATGTTCTCCACACGCACACGAGGAGAACGTGTTCTCCACATGAACACGAGGAGAACGTGTTCTCCACACGTACAGGAGGAGAACGTGTTCTCCACACGGACAGGAGAACGTGCTCTCCACACGCACACGAGGAGAACGTGTTCTCCACACGCACACGAGGAGAACGTTTTCTTCACACGTACACGAGGAGAACATGTTTTCCACACGTACCGGAGAACGTGTTCTACACACGCACAGGAGGAGAACGTGTTCTTCAAAAGTACACGAGGAGAACATGTTTTCCACACGTACCGGAGAGCGTGTTCTCCACACGCACAGGAGGAGAACGTGTTCTTCACACGTACACGAGCAGAACATGTTTTCCACACGTACCGGAGAACGTGTTCTACACACGCACACGAGGAGAACGTGTTCTACACACGCACAGGAGGAGAACGTGTTCTCCACACGCACAGGAGGAGAACCTGTTCTCCACACGCACACGAGGAGAACCTGTTCTCCATACGCACATGAGGAGAACGCAGTCTCGACACGGTCAGGAAGAGATCGTATTCTCCACATGGACAGTAGGGGAACATGTTCTCCACACGCACACAAGGAGAACCTGTTCTGCACACGCACAGGAGGAGAACTTGTTCTCCACACGGACACGGGGAGAATGTGTTCTCCACACATACAGGAGGAGAACATGTTCTCCCCACGTTCAGGAGGAGAACTTGTTCTCCGCACGTACACGAGGAGAACATGTTCTCCACACGTACAGGAGAACGTGTTCTCCACACGCACACGAGGAGAACGTGTTCTCCACATGTACACGAGGAGAACATGTTCTCTACACGTACAGGAGAACATGTTCTCCACACGTACATGAGGAGAGCGTGTTCTCCACACTTTCAGGAAGGGAACGTGTTCTCCACACAGACAGGAGGGGAACGTGTTCTCCACACGCACACGAGGATAACGTGTTCTCCACACGTACACGAGGAGAACATGTTCTCCACACATACAGGAGAACATGTTCTCCACACGCACACGAGCAGAACGTGTTCTCCACACGTACAGGAGGAGAACGTGTTCTCCACACGGACAGGAGAACGTGCTCTCCACACGCACACGAGGAGAACGTGTTCTCCACACGCACACGAGGAGAACGTGTTCTCCACACGTACACGAGAACGTGTTCTCCACACGTACACGAGAACGTGTTCTCCACACGCACACGAGGAGAACGTGTTCTCCACATGCACACGAGAACGTGTTCTCCACATGCACACGAGAACGTGTTCTCCACATGCACACGAGAACGTGTTCTCCACATGCACACGAGAACGTGTTCTCCACACGCACACGAGAACGTGTTCTCCACACGTACACGAGGAGAACGTGTTCTCCACACGCACACGAGGAGAACGTGTTCTCCACACGCACACGAGGAGAACGTGTTCTCCACATGCACACGAGGAGAACGTGTTCTCCACACGTACACGTGGAGAACATGTTCTCCACACGTACAGGAGAACATGTTCTCCACACGCACACGAGGAGAACGTGTTCTCCACACGGACAGGAGAACGTGCTCTCCACACGTACAGGAGGAGAACGTGTTCTCCACACGCACACGAGGAGAACGTGTTCTCCAAACGCACACGAGGAGAACGTGTTCTCCACACGCACACGAGGAGAATGTGTTTTTCACACGTACACGAGGAGAACGTGTTCTCCACACGCACAGGAGGAGAACCTGTTCTCCACACGCACACGAGGAGAACGTGTTCTCCACACGCACACGAGGAGAACGTGTTCTCCACACGCACACGAGGAGAACGTGTTCTCCACATGCACACGAGAACGTGTTCTCCACATGCACACGAGAACGTGTTCTCCACACGCACACGAGAACGTGTTCTCCACACGTACACGAGAACGTGTTCTCCACACGCACACGAGGAGAACGTGTTCTCCACACGCACACGAGGAGAACGTGTTCTCCACACGCACACGAGGAGAACGTGTTCTCCACACGCACACGAGGAGAACGTGTTCTCCACACGCACACGAGGAGAACGTGTTCTCCACATGCACACGAGAACGTGTTCTCCACATGCACACGAGAACGTGTTCTCCACACGCACACGAGAACGTGTTCTCCACACGTACACGAGAACGTGTTCTCCACACGCACACGAGGAGAACGTGTTCTCCACACGCACACGAGGAGAACGTGTTCTCCACATGCACACGAGGAGAACGTGTTCTCCACACGGACACGAGGAGAACGTGTTCTCCACACGCACACGAGGAGAACGTGTTCTCCACAGGTACAGGAGGAGAACGTGTTCTCCACACGTACACGAGAACGTGTTCACACACACGAGGAGAACGTGTTCTCCACACACACGAGGAGAACGTGTTCTCCACACGCACATGAGGAGAACGTGTTCTTCACACGTACACGAGGAGAACGTGTTCTCCACACGCACACGAGGAGAACGTGTTCTCCACACGTACAGGTGGAGAACGTGTTCTCCACACGGACAGGAGAACGTGTTCTCCACACGCACACGAGGAGAACGTGTTCTCCACACGTACAGGAGGAGAACGTGTTCTCCACACGCACACGAGGAGAACGTGTTCTCCACACATACAGGAGGAGAACGTGTTCTCCACACGTACACGAGGAGAACGTGTTCTCCACACGTACACGAGGAGAACGTGTTCTCCACACGTACAGGAGAACATGTTCTCCACACGCACACGAGGAGAACGTGTTCTCCACACGCACACGAGGAGAACATGTTCTCCACACGCACACGAGGAAAACGTGTTTTCTACATGCAAACGAGGAGAACCTGTTCTCCACACGCACACGAGGAGAACCTTTTCTCCATACACACACGAGGAGAACGCAGTCTCGACACGGTCAGGAGGAGATCGTATTCTCCACATGGACAGGAGGGGAACGTGTTCTCCACACACACACGAGGAGAACCTGTTTTGCACACGCACAGGAGGAGAACTTGTTCTCCACACGGACACGGGGAGAATGTATTCTCTACACATACAGGAGGAGAACATGTTCTCCCCACGTTCAGGAGTAGAACATGTTCTCCCCACGTTCAGGAGGAGAACTTGTTCTCCACACGCACACGAGGAGAACGTGTTCTCCACATGTACAGGAGGAGAACGTGTTCACCACACGGACAGGAGTAGAACATGGTCTCCCCACGTTCAGGAGGAGAACTTGTTCTCCACACGGACACGGGGAGAATGTATTCTCCACACGTACACGAGGAGAACAGGTTCTCCACACGTACAGGAGAACGTGTTCTCCACACGCACACAGGCAGAACGTGTTTTCCACACGCACACGAGCAGAACGTGTTCTCCACATGCACACAAGGAGAACGTGTTCTCCACACGTACAGGAGGAGAACGTGTTCTTTACACGTACACGAGGAGAACGTGTTCTCCACACGCACACGAGGAGAACGTGTTCTCCACACGCACACTAGGAGAACGTGTTCTCCACACGTACAGGAGGAGAACGTGTTCTCCACACGGACAGGAGAACGTGTTCTCCACACGGACAGGAGAACGTGCTCTCCACATATACAGGAGGAGAACGTGTTCTCCACCCGCACACGAGGAGAATGTGTTCTCCACACGCACACGAGGAGAACGTGTTCTCCACATGTACAGGAGGAGAACGTGTTCTCCACACGTACACGAGAACGTGTTCTCCACACGCACACGAGGAGAACGTGTTCTCCACATGCACACGAGCAGAACGTGTTCTCCACACGTACAGGAGGAGGACGTGTTCTCCACACGTACACGAGGAGAACGTGTTCTCCACACGTACACGAGGAGAACATGTTCTCCACACGTACAGGAGAACATGTTCTCCACACGCACACGAGGAGAACGTGTTCTCCACACGCACACGAGGAGAACATGTTCTCCACACGCACACGAGGAAAACGTGTTTTCTACATGCAAACGAGGAGAACCTGTTCTCCACACGCACACGAGGAGAACCTTTTCTCCATACACACACGAGGAGAACGCAGTCTCGACACGGACAGGAGGAGATCGTATTCTCCACATGGACAGGAGGGGAACATGTTCTCCACACACACACGAGGAGAACCTGTTTTGCACACGCACAGGAGGAGAACTTGTTCTCCACACGGACACGGGGAGAATGTATTCTCTACACATACAGGAGGAGAACATGTTCTCCCCACGTTCAGAAGTAGAACATGTTCTCCCCACGTTCAGGAGGAGAACATGTTCTCCCCACGTTCAGGAGGAGAACATGTTCTCCACACGTACAGGAGAACGTGTTCTCCACACGCACACGAGGAGAACGTGTTCTCCACATGTACAGGAGGAGAACGTGTTCACCACACGGACAGGAGTAGAACATGGTCTCCCCACGTTCAGGAGGAGAACTTGTTCTCCACACGTACACGAGGAGAACATGTTCTCCACACGTACAGGAGAACGTGTTCTCCACACGCACACGAGCAGAACGTGTTTTCCACACGCACACGAGCAGAACGTGTTCTCCACATGCACACAAGGAGAACGTGTTCTCCACACGTACAGGAGGAGAACGTGTTCTCCACACGGACAGGAGAACGTGCTCTCCACACGTACAGGAGGAGAACGTGTTCTCCACACGCACACGAGGAGAATGTGTTCTCCACACGCACACGAGGAGAACGTGTTCTCCAAACGCACACAAGGAGAACGTGTTCTCCACACGCACACGAGGAGAATGTGTTCTCCACACGTACAGGAGAACATGTTCTCCACACGCACACTAGCAAAACGTGTTCTCCACATGCACACAAGGAGAACGTGTTCTCCACACGTACAGGAGGAGAACGTGTTCTCCACACGGACAGCAGAACGTGCTCTCCACACGTACAGGAGGAGAATGTGTTCTCCAAACTTACACGAGGAGAACATGTTCTCCACACGCACAGGAGGAGAACCTGTTCTCCACACGCACAGGAGGAGAACCTGTTCTCCACATGGACAGGAGGGGAACATGTTCTCCACACGCACACGTGGAGAACTTGTTCTCCACACGTACAGGAGGAGAACTTGTTCTCCCCACTTACACGAGGAGGACATGTTCGCCACACGTACAGGAGAACGTGTTCTCCACACGCACATGAGGAGAACGTGTTCTCCACACGTACAGGAGAACTTGTTCTCCACACGCACATGAGGAGAACGTGTTCTCCACACGCACATGAGGAGAACGTGTTCTCCACACGTACAGGAGGAGAACTTGTCCTCCACACGCACACGAGGAGAACTTGTTCTCAACACGCACACGAGGAGAATGCGTTCTCCACACGTACAGGAGGAGATCATGTTCTCCACACGCACACAAGGAGAACCTGTTCTCCACACGCACAGGAGGAGAACTTGTTCTCCACATGCAAACGAGGAGAACCTGTTCTCCACACGCACACGAGGAGAACCGTTTCTCCATACACACACGAGGAGAACGCAGTCTCGACACGGTCAGGAGGAGATCGTATTCTCCACATGGACAGGAGGGGAACATGTTCTCCACACACACACGAGGAGAACCTGTTTTGCACACGCACAGGAGGAGAACTTGTTCTCCACATGGACACGGGGAGAATGTATTCTCTACACATACAGGAGGAGAACATGTTCTCCCCACGTTCAGGAGTAGAACATGTTCTCCCCACGTTCAGGAGGAGAACTTGTTCTCCACACGTACACGAGGAGAACATGTTCTCCACACGTACAGGAGAACGTGTTCTCCACACGCACACGAGGAGAACGTGTTCTCCACATGTACAGGAGGAGAACGTGTTCACCACACGGACAGGAGTAGAACATGGTCTCCCCACGTTCAGGAGGAGAACTTGTTCTCCACACGTACACGAGGAGAACATGTTCTCCACACGTACAGGAGAACGTGTTCTCCACACGCACACGAGCAGAACGTGTTTTCCACACGCACACGAGCAGAACGTGTTCTCCACATGCACACAAGGAGAACGTGTTCTCCACACGTACAGGAGGAGAACGTGTTCTCCACACGGACAGGAGAACGTGCTCTCCACACGTACAGGAGGAGAACGTGTTCTCCACACGCACACGAGGAGAATGTGTTCTCCACACGCACACGAGGAGAACGTGTTCTCCACACGCACACAAGGAGAACGTGTTCTCCACACGCACACAAGGAGAATGTGTTCTCCACACGTACAGGAGAACATGTTCTCCACACGCACACTAGCAGAACGTGTTCTCCACATGCACACAAGGAGAACGTGTTCTCCACACGTACAGGAGGAGAACGTGTTCTCCACACGGACAGCAGAACGTGCTCTCCACACGTACAGGAGGAGAATGTGTTCTCCAAACTTACACGAGGAGAACATGTTCTCCACACGCACAGGAGGACAACCTGTTCTCCACACGCACAGGAGGAGAACCTGTTCTCCACATTGACAGGAGGGGAACATGTTCTCCACACGCACACGTGGAGAACTTGTTCTCCACACGTACAGGAGGAGAACTTGTTCTCCCAACTTACACGAGGGAAAGACATGTTCGCCACACGTACAGGAGAACGTGTTCTCCACACGCACATGAGGAGAACGTGTTCTCCACACGTACACGAGGAGAACGTGTTCTCCACACGCACACTAGGAGAACGTGTTCTCCACACGTACAGGAGGAGAACGTGTTCTCCACACGGACAGGAGAACGTGTTCTCCACACGTACAGGAGGAGAACGTGTTCTTTACACGTACACGAGGAGAACGTGTTCTCCACACGCACACGAGGAGAACGTGTTCTCCACACGCACACTAGGAGAACGTGTTCTCCACACGTACAGGAGGAGAACGTGTTCTCCACACGGACAGGAGAACGTGTTCTCCACACGGACAGGAGAACGTGCTCTCCACATATACAGGAGGAGAACGTGTTCTCCACACGCACACGAGGAGAACGTGTTCTCCACATGTACAGGAGGAGAACGTGTTCTCCACACGTACACGAGAACGTGTTCTCCACACGCACACGAGGAGAACGTGTTCTCCACATGCACACGAGCAGAACGTGTTCTCCACACGTACAGGAGGAGAACGTGTTCTCCACACGTACACGAGGAGAACGTGTTCTCCACACGTACACGAGGAGAACATGTTCTCCACACGTACAGGAGAACATGTTCTCCACACGCACACGAGGAGAACGTGTTCTCCACACGCACACGAGGAGAACATGTTCTCCACACGCACACGAGGAAAACGTGTTTTCTACATGCAAACGAGGAGAACCTGTTCTCCACACGCACACGAGGAGAACCTTTTCTCCATACACACACGAGGAGAACGCAGTCTCGACACGGACAGGAGGAGATCGTATTCTCCACATGGACAGGAGGGGAACATGTTCTCCACACACACACGAGGAGAACCTGTTTTGCACACGCACAGGAGGAGAACTTGTTCTCCACACGGACACGGGGAGAATGTATTCTCTACACATACAGGAGGAGAACATGTTCTCCCCACGTTCAGAAGTAGAACATGTTCTCCCCACGTTCAGGAGGAGAACATGTTCTCCCCACGTTCAGGAGGAGAACATGTTCTCCACACGTACAGGAGAACGTGTTCTCCACACGCACACGAGGAGAACGTGTTCTCCACATGTACAGGAGAACGTGTTCACCACACGGACAGGAGTAGAACATGGTCTCCCCACGTTCAGGAGGAGAACTTGTTCTCCACACGTACACGAGGAGAACATGTTCTCCACACGTACAGGAGAACGTGTTCTCCACACGCACACGAGCAGAACGTGTTTTCCACACGCACACGAGCAGAACGTGTTCTCCACATGCACACAAGGAGAACGTGTTCTCCACACGTACAGGAGGAGAACGTGTTCTCCACACGGACAGGAGAACGTGCTCTCCACACGTACAGGAGGAGAACGTGTTCTCCACACGCACACGAGGAGAATGTGTTCTCCACACGCACACGAGGAGAATGTGTTCTCCACACGCACACAAGGAGAACGTGTTCTCCACACGCACACGAGGAGAATGTGTTCTCCACACGTACAGGAGAACATGTTCTCCACACGCACACTAGCAGAACGTGTTCTCCACATGCACACAAGGAGAACGTGTTCTCCACACGTACAGGAGGAGAACGTGTTCTCCACACGGACAGCAGAACGTGCTCTCCACACGTACAGGAGGAGAATGTGTTCTCCAAACTTACACGAGGAGAACATGTTCTCCACACGCACAGGAGGAGAACCTGTTCTCCACACGCACACGTGGAGAACTTGTTCTCCACACGTACAGGAGGAGAACGTGTTCTCCACACGTACAGGAGGAGAACTTGTCCTCCACACGCACACGAGGAGAACTTGTTCTCAACACGCACACGAGGAGAATGCGTACTCCACACGTACAGGAGGAGATCATGTTCTCCACACGCACACAAGGAGAACCTGTTCTCCACACGCACAGGAGGAGAACTTGTTCTCCACATGCAAACGAGGAGAACCTGTTCTCCACACGCACACGAGGAGAACCTTTTCTCCATACACACACGAGGAGAACGCAGTCTCGACACGGTCAGGAGGAGATCGTATTCTCCACATGGACAGGAGGGGAACATGTTCTCCACACACACACGAGGAGAACCTGTTTTGCACACGCACAGGAGGAGAACTTGTTCTCCACACGGACACGGGGAGAATGTATTCTCTACACATACAGGAGGAGAACATGTTCTCCCCACGTTCAGGAGTAGAACATGTTCTCCCCACGTTCAGGAGGAGAACTTGTTCTCCACACGTACACGAGGAGAACATGTTCTCCACACGTACAGGAGAACGTGTTCTCCACACGCACACGAGGAGAACGTGTTCTCCACATGTACAGGAGGAGAACGTGTTCACCACACGGACAGGAGTAGAACATGGTTTCCCCACGTTCAGGAGGAGAACTTGTTCTCCACACGTACACGAGGAGAACATGTTCTCCACACGTACAGGAGAACGTGTTCTCCACACGCACACGAGCAGAACGTGTTTTCCACACGCACACGAGCAGAACGTGTTCTCCACATGCACACAAGGAGAACGTGTTCTCCACACGTACAGGAGGAGAACGTGTTCTCCACACGGACAGGAGAACGTGCTCTCCACACGTACAGGAGGAGAACGTGTTCTCCACACGCACACGAGGAGAATGTGTTCTCCACACGCACACGAGGAGAACGTGTTCTCCACACGCACACAAGGAGAACGTGTTCTCCACACGCACACGAGGAGAATGTGTTCTCCATACGTACAGGAGAACATGTTCTCCACACGCACACTAGCAGAACGTGTTCTCCACATGCACACAAGGAGAACGTGTTCTCCACACGTACAGGAGGAGAACGTGTTCTCCACACGGACAGCAGAACGTGCTCTCCACACGTACAGGAGGAGAATGTGTTCTCCAAACTTACACGAGGAGAACATGTTCTCCACACGCACAGGAGGACAACCTGTTCTCCACACGCACAGGAGGAGAACCTGTTCTCCACATGGACAGGAGGGGAACATGTTCTCCACACGCACACGTGGAGAACTTGTTCTCCACACATACAGGAGGAGAACTTGTTCTCCCCACTTACACGAGGGAAAGACATGTTCGCCACACGTACAGGAGAACGTGTTCTCCACACGCACATGAGGAGAACGTGTTCTCCACACGTACAGGAGAACTTGTTCTCCACACGCACATGAGGAGAACGTGTCCTCCACACGCACATGAGGAGAACGTGTTCTCCACACGTACAGGAGGAGAACTTGTCCTCCACACGCACACGAGGAGAACTTGTTCTCAACACGCACACGAGGAGAATGCGTTCTCCACACGTACAGGAGGAGATCATGTTCTCCACACGCACACAAGGAGAACCTGTTCTCCACACGCACAGGAGGAGAACTTGTTCTCCACACGCACAGGAGGAGAACCTGTTCTCCACACGCACACGAGGAGAACCTTTTCTCCATACACACACGAGGAGAACGCAGTCTCGACACGGTCAGGAAGAGATCGTATTCTCCACATGGACAGGAGGGGAACATGTTCTCCACACCTACACGAGGAGAACCTGTTTTGCACACGCACAGGAGGAGAACTTGTTCTCCACACGGACACGGGGAGAACGTATTCTCCACACATACAGGAGGAGAACATGTTCTCCCCACGTTCAGGAGGAGAACTTCTTCTCCACACGTACATGAGGAGAACATGTTCTCCACACGTACAGGAGAACGTGTTCTCCACACGCACACGAGGAGAACGTGTTCTCCACACGCACACGAGGAGAACGTGTTCTCCACACGTACACGAGAACGTGTTCTCCACACGTACACGAGAACGTGTTCTCCACACGTACACGAGAACGTGTTCTCCACACGTACACGAGAACGTGTTCTCCACATGTACAGGCCTAGAACGTGTTCTCCACATGCACACGAGGAGAACGTGTTCTCCACATGCACACGAGAAGAACGTGTTCTCCACACGTACAGGAGGAGAACTTGTTCTCCACACGCACACGAGGAGAACGTGTTCTCCCCACTTACACGTGGAAGACATGTTCGCCACACGTACAGGAGAACGTTATCTCCACACGCACATGATAACGTGTTCTCCACACGTACAGGAGAACTTGTTCTCCACACGCACATGAGGAGAACATGTTCTCCACACGTACAGGAGGAGAACTTGTTCTGCACACGCACACGAGGAGAACGTGTTCTCCACACGTACACGAGGAGAACATGTTCTCCCCACGTTCAGGAGGAGAATTTGTTCTCCACACGCACATGAGGAGAACATGTTCTCCACACGTACAGGAGGAGAACTTGTTCTGCACACGCACACGAGGAGAACGTGTTCTCCACACGCACACTAGGAGAATGCGTTCTCCACACGTACAGGACGAGAACATGTTCTCCCCACGTTCAGGAGGAGAATTTGTTCTCCACACGTACACGAGCAGAACATGTTCTCCACACGTACAGGAGAACGTGTTCTCCACACGCACACGAGGAGAACGTGTTCTCCACACGCACACGAGGAGAACGTGTTCTCCACATGCACACGAGGAGAACGTGTTCTCCACTTGCACACGAGGAGAACGTGGTCTCCACACGTACAGGAGAACGTGCACTCCACACGTACAGGAGGAGAACGTGTTCTCCACACGCACACGAGGAGAATTTGTTCTCCAAACGAAAACGAGGAGAACGTGTTCTCCACACGCACACGAGGAGAATGTGTTTTTCACACGTACACGAGGAGAACATGTTTTCCACACGTACAGGAGAACGTGTTCTCCACACGCACACGAGGAGAACGTGTTCTCCACACGTAAACGAGGAGAATGTGTTCTACACGCGCACACGAGGAGAACGTGTTCTCCACACGCACAGGAGGAGAACCTGTTCTCCACACGCACACAAGGAGAACCTTTTCTCCATACACACACGAGAAGAACGCAGTCTAGACACGGTCAGGAAGAGATCGTATTCTCCACATGGACAGGAGGGGAACATGTTCTCCACACACACACGAGGAGAACCTGTTTTGCACACGCACAGGAGGAGAACTTGTTCTCCACACGGACACGGGGAGAATGTATTCTCTACACATACAGGAGGAGAACATGTTCTCCCCACGTTCAGGAGTAGAACATGTTCTCCCCACGTTCGGGAGGAGAACGTGTTCTCCACACGTACACGAGGAGAACACGTTCTCCACACGTACAGGAGAACGTGTTCTCCACACGCACACGAGGAGAACGTGTCCTCCACCCGCACACGAGGAGAACGTGTTCTCCACACGTACACGAGGAGAACATATTCTCCACACGTACAGGGGAACATTTTCTCCACACGCACACGAGCAGAACGTGTTCTCCACATGCACACGAGGAGTACGTGTTCTCCACATGTACAGGAGGAGAACGTGTTCTCCACACGGACAGGAGAACGTGTTCTCCACACGCACATGAGGAGAACGTGTTCTCCACACGTACAGGAGAACTTGTTCTCCACACGCACATGAGGAGAACGTGTTCTCCACACGCACATGAGGAGAACGTGTTCTCCACACGTACAGGAGGAGAACTTGTCCTCCACACGCACACGAGGAGAACTTGTTCTCAACACGCACACGAAGAGAATGCGTTCTCCACACGTACAGGAGATCATGTTCTCCACACGCACACGAGGAGAACCTGTTCTCCACACGCACAGGAGGAGAACTTGTTCTCCACACGCACAGGAGGATAACCTGTTCTCCACACGCACACGAGGAGAACCTTTTCTCCATACACACACGAGGAGAACGCAGTCTCGACACGGTCAGGAAGAGATCGTATTCTCCACATGGACAGGAGGGGAACATGTTCTCCACACCTACACGAGGAGAACCTGTTTTGCACACGCACAGGAGGAGAACTTGTTCTCCACACGGACACGGGGAGAACATATTCTCCACACATACAGGAGGAGAACATGTTTTGCACACGCACACGAGCAGAACGTGTTCTCCACATGCACACAAGGAGAACGTGTTCTCCACACGTACAGGAGGAGAACGTGTTCTCCACACGGACAGGAGAACGTGCTCTCCACACGTACAGGAGGAGAACGTGTTCTCCACACGCACACGAGGAGAATGTGTTCTCCAAAAGCACACGAGGAGAACGTGTTCTCCACACGCACACAAGGAGAACGTGTTCTCCACACGCACACGAGGAGAATGTGTTCTCCACACGTACAGGAGAACATGTTCTCCACACGCACACTAGCAGAACGTGTTCTCCACATGCACACAAGGAGAACGTGTTCTCCACACGTACAGGAGGAGAACGTGTTCTCCACACGGACAGCAGAACGTGCTCTCCACACGTACAGGAGGAGAACGTGTTCTCCACACGCACACGAGGAGAATGTGTTCTCCAAACTTACACGAGGAGAACATGTTCTCCACACTCACAGGAGGAGAACCTGTTCTCCACATGGACAGGAGGGGAACATGTTCTCCACACGCACACGTGGAGAACTTGTTCTCCACACGTACAGGAGGAGAACTTGTTCTCCCCACTTACACGAGGAGGACATGTTCGCCACACGTACAGGAGAACGTGTTCTCCACACGCACATGAGGAGAACGTGTTCTCCACACGTACAGGAGAACTTGTTCTCCACACGCACATGAGGAGAACGTGTTCTCCACACGCACATGAGGAGAACATGTTCTCCACACGTACAGGAGGAGAACTTGTCCTCCACACGCACACGAGGAGAACTTGTTCTCAACACGCACACGAGGAGAATGCGTTCTCCACACGTACAGGAGGAGATCATGTTCTCCACACGCACACGAGGAGAACCTGTTCTCCACACGCACAGCAGGAGAACTTGTTCTCCACACGCACAGGAGGAGAACCTTTTCTCCATACACACACGAGGAGAACGCAGTCTCGACACGGTCAGGAAGAGATCGTATTCTCCACATGGACAGGAGGGGAACATGTTCTCCACACCTACACGAGGAGAACCTGTTTTGCACACGCACAGGAGGAGAACTTGTTCTCCACACGGACACGGGGAGAACGTATTCTCCACACATACAGGAGGAGAACATGTTCTCCCCACGTTCAGGAGTAGAACATGTTCTCCCCACGTTCAGGAGGAGAACTTCTTCTCCACACGTACATGAGGAGAACATGTTCTCCACACGTACAGGAGAACGTGTTCTCCACACGCACACGAGGAGAACGTGTTCTCCACATGTACAGGAGAACGTGTTCTCCACACGTACACGAGAACGTGTTCTCCACACGTACACGAGAACGTGTTCGCCACACGTACACAAGAACGTGTTCTCCACATGTACAGGACTAGAACGTGTTCTCCACATGCACACGAGGAGAACGTGTTCTCCACATGCACACGAGAAGAACGTGTTCTCCACACGTACAGGAGGAGAACTTGTTCTCCACACGCACACGAGGAGAACGTGTTCTCCCCACTTACACGTGGAGGACATGTTCGCCACACGTACAGGAGAACGTTATCTCCACACGCACATGAGAACGTGTTCTCCACACGTACAGGAGAACTTGTTCTCCACACGCACATGAGGAGAACATGTTCTCCACACGTACAGGAGGAGAACTTGTTCTGCACACGCACACGAGGAGAACGTGTTCTCCACACGTACACGAGGAGAACATGTTCTCCACACGTAACGGAGAACGCGTTCTCCACACGCACACGAGGAGAACGTGTTCTCCACACGGACAGGAGGAGAACGTGTTCTCCACACGCACACTAGGAGAATGCGTTCTCCACACGTACAGGAGGAGAACATGTTCTCCCCACGTTCAGGAGGAGAATTTGTTCTCCACACGTACACGAGCAGAACATGTTCTCCACACGTACAGGAGAACGTGTTCTCCACACGGACAGGAGGAGAACGTGTTCTCCACACGCACACTAGGAGAATGCGTTCTCAACACGTACAGGAGGAGAACATGTTCTCCCCACGTTCAGGAGGAGAATTTGTTCTCCACACGTACACGAGCAGAACATGTTCTCCACACGTACAGGAGAACGTGTTCTCCACACGCACACGAGGAGAACGTGTTCTCCACACGCACACGAGGAGAACGTGTTCTCCACATGCACACGAGAACGTGTTCTCCACTTGCACACGAGGAGAACGTGGTCTCCACACGTACAGGAGAACGTGCTCTCCACACGTACAGGAGGAGAACGTGTTCTCCACACGCACACGAGGAGAACGTGTTCTCCACACGCACACGAGGAGAATGTGTTTTTCACACGTACACGAGGAGAACATGTTTTCCACACGTACAGGAGATCGTGTTCTCCACACGCACACGAGGAGAACGTGTTCTCCACACGTAAACGAGGAGAACGTGTTCTACACGCGCACACGAGGAGAACGTGTTCTCCACACGTACACGAGGAGAACACGTTCTCCACACGTACAGGAGAACGTGTTCTCCACACGCACACGAGGAGAACGTGTCCTCCACCCGCACACGAGGAGAACATATTCTCCACACGTACAGGGGAACATTTTCTCCACACGCACACGAGCAGAACGTGTTCTCCACATGCACACGAGGAGTACGTGTTCTCCACATGTACAGGAGGAGAACGTGTTCTCCACACGGACAGGAGAACGTGTTCTCCACATGCACATGAGGAGAACGTGTTCTCCACACGTACAGGAGAACTTGTTCTCCACACGCACATGAGGAGAACTTGTTCTCCACACGCACATGAGGAGAACGTGTTCTCCACACGCACATGAGGAGAACGTGTTCTCCACACGTACAGGAGGAGAACTTTTCCTCCACACGCACACGAGGAGAACTTGTTCTCAACACGCACACGAGGAGAATGTGTTCTCCACACGCACAGGAGGAGAACTTGTTCTCCACACGCACAGGAGGAGAACCTGTTCTCCACACGCACACGAGGAGAACCTTTTCTCCATACACACACGAGGAGAACGCAGTCTCGACACGGTCAGGAAGAGATCGTATTCTCCACATGGACAGGAGGGGAACATGTTCTCCACACCTACACGAGGAGAACCTGTTTTGCACACGCACAGGAGGAGAACTTGTTCTCCACACGGACACGGGGATAACGTATTCTCCACACATACAGGAGAACATGTTTTGCACACGCACAGGAGGAGAACTTGTTCTCCACACGCAAACGAGGAGAACGTGTTCACATGTACAGGAGAACGTGTTCTCCACACGTACACGAGAACGTGTTCTCCACACGTACACGAGAACGTGTTCTCCACATGCACACGAGGAAACCGTGTTCTCCACATGTACAGGACTAGAACGTGTTCTCCACATGCACACGAGAACGTGTTCTCCACATGCACATGAGGAGAACGTGTTCTCCACACGTACAGGAGGAGAACGTGTTCTCCACACGCACACGAGGAGAACGTGTTCTCCCCACTTACACGTGGAGGACATGTACGCCACACGTACAGGAGAACGTTATCTCCACACGCACATGAGAACGTGTTCTCCACACGTACAGGAGAACTTGTTCTCCACACGCACATGAGAACATGTTCTCCACACGTACAGGAGGAGAACTTGTTCTGCACACGCACGCGAGGAGAACGTGTTCTCCACACGTACACGAGGAGAACATGTTCTCCACACGTAACGGAGAACGTGTTCTCCACACGCACACGAGGAGAACGTGTTCTCCACACGGACAGGAGGAGAACATGTTCTCCACCCGCACACTAGGAGAATGCGTTCTCCACACGTACAGGAGGAGAACATGTTCTCCCCACGTTCAGGAGGAGAACATGTTCTACACACGCACACGAGGAGAACATGTTCTCCCCACGTTCAGGAGGAGAATTTGTTCTCCACACGTACACGAGCAGAACATGTTCTCCACATGGACAGGAGAACGTGTTCTCCACACGCACACGAGGAGAACGTGTTCTCCACACGCACACGAGGAGAACGTGTTCTCCACATGCACACGAGGAGAACGTGTTCTCCACTTGCACACGAGGAGAACGTGGTCTCCACACGTACAGGAGGAGAACGTGTTCTCCACATGCACACGAGGAGAACGTGTTCTCCACACGTACACGTGGAGAACATGTTCTCCACACGTACAGGAGAACATGTTCTCCACACGCACACGAGGAGAACGTGTTCTCCACACGTACAGGAGGAGAACGTGTTCTCCACACGGACAGGAGAACATGCTCTCCACACGTACAGGAGGAGAACGTGTTCTCCACACGTACACGAGAACGTGTTCTCCACACGTACACGAGAACGTGTTCTCCACACGTACAGGAGGAGAACTTGTCCTCCACACGCACACGAGGAGAACTTGTTCTCAACACGCACACGAGGAGAATGTGTTCTCCACACGCACAGGAGGAGAACTTGTTCTCCACACGCACAGGAGGAGAACCTGTTCTCCACACGCACACGAGGAGAACCTTTTCTCCATACACACACGAGGAGAACTCAGTCTCGACACGGTCAGGAAGAGATCGTATTCTCCACATGGACAGGAGGGGAACATGTTCTCCACACCTACACGAGGAGAACCTGTTTTGCACACGCACAGGAGGAGAACTTGTTCTCCACACGGACACGGGGAGAACGTATTCTCCACACATACAGGAGAACATGTTTTGCACACGCACAGGAGGAGAACTTGTTCTCCACACGCACACGAGGAGAACGTGTTCACATGTACAGGAGAACGTGTTCTCCACACGTACACGAGAACGTGTTCTCCACACGTACACGAGAACGTGTTCTCCACATGCACACGAGGAGAACGTGTTCTCCACATGTACAGGACTAGAACGTGTTCTCCACATGCACATGAGGAGAACGTGTTCTCCACACGTACAGGAGGAGAACGTGTTCTCCACACGCACACGAAGAGAACGTGTTCTCCCCACTTACACGTGGAGGACATGTACGCCACACGTACAGGAGAACGTTATCTCCACACGCACATGAGAACGTGTTCTCCACACGTACAGGAGAACTTGTTCTCCACACGCACATGAGAACATGTTCTCCACACGTACAGGAGGAGAACTTGTTCTGCACACGCACACGAGGAGAACGTGTTCTCCACACGTACACGAGGAGAACATGTTCTCCACACGTAACGGAGAACGTGTTCTCCACACGCACACGAGGAGAACGTGTTCTCCACACGGACAGGAGGAGAACGTGTTCTCCACCCGCACACTAGGAGAATGCGTTCTCCACACGTACAGGAGGAGAACATGTTCTCCCCACGTTCAGGAGGAGAACATGTTCTACACGCGCACACGAGGAGAACATGTTCTCCCCACGTTCAGGAGGAGAATTTGTTCTCCACACGTACACGAGCAGAACATGTTCTCCACACGTACAGGAGAACGTGTTCTCCACACGCACACGAGGAGAACGTGTTCTCCACACGCACACGAGGAGAACGTGTTCTCCACATGCACACGAGGAGAACGTGTTCTCCACTTGCACACGAGGAGAACGTGGTCTCCACACGTACAGGAGGAGAACGTGTTCTCCACATGCACACGAGGAGAACGTGTTCTCCACACGTACACGTGGAGAACATGTTCTCCACACGTACAGGAGAACATGTTCTCCACACGCACACGAGGAGAACGTGTTCTCCACACGTACAGGAGGAGAACGTGTTCTCCACACAGACAGGAGAACATGCTCTCCACACGTACAGGAGGAGAACGTGTTCTCCACACGTACACGAGAACGTGTTCTCCACACGTACACGAGAACGTGTTCTCCACATGTACAGGACTAGAACGTGTTCTCCACATGCACACGAGGAGAACGTGTTCTCCACATGCACACGAGGAGAACGTGTTCTCCACACGTACAGGAGGAGAACTTGTTCTCCACACGCACACGAGGAGAACGTGTTCTCCCCACTTACACGTGGAGGACATGTTCGCCACACGTACAGGAGAACGTTATCTCCACACGCACATGAGAACGTGTTCTCCACACGTACAGGAGAACTTGTTCTCCACACGCACATGAGGAGAACATGTTCTCCACACGTACAGGAGGAGAACTTGTTCTGCACACGCACACGAGGAGAACGTGTTCTCCACACGTACACGAGGAGAACATGTTCTCCACACGTAACGGAGAATGCGTTCTCCATACGCACACTAGGAGAATGCGTTCTCCACACGTACAGGAGGAGAACATGTTCTCCCCACGTTCAGGAGGAGAACATGTTCTCCACACGCACACGATGAGAACATGTTCTCCCCACGTTCAGGAGGAGTATTTGTTCTCCACACGTACACGAGCAGAACATGTTCGCCACACGTACAGCAGAACGTGTTCTCCACACGCACATGAGGAGAACGTGTTCTCCACACGCACACGAGGAGAACGTGTTCTCCACATGCACACGAGTAGAACGTGTTCTCCACTTGCACACGAGGAGAACGTGGTCTCCACACGTACAGGAGGAGAACGTGTTCTCCACATGCACACGAGGAGAACGTGTTCTCCACACGTACACGTGGAGAACATGTTCTCCACACGTACAGGAGAACATGTTCTTCACACGCACACGAGGAGAACGTGTTCTCCACACGTACAGGAGGAGAACGTGTTCTCCACACGGACAGGAGAACGTGCTCTCCACACGTACAGGAGGAGAACGTGTTCTCCACACGCACACGAGGAGAATGTGTTCTCCAAACGAACACGAGGAGAACGTGTTCTCCACACGCACACGAGGAGAATGTGTTTTTCACACGTACACGAGGAGAACATGTTTTCCACACGTACAGGAGAACGTGTTCTCCACACGCACACGAGGAGAACGTGTTCTCCACACGTAAACGAGGAGAACGTGTTCTCCACGCGCACACGAGGAGAACGTGTTCTCCACACGCACAGGAGGAGAACCTGTTCTCCACACGCACACGAGGAGAACCTTTTCTCCATACACACACGAGGAGAACGCAGTCTCGACACGGTCAGGAAGAGATCGTATTCTCCACATGGACAGGAGGGGAACATGTTCTCCACACACACACGAGGAGAACCTGTTTTGCACACGCACAGGAGGAGAACTTGTTCTCCACACGGACACGGGGAGAATGTATTCTCTACACATACAGGAGGAGAACATGTTCTCCCCACGTTCAGGAGTAGAACATGTTCTCCCCACGTTCGGGAGGAGAACGTGTTCTCCACACGTACACGAGGAGAACACGTTCTCCACACGTACAGGAGAACGTGTTCTCCACACGCACACGAGGAGAACGTGTCCTCCACCCGCACACGAGGAGAACGTGTCCTCCACCCGCACACGAGGAGAACGTGTCCTCCACACGTACACGAGCAGAACATATTCTGCACACATACAGGGGAACATTTTTTCCACACGCACACGAGCAGAACGTGTTCTCCACATGCACACGAGGAGTACGTGTTCTCCACATGTACAGGAGGAGAACGTATTCTCCACACGGACAGGAGAACTTGTTCTCCACACGCACATGAGGAGAACTTGTTCTCCACACGCACATGAGGAGAACGTGTTCTCCACACGTACAGGAGGAGAACGTGTTCTCCACACGCACACGAGGAGAATGTGTTCTCCAAACGAACACGAGGAGAACGTGTTCTCCACACGCACACGAGGAGAATGTGTTTTTCACACGTACACGAGGAGAACATGTTTTCCACACGTACAGGAGAACGTGTTCTCCACACGCACACGAGGAGAACGTGTTCTCCACACGTAAACGAGGAGAACGTGTTCTACACGCGCACACGAGGAGAACGTGTTCTCCACACGCACAGGAGGAGAACCTGTTCTCCACACGCACACGAGGAGAACCTTTTCTCCATACACACACGAGGAGAACGCAGTCTCGACACGGTCAGGAAGAGATCGTATTCTCCACATGGACAGGAGGGGAACATGTTCTCCACACACACACGAGGAGAACCTGTTTTGCACACGCACAGGAGGAGAACTTGTTCTCCACACGGACACGGGGAGAATGTATTCTCTACACATACAGGAGGAGAACATGTTCTCCCGACGTTCAGGAGTAGAACATGTTCTCCCCACGTTCGGGAGGAGAACGTGTTCTCCACACGTACACGAGGAGAACACGTTCTCCACACGTACAGGAGAACGTGTTCTCCACACGCACACGAGGAGAACGTGTCCTCCACCCGCACACGAGGAGAACGTGTCCTCCACCCGCACACGAGGAGAACGTGTCCTCCACACGTACACGAGGAGAACATATTCTGCACACATACAGGGGAACATTTTTTCCACACGCACACGAGCAGAACGTGTTCTCCACATGCACACGAGGAGTACGTGTTCTCCACATGTACAGGAGGAGAACGTATTCTCCACACGGACAGGAGAACTTGTTCTCCACACGCACATGAGGAGAACTTGTTCTCCACACGCACATGAGGAGAACGTGTTCTCCACACGTACAGGAGGAGAACTTGTCCTCCACACGCACACGAGGAGAACTTGTTCTCAACACGCACACGAGGAGAATGCGTTCTCCACACGTACAGGAGGAGATCATGTTCTCCACACGCACACGAGGAGAACCTGTTCTCCACACGCACAGGAGGAGAACTTGTTCTCCACACGCACAGGAGGAGAACCTGTTCTCCACACGCACACGAGGAGAACCTTTTCTCCATACACACACGAGGAGAACGCAGTCTCGACACGGTCAGGAAGAGATCGTATTCTCCACATGGACAGGAGGGGAACATGTTCTCCACACCTACACGAGGAGAACCTGTTTTGCACACGCACAGGAGGAGAACTTGTTCTCCACACGGACACGGGGAGAACGTATTCTCCACACATACAGGAGAACATGTTTTGCACACGCACAGGAGGAGAACTTGTTCTCCACACGCACACGAGGAGAACGTGTTCACATGTACAGGAGAACGTGTTCTCCACACGTACACGAGAACGTGTTCTCCACACGTACACGAGAACGTGTTCTCCACATGCACACGAGGAGAACGTGTTCTCCACATGTACAGGACTAGAACGTGTTCTCCACATGCACACGAGAACGTGTTCTCCACATGCACATGAGGAGAACGTGTTCTCCACACGTACAGGAGGAGAACGTGTTCTCCACACGCACACGAAGAGAACGTGTTCTCCCCACTTACACGTGGAGGACATGTACGCCACACGTACAGGAGAACGTTATCTCCACACGCACATGAGAACGTGTTCTCCACACGTACAGGAGAACTTGTTCTCCACACGCACATGAGAACATGTTCTCCACACGTACAGGAGGAGAACTTGTTCTGCACACGCACACGAGGAGAACGTGTTCTCCACACGTACACGAGGAGAACATGTTCTCCACACGTAACGGAGAACGTGTTCTCCACACGCACACGAGGAGAACGTGTTCTCCACACGGACAGGAGGAGAACGTGTTCTCCACCCGCACACTAGGAGAATGCGTTCTCCACACGTACAGGAGGAGAACATGTTCTCCCCACGTACAGGAGGAGAACGTGTTCTCCACACGCACACGAAGAGAACGTGTTCTCCCCACTTACACGTGGAGGACATGTACGCCACACGTACAGGAGAACGTTATCTCCACACGCACATGAGAACGTGTTCTCCACACGTACAGGAGAACTTGTTCTCCACACGCACATGAGAACATGTTCTCCACACGTACAGGAGGAGAACTTGTTCTGCACACGCACACGAGGAGAACGTGTTCTCCACACGTACACGAGGAGAACATGTTCTCCACACGTAACGGAGAACGTGTTCTCCACACGCACACGAGGAGAACGTGTTCTCCACACGGACAGGAGGAGAACGTGTTCTCCACCCGCACACTAGGAGAATGCGTTCTCCACACGTACAGGAGGAGAACATGTTCTCCCCACGTTCAGGAGGAGAACATGTTCTACACACGCACACGAGGAGAACATGTTCTCCCCACGTTCAGGAGGAGAATTTGTTCTCCACACGTACACGAGCAGAACATGTTCTCCACACGTACAGGAGAACGTGTTCTCCACACGCACACGAGGAGAACGTGTTCTCCACACGCACACGAGGAGAACGTGTTCTCCACATGCACACGAGGAGAACGTGTTCTCCACTTGCACACGAGGAGAACGTGGTCTCCACACGTACAGGAGGAGAACGTGTTCTCCACATGCACACGAGGAGAACGTGTTCTCCACACGTACACGTGGAGAACATGTTCTCCACACGTACAGGAGAACATGTTCTCCACACGCACACGAGGAGAACGTGTTCTCCACACGTACAGGAGGAGAACGTGTTCTCCACACGGACAGGAGAACATGCTCTCCACACGTACAGGAGGAGAACGTGTTCTCCACACGTACACGAGAACGTGTTCTCCACACGTACACGAGAACGTGTTCTCCACATGTACAGGACTAGAACGTGTTCTCCACATGCACACGAGGAGAACGTGTTCTCCACATGCACACGAGGAGAACGTGTTCTCCACACGTACAGGAGGAGAACTTGTTCTCCACACGCACACGAGGAGAACGTGTTCTCCCCACTTACACGTGGAGGACATGTTCGCCACACGTACAGGAGAACGTTATCTCCACACGCACATGAGAACGTGTTCTCCACACGTACAGGAGAACTTGTTCTCCACACGCACATGAGGAGAACATGTTCTCCACACGTACAGGAGGAGAACTTGTTCTGCACACGCACACGAGGAGAACGTGTTCTCCACACGGACAGGAGGAGAACGTGTTCTCCACACGCACACTAGGAGAATGCGTTCTCCACACGCACACTAGGAGAATGCGTTCTCCACACGTACAGGAGGAGAACATGTTCTCCCCACGTTCAGGAGGAGAACATGTTCTCCACACGCACACGAGGAGAACATGTTCTCCCCACGTTCAGGAGGAGAATTTGTTCTCCACACGTACACGAGCAGAACATGTTCGCCACACGTACAGCAGAACGTGTTCTCCACACGCACATGAGGAGAACGTGTTCTCCACACGCACACGAGGAGAACGTGTTCTCCACATGCACACGAGTAGAACGTGTTCTCCACTTGCACACGAGGAGAACGTGGTCTCCACACGTACAGGAGGAGAACGTGTTCTCCACATGCACACGAGGAGAACGTGTTCTCCACACGTACACGTGGAGAACATGTTCTCCACACGTACAGGAGAACATGTTCTTCACACGCACACGAGGAGAACGTGTTCTCCACACGTACAGGAGGAGAACGTGTTCTCCACACGGACAGGAGAACGTGCTCTCCACACGTACAGGAGGAGAACGTGTTCTCCACACGCACACGAGGAGAATGTGTTCTCCAAACGAACACGAGGAGAACGTGTTCTCCACACGCACACGAGGAGAATGTGTTTTTCACACGTACACGAGGAGAACATGTTTTCCACACGTACAGGAGAACGTGTTCTCCACACGCACACGAGGAGAACGTGTTCTCCACACGTAAACGAGGAGAACGTGTTCTACACGCGCACACGAGGAGAACGTGTTCTCCACACGCACAGGAGGAGAACCTGTTCTCCACACGCACACGAGGAGAACCTTTTCTCCATACACACACGAGGAGAACGCAGTCTCGACACGGTCAGGAAGAGATCGTATTCTCCACATGGACAGGAGGGGAACATGTTCTCCCCACGTTCGGGAGGAGAACGTGTTCTCCACACGTACACGAGGAGAACACGTTCTCCACACGTACAGGAGAACGTGTTCTCCACACGCACACGAGGAGAACGTGTCCTCCACCCGCACACGAGGAGAACGTGTCCTCCACCCGCACACGAGGAGAACGTGTCCTCCACACGTACACGAGGAGAACATATTCTGCACACATACAGGGGAACATTTTTTCCACACGCACACGAGCAGAACGTGTTCTCCACATGCACACGAGGAGTACGTGTTCTCCACATGTACAGGAGGAGAACGTATTCTCCACACGGACAGGAGAACTTGTTCTCCACACGCACATGAGGAGAACTTGTTCTCCACACGCACATGAGGAGAACGTGTTCTCCACACGTACAGGAGGAGAACTTGTCCTCCACACGCACACGAGGAGAACTTGTTCTCAACACGCACACGAGGAGAATGCGTTCTCCACACGTACAGGAGGAGATCATGTTCTCCACACGCACACGAGGAGAACCTGTTCTCCACACGCACAGGAGGAGAACTTGTTCTCCACACGCACAGGAGGAGAACCTGTTCTCCACACGCACACGAGGAGAATGTGTTTTTCACACGTACACGAGGAGAACATGTTTTCCACACGTACAGGAGAACGTGTTCTCCACACGCACACGAGGAGAACGTGTTCTCCACACGTAAACGAGGAGAACGTGTTCTACACGCGCACACGAGGAGAACGTGTTCTCCACACGCACAGGAGGAGAACCTGTTCTCCACACGCACACGAGGAGAACCTTTTCTCCATACACACACGAGGAGAACGCAGTCTCGACACGGTCAGGAAGAGATCGTATTCTCCACATGGACAGGAGGGGAACATGTTCTCCCCACGTTCGGGAGGAGAACGTGTTCTCCACACGTACACGAGGAGAACACGTTCTCCACACGTACAGGAGAACGTGTTCTCCACACGCACACGAGGAGAACGTGTCCTCCACCCGCACACGAGGAGAACGTGTCCTCCACCCGCACACGAGGAGAACGTGTCCTCCACACGTACACGAGGAGAACATATTCTGCACACATACAGGGGAACATTTTTTCCACACGCACACGAGCAGAACGTGTTCTCCACATGCACACGAGGAGTACGTGTTCTCCACATGTACAGGAGGAGAACGTATTCTCCACACGGACAGGAGAACTTGTTCTCCACACGCACATGAGGAGAACTTGTTCTCCACACGCACATGAGGAGAACGTGTTCTCCACACGTACAGGAGGAGAACTTGTCCTCCACACGCACACGAGGAGAACTTGTTCTCAACACGCACACGAGGAGAATGCGTTCTCCACACGTACAGGAGGAGATCATGTTCTCCACACGCACACGAGGAGAACCTGTTCTCCACACGCACAGGAGGAGAACTTGTTCTCCACACGCACAGGAGGAGAACCTGTTCTCCACACGCACACGAGGAGAACCTTTTCTCCATACACACACGAGGAGAACGCAGTCTCGACACGGTCAGGAAGAGATCGTATTCTCCACATGGACAGGAGGGGAACATGTTCTCCACACCTACACGAGGAGAACCTGTTTTGCACACGCACAGGAGGAGAAGTTGTTCTCCACACGGACACGGGGAGAACGTATTCTCCACACATACAGGAGGAGAACATGTTCTCCCCACGTTCAGGAGTAGAACATGTTCTCCCCACGTTCATGAGGAGAACTTCTTCTCCACACGTACACGAGGAGAACATGTTCTCCACACGTACAGGAGAACGTGTTCTCCACACGCACACGAGGAGAACGTGTTCTCCACATGTACAGGAGAACGTGTTCTCCACACGTACACGAGAACGTGTTCTCCACATGCACACGAGGAGAACGTGTTCTCCACATGTACAGGACTAGAACGTGTTCTCCACATGCACACGAGGAGAACGTGTTCTCCACATGCACATGAGGAGAACGTGTTCTCCACACGTACAGGAGGAGAACGTGTTCTCCACACGCACACGAGGAGAACGTGTTCTCCCCACTTACACGCGGAGGACATGTTCGCCACACGTACAGGAGAACGTTATCTCCACACGCACATGAGAACGTGTTCTCCACACGTACAGGAGAACTTGTTCTCTACACGCACATGAGGAGAACATGTTCTCCACACGTACAGGAGGAGAACTTGTTCTGCACACGCACAAGAGGAGAACGTGTTCTCCACACGTACACGAGGAGAACATGTTCTCCACACGTAACGGTAAAAGGTGTTCTCCACACGCACACGAGGAGAACGTGTTCTCCACACGGACAGGAGAAGAACGTGTTCTCCATACGCACACTAGGAGAATGCGTTCTCCACACGTACATGAGGAGAACATGTTCTCCCCACGTTCAGGAGGAGAACATGTTCTACACACGCACACGAGGAGAACATGTTCTCCCCACGTTCAGGAGGAGAATTTGTTCTCCACACGTACACGAGCAGAACATGTTCTCCACACGTACAGGAGAACGTGTTCTCCACACGCACACGAGGAGAACGTGTTCTCCACACGCACACGAGGAGAACGTGTTCTCCACACGCACACGAGGAGAACGTGTTCTCCACACGCACACGAGGAGAACGTGTTCTCCACTTGCACACGAGGAGAACGTTGTCTCCACACGTACAGGAGGAGAACGTGTTCTCCACATGCACACGAGGAGAATGTGTTCTCCACACGTACACGTGGAGAACATGTTCTCCACACGTACAGGAGAACATGTTATCCACACGCACACGAGGAGAACGTGTTCTCCACACGTACAGGAGGAGAACGTGTTCTCCACACGGACAGGAGAACGTGCTCTCCACACGTACAGGAGGAGAATGTGTTCTCCACACGCACACGAGGAGAATGTGTTCTCCAAACGCACACGAGGAGAACGTGTTCTCCACACGAACACGAGGAGAATGTGTTTTTCACACGTACACGAGTAGAACATGTTTTCCACACGTACAGGAGAACGTGTTCTCCACACGCACACGAGGAGAACGTGTTCTCCACACGTAAATGAGGAGAACGTGTTCTACACGCGCACACGAGGAGAACGTGTTCTCCACACGCACAGGAGGAGAACCTGTTCTCCACACGCACACGAGGAGAACCTTTTCTCCATACGCACACGAGGAGAACGCAGTCTCGACACGGTCAGGAAGAGATCGTATTCTCCACATGGACAGGAGGGGAACATGTTCTCCACACACACACGAGGAGAACCTGTTTTGCACACGCACATGAGGAGAACTTGTTCTCCACACGGACACGGGGAGAATGTATTCTCTACACATACAGGAGGAGAACATGTTCTCCCCACGTTCAGGAGTAGAACATGTTCTCCCCACGTTCGGGAGGAGAACGTGTTCTCCACACGTACACGAGGAGAACACGTTCTCCACACGTACAGGAGAACGTTTTCTCCCCACGCACACGAGGAGAACGTGTCCTCCACCCGCACACGAGGAGAACGTGTTCTCCACACGTACACGAGGAGAACATGTTCTCCACACGTAACGGAGAACGTGTTCTCCACACGCACACGACGAGAACGTGTTCTCCACACGGA
Source organism: Telmatherina bonti (assembly GCF_933228915.1). Lineage (NCBI taxonomy): Eukaryota > Metazoa > Chordata > Actinopteri > Atheriniformes > Telmatherinidae > Telmatherina > Telmatherina bonti. The sequence continues at coordinate 5,239,763 of NC_136623.1, read as the reverse complement.
CAGGAGGAGAACGTGTTCTCCACACGCACACTAGGAGAATGCGTTCTCCACACGTACAGGAGGAGAACATGTTCTCCCCACGTTCAGGAGGAGAACATGTTCTCCACACGCACACGAGGAGAACATGTTCTCCCCACGTTCAGGAGGAGAATTTGTTCTCCACACGTACACGAGCAGAACATGTTCTCCACACGTACAGGAGAACGTGTTCTCCACACGCACACGAGGAGAACGTGTTCTCCACACGCACACGAGGAGAACGTGTTCTCCACACGCACACGAGGAGAACGTGTTCTCCACTTGCACACGAGGAGAACGTGGTCTCCACACGTACAGGAGGAGAACGTGTTCTCCACACGCACACGAGGAGAACGTGTTCTCCACACGTACACGTGGAGAACATGTTCTCCACACGTACACGTGGAGAACATGTTCTCCACACGTACAGGAGAACATGTTCTCCACACGTACAGGAGGAGAACGTGTTCTCGACACGGACAGGAGAACGTGCTCTCCACACGTACACGAGGAGAACGTGTTCTCCACACGCACACGAGGAGAATGTGTTCTCCAAACGAACACGAGGAGAACGTGTTCTCCACACGCACAGGAGGAGAATGTGTTTTTCACACGTACACGAGGAGAACATGTTTTCCACACGTACAGGAGAACGTGTTCTCCACACGCACACGAGGAGAACGTGTTCTCCACACGTAAACGAGGAGAACGTGTTCTCCAAACGAACACGAGGAGAACGTGTTCTCCACACGCACACGAGGAGAATGTGTTTTTCACACGTACACGAGGAGAACTTGTTTTCCACACGTACAGGAGAACGTGTTCTCCACACGCACACGAGGAGAACGTGTTCTCCACACGTAAACGAGGAGAACGTGTTCTACACGCGCACACGAGGAGAACGTGTTCTCCACACGCACAGGAGGAGAACCTGTTCTCCACACGGACACGGGGAGAATGTATTCTCTACACATACAGGAGGAGAACATGTTCTCCCCACGTTCAGGAGTAGAACATGTTCTCCCCACGTTCAGGAGTAGAACATGTTCTCCCCACGTTCGGGAGGAGAACGTGTTCTCCACACGTACACGAGGAGAACACGTTCTCCACACGTACAGGACAACGTGTTCTCCACACGCACACGAGGAGAACGTGTTCTCCACACGTACACGAGGAGAACATATTCTCCACACGTACAGGGGAACATTTTCTCCACACGCACACGAGCAGAACGTGTTCTCCACATGCACACGAGGAGTACGTGTTCTCCACATGTACAGGAGGAGAACGTGTTCTCCACACGGACAGGAGAACGTGTTCTCCACACGCACATGAGGAGAACGTGTTCTCCACACGTACAGGAGAACTTGTTCTCCACACGCACATGAGGAGAACGTGTTCTCCACACGCACATGAGGAGAACGTGTTCTCCACACGCACATGAGGAGAACGTGTTCTCCACACGTACAGGAGGAGAACTTGTCCTCCACACGCACACAAGGAGAACTTGTTCTCAACATGCACACGAGGAGAATGCGTTCTCCACACGTACAGGAGGAGATCATGTTCTCCACACGCACACGAGGAGAACCTGTTCTCCACACGCACAGGAGGAGAAGTTGTTCTCCACACGCACAGGAGGAGAACCTGTTCTCCACACGCACACGAGGAGAACCTTTTCTCCATACACACACGAGGAGAACGCAGTCTCGACACGGTCAGGAAGAGATCGTATTCTCCACATGGACAGGAGGGGAACATGTTCTCCACACCTACACGAGCAGAACCTGTTTTGCACACGCACAGGAGGAGAAGTTGTTCTCCACACGGACACGGGGAGAACGTAATCTCCACACATACAGGAGGAGAACTTGTTCTCCCCACGTTCAGGAGTAGAACATGTTCTCCCCACGTTCAGGAGGAGAACTTCTTCTCCACACGTACATGAGGAGAACATGTTCTCCACACGTACAGGAGAACGTGTTCTCCACACGCACACGAGGAGAACGTGTTCTCCACACGCACACGAGGAGAACGTGTTCTCCACATGTACAGGAGAACGTGTTCTCCACACATACACGAGAACGTGTTCTCCACACGTACACGTGAACGTGTTCTCCACATGCACACGAGGAGAACGTGTTCTCCACATGTACAGGACTAGAACGTGTTCTCCACATGCACACGAGGAGAACGTGTTCTCCACATGCACATGAGGAGAACGTGTTCTCCACACGTACAGGAGGAGAACGTGTTCTCCACACGCACACGAGGAGAACGTGTTCTCCCCACTTACACGTGGAGGACATGTTCGCCACACGTACAGGAGAACGTTATCTCCACACGCACATGAAAACGTGTTCTCCACACGTACAGGAGAACTTGTTCTCCACACGCACATGAGGAGAACATGTTCTCCACACGTACAGGAGGAGAACTTGTTCTGCACACGCACACGAGGAGAACGTGTTCTCCACACGTACACGAGGAGAACATGTTCTCCTCACGTAACGGAGAACGTGTTCTCCACACGCACACGAGGAGAACGTGTTCTCCACACGGACAGGAGGAGAACGTGTTCTCCACACGCACACTAGGAGAATGCGTTCTCCACACGTACAGGAGGAGAACATGTTCTCCCCACGTTCAGGAGGAGAATTTGTTCTCCACACGTACACGAGCAGATCATGTTCTCCACACGTACAGGAGAACGTGTTCTCCACACGCACACGAGGAGAACGTGTTCTCCACACGCACACGAGGAGAACGTGTTCTCCACATGCACACGAGGATAACTTGTTCTCCACATGCACACGAGGAGAACGTGTTCTCCACACGTACACGTGGAGAACGTGTTCTCCACACGTACAGGAGAACATGTTCTCCACACGCACACGAGGAGAACGTGTTCTCCACACGTACAGGAGGAGAACGTGTTCTCCACACAGACAGGAGAACGTGCTCTCCACACGTACAGGAGGAGAACGTGTTCTCCACACGTACACGAGGAGAATGTGTTCTCCAAACGCACACGAGGAGAACGTGTTCTCCACACGCACACGTGGAGAACGTGTTCTCCACACGCACACGAGGAGAACGTGTTCTCCACACGTAAACTAGGAGAACGTGTACTACACGCGCACACGAGGAGAACGTGTTCTCCACACGCACAGGAGGAGAACCTGTTCTCCACACACACACGAGGAGAACCTTTTCTCCATACACACACGAGGAGAACGCAGTCTCGACACGGTCAGGAAGAGATCGTATTCTCCACATGGACAGGAGGGGAACATGTTCTCCACACACACACGAGGAGAACCTGTTTTGCACACGCACAGGAGGAGAACTTGTTCTCCACACGGAAACGGGGAGAATGTATTCTCTACACATACAGGAGGAGAACATGTTCTCCCCACGTTCAGGAGTAGAACATGTTCTCCCCACGTTCAGGAGTAGAACATGTTCTCCCCACGTTCGGGAGGAGAACGTGTTCTCCACACGTACACGAGGAGAACACGTTCTCCACACGTACAGGAGAACGTGTTCTCCACACGCACACGAGGAGAGCGTGTCCTCCACACGCACACGAGGAGAACGTGTTCTCCACACGTACACGAGGAGAACATATTCTCCACACGTACAGGGGAACATGTTCTCCACACGCACACGAGCAGAACGTGTTCTCCACATGCACACGAGGAGTACGTGTTCTCCACATGTACAGGAGGAGAACGTGTTCTCCACACAGACACGAGGAGAATGTGTTCTCCAAACGCACACGAGGAGAACGTGTTCTCCAAACGCACACGAGGAGAACGTGTTCTCCACACGCACACGAGGAGAACGTGTTCTCCACACGCACACGAGGAGAATGTGTTCTCCACACGTACACGAGGAGAAAGTGTTCTTCACACGTACACGAGGAGAACGTGTTCTCCACACGTACACGAGAACGTGTTCTCCACACACACGAGGAGAACGTGTTCTCCACACGCACACGAGAACGTGTTCTCCACACGCACACGAGGAGAACGTGTTCTTCACACGTACACGAGGAGAACGTGTTCCCCACACGTACACGAGGAGAACGTGTACTCCACACGCACACGAGGAGAACGTGTTCTCCACACGCACAGGAGGAGAACGTGTTCTCCACACGTATAGGAGGAGAACGTGTTCTCCACACGGACAGGAGAACGTGCTCTCCACATATACAGGAGGAGAACACGTTCTCCACACGCACACGAGGAGAATGTGTTCTCCACACGCACACGAGGAGAACGTGTTCTCCACATGTACAGGAGGAGAACGTGTTCTCCACACGTACACGAGAACGTGTTCTCCACACGCACACGAGGAGAACGTGTTCTCCACACGCACACGAGGAGAACGTGTTCTCCACACGTACAGGAGGAGAACGTGTTCTCCACATGCACACGAGGAGAACGTGTTCTCCACACGCACACGAGGAGAATGTGTTCTCCACACGTACACGAGGAGAAAGTGTTCTTCACACGTACACGAGGAGAACGTGTTCTCCACACGTACACGAGAACGTGTTCTCCACACACACGAGGAGAACGTGTTCTCCACACGCACACGAGAACGTGTTCTCCACACGCACACGAGGAGAACGTGTTCTTCACACGTACACGAGGAGAACGTGTTCCCCACACGTACACGAGGAGAACGTGTACTCCACACGCACACGAGGAGAACGTGTTCTCCACACGCACAGGAGGAGAACGTGTTCTCCACACGTATAGGAGGAGAACGTGTTCTCCACACGGACAGGAGAACGTGCTCTCCACATATACAGGAGGAGAACGTGTTCTCCACACGCACACGAGGAGAATGTGTTCTCCACACGCACACGAGGAGAACGTGTTCTCCACATGTACAGGAGGAGAACGTGTTCTCCACACGTACACGAGAACGTGTTCTCCACACGCACACGAGGAGAACGTGTTCTCCACACGCACACGAGGAGAACGTGTTCTCCACACGTACAGGAGGAGAACGTGTTCTCCACATGCACACGAGGAGAACGTGTTCTCCACACGTACAGGAGGAGAACGTGTTCTCCACACGTACACGAGGAGAACGTGTTCTCCACACGTACACGAGGAGAACATGTTCTCCACACGTACAGGAGAACATGTTCTCCACACGCACACGAGGAGAACATGTTCTCCACACGCACACGAGGAGAACGTGTTTTGCACACGCACAGGAGGAGAACTTGTTCTCCACACATACAGGAGTAGAACATGTTCTCCCCACGTTCAGGAGGAGAACTATTTCTCCACACGTACACGAGGAGAACATGTTCTCCACACGTACAGGAGAACGTGTTCTCCACACGCACACGAGGAGAACGTGTTCTCCACACGTACACGAGGAGAACATGTTCACCACACGTACAGGAGAACATGTTCTCCACACGCACACGAGCAGAACGTGTTCTCCACACGTACAGGAGGAGAACGTGTTCTCCACACGGACAGGAGAACGTGCTCTCCACACGCACACGAGGAGAACGTGTTCTCCACATGCACACGAGGATAACTTGTTCTCCACATGCACACGAGGAGAACGTGTTCTCCACACGTACACGTGGAGAACGTGTTCTCCACACGTACAGGAGAACATGTTCTCCACACGCACACGAGGAGAACGTGTTCTCCACACGTACAGGAGGAGAACGTGTTCTCCACACAGACAGGAGAACGTGCTCTCCACACGTACAGGAGGAGAACGTGTTCTCCACACGTACACGAGGACAATGTGTTCTCCAAACGCACACGAGGAGAACGTGTTCTCCACACGCACACGTGGAGAACGTGTTCTCCACACGCACACGAGGAGAACGTGTTCTCCACACGTAAACTAGGAGAACGTGTTCTACACGCGCACACGAGGAGAACGTGTTCTCCACACGCACAGGAGGAGAACCTGTTCTCCACACACACACGAGGAGAACCTTTTCTCCATACACACACGAGGAGAACGCAGTCTCGACACGGTCAGGAAGAGATCGTATTCTCCACATGGACAGGAGGGGAACATGTTCTCCACACACACACGAGGAGAACCTGTTTTGCACACGCACAGGAGGAGAACTTGTTCTCCACACGGAAACGGGGAGAATGTATTCTCTACACATACAGGAGGAGAACATGTTCTCCCCACGTTCAGGAGTAGAACATGTTCTCCCCACGTTCAGGAGTAGAACATGTTCTCCCCACGTTCGGGAGGAGAACGTGTTCTCCACACGTACACGAGGAGAACATATTCTCCACACGTACAGGGGAACATGTTCTCCACACGCACACGAGCAGAACGTGTTCTCCACATGCACACGAGGAGTACGTGTTCTCCACATGTACAGGAGGAGAACGTGTTCTCCACACGGACAGGAGAACGTGCTCTCCACACGTACAAGAGGAGAACGTGTTCTCCACACGCACACGAGGAGAATGTGTTCTCCAAACGCACACGAGGAGAACGTGTTCTCCAAACGCACACGAGGAGAACGTGTTCTCCACACGCACACGAGGAGAACGTGTTCTCCAAACGCACACGAGGAGAACGTGTTCTCCACACGCACACGAGGAGAATGTGTTCTCCACACGTACACGAGGAGAAAGTGTTCTTCACACGTACACGAGGAGAACGTGTTCTCCACACGTACACGAGAACGTGTTCTCCACACACACGAGGAGAACGTGTTCTCCACACGCACACGAGAACGTGTTCTCCACACGCACACGAGGAGAACGTGTTCTTCACAAGTACACGAGGAGAACGTGTTCCCCACACGTACACGTGGAGAACGTGTACTCCACACGCACACGAGGAGAACGTGTTCTCCACACGCACAGGAGGAGAACGTGTTCTCCACACGTATAGGAGGAGAACGTGTTCTCCACACGGACAGGAGAACGTGCTCTCCACATATACAGGAGGAGAACGTGTTCTCCACACGTACAGGAGGAGAACGTGTTCTCCACACGTACACGAGGAGAACGTGTTCTCCACACGTACACGAGGAGAACATGTTCTCCACACGTACAGGAGAACATGTTCTCCACACGCACACGAGGAGAACATGTTCTCCACACGTACAGGAGAACGTGTTCTCCACACGCACACGAGGAGAACGTGTTCTCCACACGTACACGAGGAGAACATGTTCACCACACGTACAGGAGAACATGTTCTCCACACACACACGAGCAGAACGTGTTCTCCACACGTACAGGAGGAGAACGTGTTCTCCACACGGACAGGAGAACGTGCTCTCCACACGCACAGGAGGAGAACGTGTTCTCCACACGCACACGAGGAGAATGTGTTCTCCAAACGCACACGAGGAGAATGTGTTCTCCACACGCACACGAGGAGAACGTGTTCTCCACATGCATACGAGGAGAACATGTTCTCCCCACGTTCAGGAGGAGAACTTGTTCTCCACATGTACACGAGGAGAACATGTTCTCCACACGTACAGGAGAACGTGTTCTCCACACGCACACGAGCAGAACGTGTTTTCCACACGCACACGAGCAGAACGTGTTCTCCACATGCACACAAGGAGAACGTGTTCTCCACACGTACAGGAGGAGAACGTGTTCTCCACACGGACAGGAGAACGTGCTCTCCACATATACAGGAGGAGAACGTGTTCTCCACACGTACAGGAGGAGAACGTGTTCTCCACACGTACACGAGGAGAACGTGTTCTCCACACGTACACGAGGAGAACATGTTCTCCACACGTACAGGAGAACATGTTCTCCACACGCACACGAGGAGAACATGTTCTCCACACGTACAGGAGAACGTGTTCTCCACACGCACACGAGGAGAACGTGTTCTCCACACGTACACGAGGAGAACATGTTCACCACACGTACAGGAGAACATGTTCTCCACACACACACGAGCAGAACGTGTTCTCCACACGTACAGGAGGAGAACGTGTTCTCCACACGGACAGGAGAACGTGCTCTCCACACGCACAGGAGGAGAACGTGTTCTCCACACGCACACGAGGAGAATGTGTTCTCCAAACGCACACGAGGAGAATGTGTTCTCCACACGCACACGAGGAGAACGTGTTCTCCACATGCATACGAGGAGAACATGTTCTCCCCACGTTCAGGAGGAGAACTTGTTCTCCACATGTACACGAGGAGAACATGTTCTCCACACGTACAGGAGAACGTGTTCTCCACACGCACACGAGCAGAACGTGTTTTCCACACGCACACGAGCAGAACGTGTTCTCCACATGCACACAAGGAGAACGTGTTCTCCACACGTACAGGAGGAGAACGTGTTCTCCACACGGACAGGAGAACGTGCTCTCCACACGTACAGGAGGAGAACGTGTTCTCCACACGCACACGAGGAGAATGTGTTCTCCAAACGCACACGAGGAGAACGTGTTCTCCACACGCACACGAGGAGAATGTGTTCTCCACACGTACAGGAGAACATGTTCTCCACACGCACACTAGCAGAACGTGTTCTCCACATGCACACAAGGAGAACGTGTTCTCCACACGTACAGGAGGAGAACGTGTTCTCCACACGGACAGCAGAACGTGCTCTCCACACGTACAGGAGGAGAACGTGTTCTCCACACGCACAGGAGGAGAACCTGTTCTCCACACGCACACGAGGAGAACCTGTTCTCCACACGCACACGAGGAGAACCTGTTCTACATACACACACGAGGAGAACGCAGTCTCGACACGGTCAGGAAGAGATCGTATTCTCCACATGGACAGGAGGGGAACATGTTCTCCACACACACACGAGGAGAACCTGTTTTGCACACGCACAGGAGGAGAACTTGTTCTCCACACGGACACGGGGAGAATGTATTCTCTACACATACAGGAGGAGAACATGTTCTCCCCACGTTCAGGAGTAGAACATGTTCTCCCCAATGTTCAGGAGTAGAACATGTTCTCCCCACGTTCGGGAGGAGAACGTGTTCTCCACACGTACACGAGGAGAACACGTTCTCCACACGTACAGGAGAACGTGTTCTCCACACGCACACGAGGAGAACGTGTCCTCCACCCGCACACGAGGAGAACGTGTTCTCCACATGTACACGAGGAGAACATATTCTCCACACGTACAGGGGAACATTTTCTCCACACGCACACGAGCAGAACGTGTTCTCCACATGCACACGAGGAGTACGTGTTCTCCACATGTACAGGAGGAGAACGTGTTCTCCACACGGACAGGAGAACGTGTTCTCCACACGCACATGAGAACGTGTTCTCCACACGTACAGGAGAACTTGTTCTCAACACGCACACGAGGAGAATGCGTTCTCCACACGTACAGGAGGAGATCATGTTCTCCACACGCACACGAGGAGAACCTGTTCTCCACACGCACAGGAGGAGAACTTGTTCTCCACACGCACAGGAGGAGAACCTGTTCTCCACACGCACACGAGGAGAACCTTTTCTCCATACACACACGAGGAGAACGCAGTCTCGACACGGTCAGGAAGAGATCGTATTCTCCACATGGACAGGAGGGGAACATGTTCTCCACGCCTACACGAGGAGAACCTGTTTTGCACATGCACAGGAGGAGAACTTGTTCTCCACACGGACACGGGGAGAACGTATTCTCCACACATACAGGAGGAGAACATGTTCTCCCCACGTTCAGGAGTAGAACATGTTCTCCCCACGTTCAGGAGGAGAACTTCTTCTCTACACGTACACGAGGAGAACATGTTCTCCACACGTACAGGAGAACGTGTTCTCCACACGCACACGAGGAGAACGTGTTCTCCACACGCACACGAGGAGAACGTGTTCTCCACATGTATAGGAGAACGTGTTCTCCACACGTACACGAGAACGTGTTCTCCACACGTACACGAGAACGTGTTCTCCACACGTACACGAGAACGTGTTCTCCACATGCACACGAGGAGAACGTGTTCTCCACATGTACAGGACTAGAACGTGTTCTCCACATGCACACGAGGAGAACGTGTTCTCCACATGCACATGAGGAGAACGTGTTCTCCACACGTACAGGAGGAGTACGTGTTCTCCACACGCACACGAGGAGAACGTGTTCTCCCCACTTACACGTGGAGGACATGTCCGCCACACGTACAGGAGAACGTTATCTCCACACGCACATGAGAACGTGTTCTCCACACGTACAGGAGAACTTGTTCTCCACACGCACATGAGGAGAACATGTTCTCCACACGTACAGGAGGAGAACTTGTTCTGCACACGCACACGAGGAGAACGTGTTCTCCACACGTACACGCGGAGAACGTGTTCTCCACACGCACACGAGGAGAACGTGTTCTCCACACGCACACTAGGAGAATGCGTTCTCCACACGTACAGGAGGAGAACATGTTCTCCCCACGTTCAGGAGGAGAACATGTTCTACACACGCACACGAGGAGAACATGTTCTCCCCACGTTCAGGAGGAGAATTTGTTCTCCACACGTACACGAGCAGAACATGTTCTCCACACGTACAGGAGAACGTGTTCTCCACACGTACAGGAGGAGAACGTGTTCTCCACACGCACACGAGGAGAATGTGTTCTCCAAACGCACACGAGAAGAACGTGTTCTCCACACGCACACGAGGAGAACGTGTTCTCCACACGCACACGAGGAGAACGTGTTCTCCACACGTACAGGAGGAGAACGTGTTCTCCACACGCACACGAGGAGAACGTGTTCTCCACACGCACACGAGGAAAACGTGTTTTCTACATGCAAACGAGGAGAACCTGTTCTCCACACGCACACGAGGAGAACCTTTTCTCCATACACACACGAGGAGAACGTGTTCTCCACACGTACAGGAGGAGAACGTGTTCTCCACACGCACACGAGGAGAACGTGTTCTCCACACGCACACGAGGAAAACGTGTTTTCTACATGCAAACGAGGAGAACCTGTTCTCCACACGCACACGAGTAGAACCTTTTCTCCATACACACACGAGGAGAACGCAGTCTCGACACGGTCAGGAGGAGATCGTATTCTCCACACGGACAGGAGAACGTGTTCTCCACACGCACATGAGAACGTGTTCTCCACACGTACAGGAGAACTTGTTCTCCACACGCACATGAGGAGAACGTGTTCTCCACACGCACATGAGGAGAACGTGTTCTCCACACGCACATGAGGAGAACGTGTTCTCCACACGTACAGGAGGAGAACTTGTCCTCCACACGCACACGAGGAGAACTTGTTCTCAACACGCACACGAGGAGAATGCGTTCTCCACACGTACAGGAGGAGATCATGTTCTCCACACGCACACGAGGAGAACCTGTTCTCCACACGCACAGGAGGAGAACTTGTTCTCCACACGCACAGGAGGAGAACCTGTTCTCCACACGCACACGAGGAGAACCTTTTCTCCATACACACACGAGGAGAACGCAGTCTCGACACGGTCAGGAAGAGATCGTATTCTCCACATGGACAGGAGGGGAACATGTTCTCCACACCTACACGAGGAGAACCTGTTTTGCACACGCACAGGAGGAGAACTTGTTCTCCACACGGACACGGGGAGAACGTATTCTCCACACATACAGGAGGAGAACATGTTCTCCCCACGTTCAGGAGTAGAACATGTTCTCCCCACGTTCAGGAGGAGAACTTCTTCTCCACACGTACACGAGAACATGTTCTCCACACGTACAGGAGAACGTGTTCTCCACACGCACACGAGGAGAACGTGTTCTCCACACGTACACGAGGAGAACGTGTTCTCCACATGTACAGGAGAACGTGTTCTCCACACGTACACGAGAACGTGTTCTCCACACGTACACGAGAACGTGTTCTCCACATGCACACGAGGAGAACGTGTTCTCCACATGTACAGAACTAGAACGTGTTCTCCACATGCACACGAGGAGAACGTGTTCTCCACATGCACATGAGGAGAACGTGTTCTCCACACGTACAGGAGGAGAACGTGTTCTCCACACGCACACGAGGAGAACGTGTTCTCCCCACTTACACGTGGAGGACATGTCCGCCACACGTACAGGAGAACGTTATCTCCACACGCACATGAGAACGTGTTCTCCACACGTACAGGTGAACTTGTTCTCCACACGCACATGAGGAGAACATGTTCTCCACACGTACAGGAGGAGAACTTGTTCTGCACACGCACACGAGGAGAACGTGTTCTCCACACGTACACGAGGAGAACATGTTCTCCACACGTAACGGAGAACGTGTTCTCCACACGCACACGAGGAGAACGTGTTCTCCACACGGACAGGAGGAGAACGTGTTCTCCACACGCACACTAGGAGAATGCGTTCTCCACACGTACAGGAGGAGAACATGTTCTCCCCACGTTCAGGAGGAGAACATGTTCTACACACGCACACGAGGAGAACATGTTCTCCCCACGTTCAGGAGGAGAATTTGTTCTCCACACGTACACGAGCAGAACATGTTCTCCACACGTACAGGAGAACGTGTTCTCCACACGTACAGGAGGAGAACGTTTTCTCCACACGCACACGAGGAGAATGTGTTCTACAAACGCACACGAGAAGAACGTGTTCTCCACACGCACACGTGGAGAACGTGTTCTCCACACGCACACGAGGAGAACGTGTTCTCCACACGTACAGGAGGAGAACGTGTTCTCCACATGCACACGAGGAGAACGTGTTCTCCACACGCACACGAGGAAAACGTGTTTTCTACATGCAAACGAGGAGAACCTGTTCTCCACACGCACACAAGGAGAACCTTTTCTCCATACACACACAAGGAGAACGCAGTCTAGACACGGTCAGGAAGAGATCGTATTCTCCAAATGGACAGGAGGGGAACATGTTCTCCACACACACACGAGGAGAACCTGTTTTGCACACGCACAGGAGGAGAACATGTTCTCCACACGTACAGGAGAACGTGTTCTCCACACGCACACGAGGAGAACGTGTTCTCCACACGTACACGAGGAGAACATGTTCACCACACGTACAGGAGAACATGTTCTCCACACGCACACGAGCAGAACGTGTTCTCCACACGTACAGGAGGAGAACGTGCTCTCCACACGGACAGGAGAACGTGCTCTCCACACGCACAGGAGGAGAACGTGTTCTCCACACGCACACGAGGAAAATGTGTTCTCCAAACGCACACGAGGAGAATGTGTTCTCCACACGCACACGAGGAGAACGTGTTCTCCACATGCACACGAGGAGAACGTGTTCTCCACACGTACAGGAGGAGAACATGTTCTCCCCACGTTCAGGAGTAGAACATGTTCTCCCCACGTTCAGGAGGAGAACTTGTTCTCCACACGTACACGAGGAGAACATGTTCTCCACACGTACAGGAGAACGTGTTCTCCACACGCACACGAGCAGAACGTGTTTTCCACACGCACACGAGCAGAACGTGTTCTCCACATGCACACAAGGAGAACGTGTTCTCCACACGTACAGGAGGAGAACGTGTTCTCCACACGGACAGGAGAACGTGCTCTCCACACGTACAGGAGGAGAACGTGTTCTCCACACGCACACGAGGAGAATGTGTTCTCCAAAAGCACACGAGGAGAACGTGTTCTCCACACGCACACGAGGAGAATGTGTTCTCCACACGCACACGAGCAGAACTTGTTCTCCACACGTACAGGAGAACATGTTCTCCACACGCACACTAGCAGAACGTGTTCTCCACACGCACACGAGGAGAACGTGTTCTCCACACGCACACGAGGAGAACGTGTTCTCCACATGTACAGGAGAACGTGTTCTCCACACGTACACGAGAACGTGTTCTCCACACGTACACGAGAACGTGTTCTCCACACGTACACGAGAACGTGTTCTCCACATGCACACGAGGAGAACGTGTTCTCCACATGCACATGAGGAGAACGTGTTCTCCACACGTACAGGAGGAGAACGTGTTCTCCACACGCACACGAGGAGAACGTGTTCTCCCCACTTACACGTGGAGGACATGTCCGCCACACGTACAGGAGAACGTTATCTCCACACGCACATGAGAACGTGTTCTCCACACGTACAGGAGAACTTGTTCTCCACACGCACATGAGGAGAACATGTTCTCCACACGTACAGGAGGAGAACTTGTTCTGCACACGCACACGAGGAGAACGTGTTCTCCACACGTACACGAGGAGAACATGTTCTCCACACGTAACGGAGAACGTGTTCTCCACACGCACACGAGGAGAACGTGTTCTCCACACGGACAGGAGGAGAACGTGTTCTCCACACGCACACTAGGAGAATGCGTTCTCCACACGTACAGGAGGAGAACATGTTCTCCCCACGTTCAGGAGGAGAACATGTTCTACACACGCACACGAGGAGAACATGTTCTCCCCACGTTCAGGAGGAGAATTTGTTCTCCACACGTACACGAGCAGAACATGTTCTCCACACGTACAGGAGAACGTGTTCTCCACACGTACAGGAGGAGAACGTGTTCTCCACACGCACACGAGGAGAATGTGTTCTACAAACGCACACGAGAAGAACGTGTTCTCCACACGCACACGAGGAGAACGTGTTCTCCACACGCACACGAGGAGAACGTGTTCTCCACACGTACAGGAGGAGAACGTGTTCTCCACATGCACACGAGGAGAACGTGTTCTCCACACGCACACGAGGAAAACGTGTTTTCTACATGCAAACGAGGAGAACCTGTTCTCCACACGCACACAAGGAGAACCTTTTCTCCATACACACACAAGGAGAACGCAGTCTAGACACGGTCAGGAAGAGATCGTATTCTCCACATGGACAGGAGGGGAACATGTTCTCCACACACACACGAGGAGAACCTGTTTTGCACACGCACAGGAGGAGAACTTGTTCTCCACAAGGACACGGGGAGAATGTATTCTCTACACATACAGGAGGAGAACATGTTCTCCCCACGTTCAGGAGTAGAACATGTTCTCCCCACGTTCAGGAGGAGAACTTGTTCTCCACACGTACACGAGGAGAACATGTTCTCCACACGTACAGGAGAACGTGTTCTCCACACGCACACGAGGAGAACGTGTTCTCCACACGTACACGAGGAGAACATGTTCACCACACGTACAGGAGAACATGTTCTCCACACGCACACGAGCAGAACGTGTTCTCCACACGTACAGGAGGAGAACATGCTCTCCACACGGACAGGAGAACGTGCTCTCCACACGCACAGGAGGAGAACGTGTTCTCCACACGCACACGAGGAGAATGTGTTCTCCAAACGCACACGAGGAGAATGTGTTCTCCAAACGCACACGAGGAGAATGTGTTCTCCACACGCACACGAGGAGAACGTGTTCTCCACATGCACACGAGGAGAACGTGTTCTCCACACGTACAGGAGGAGAACATGTTCTCCCCACGTTCAGGAGTAGAACATGTTCTCCCCACGTTCAGGAGGAGAACTTGTTCTCCACACGTACACGAGGAGAACATGTTCTCCACACGTACAGGAGAACGTGTTCTCCACACGCACACGAGCAGAACGTGTTTTCCACACGCACACGAGCAGAACGTGTTCTCCACATGCACACAAGGAGAACGTGTTCTCCACACGTACAGGAGGAGAACGTGTTGTCCACACGGACAGGAGAACGTGCTCTCCACACGTACAGGAGGAGAACGTGTTCTCCACACGCACACGAGGAGAATGTGTTCTCCAAACGCACACGAGGAGAACGTGTTCTCCACACGCACACGAGGAGAACGTGTTCTCCACACGTACAGGAGAACATGTTCTCCACACGCACACTAGCAGAACGTGTTCTCCACATGCACACAAGGAGAACGTGTTCTCCACACGTACAGCAGGAGAACGTGTTCTCCACACGGACAGCAGAACGTGCTCTCCACACGTACAGGAGGAGAACGTGTTCTCCACACGCACACGAGGAGAATGTGTTCTCCAAACTTACACGAGGAGAACATGTTCTCCACACGCACAGGAGGAGAACGTGTTCTCCACACGCACAGGAGGAGAACCTGTTCTCCACACGCACAGGAGGAGAACCTGTTCTCCACACGCACACGAGGAGAACCTGTTCTCCACACGCACACGAGGAGAACCTGTTCTCCATACGCACACGAGGAGAACGCAGTCTCGACACGGTCAGGAAGAGATCGTGTTCTCCACATGGACAGGAGGGGAACATGTTCTCCACACGCACACGTGGAGAACTTGTTCTCCACACGTACAGGAGGAGAACTTGTTCTCCACACGCACACGAGGAGGACATGTTCGCCACACGTACAGGAGAACGTGTTCTCCACACGCACATGAGGAGAACGTGTTCTCCACACGTACAGGAGAACTTGTTCTCCACACGCACATGAGGAGAACGTGTTCTCCACACGCACATGAGGAGAACATGTTCTCCACACGCACATGAGGAGAACGTGTTCTCCACACGTACAGGAGGAGAACTTGTCCTCCACACGCACACGAGGAGAACTTGTTCTCAACACGCACACGAGGAGAATGCGTTCTCCACACGTACAGGAGGAGATCATGTTCTCCACACGCACACGAGTAGAACCTGTTCTCCACACGCACAGGAGGAGAAAGTGTTCTTCACACGTACACGAGGAGAACGTGTTCTCCACACGTACACGAGAACGTGTTCTCCACACACACGAGGAGAACGTGTTCTCCACACGCACACGAGAACGTGTTCTCCACACGCACACGAGGAGAACGTGTTCTTCACAAGTACACGAGGAGAACGTGTTCCCCACACGTACACGTGGAGAACGTGTACTCCACACGCACACGAGGAGAACGTGTTCTCCACACGCACAGGAGGAGAACGTGTTCTCCACACGTATAGGAGGAGAACGTGTTCTCCACACGCACAGGAGAACGTGCTCTCCACATATACAGGAGGAGAACGTGTTCTCCACACGTACAGGAGGAGAACGTGTTCTCCACACGTACACGAGGAGAACGTGTTCTCCACACGTACACGAGGAGAACATGTTCTCCACACGTACAGGAGAACATGTTCTCCACATGCACACGAGGAGAACATGTTCTCCACACGTACAGGAGAACGTGTTCTCCACACGCACACGAGGAGAACGTGTTCTCCACACGTACACGAGGAGAACATGTTCACCACACGTACAGGAGAACATGTTCTCCACACACACACGAGCAGAACGTGTTCTCCACACGTACAGGAGGAGAACGTGTTCTCCACACGGACAGGAGAACGTGCTCTCCACACGCACAGGAGGAGAACGTGTTCTCCACACGCACACGAGGAGAATGTGTTCTCCAAACGCACACGAGGAGAATGTGTTCTCCACACGCACACGAGGAGAACGTGTTCTCCACATGCATACGAGGAGAACATGTTCTCCCCACGTTCAGGAGGAGAACTTGTTTTCCACATGTACACGAGGAGAACATGTTCTCCACACGTACAGGAGAACGTGTTCTCCACACGCACACGAGCAGAACGTGTTTTCCACACGCACACGAGCAGAACGTGTTCTCCACATGCACACAAGGAGAACGTGTTCTCCACACGTACAGGAGGAGAACGTGTTCTCCACACGGACAGGAGAACGTGCTCTCCACACGTACAGGAGGAGAACGTGTTCTCCACACGCACACGAGGAGAATGTGTTCTCCAAACGCACACGAGGAGAACGTGTTCTCCACACGCACACGAGGAGAATGTGTTCTCCACATGCACACAAGGAGAACGTGTTCTCCACACGTACAGGAGGAGAACGTGTTCTCCACACGGACAGCAGAACGTGCTCTCCACACGTACAGGAGGAGAACGTGTTCTCCACACGCACAGGAGGAGAACCTGTTCTCCACACGCACACGAGGAGAACCTGTTCTCCACACGCACACGAGGAGAACCTGTTCTACATACACACACGAGGAGAACGCAGTCTCGACACGGTCAGGAAGAGATCGTATTCTCCACATGGACAGGAGGGGAACATGTTCTCCACACACACACGAGGAGAACCTGTTTTGCACACGCACAGGAGGAGAACTTGTTCTCCACACGGACACGGGGAGAATGTATTCTCTACACATACAGGAGGAGAACATGTTCTCCCCACGTTCAGGAGTAGAACATGTTCTCCCCAATGTTCAGGAGTAGAACATGTTCTCCCCACGTTCGGGAGGAGAACGTGTTCTCCACACGTACACGAGGAGAACACGTTCTCCACACGTACAGGAGAACGTGTTCTCCACACGCACACGAGGAGAACGTGTCCTCCACCCGCACACGAGGAGAACGTGTTCTCCACATGTACACGAGGAGAACATATTCTCCACACGTACAGGGGAACATTTTCTCCACACGCACACGAGCAGAACGTGTTCTCCACATGCACACGAGGAGTACGTGTTCTCCACATGTACAGGAGGAGAACGTGTTCTCCACACGGACAGGAGAACGTGTTCTCCACACGCACATGAGAACGTGTTCTCCACACGTACAGGAGAACTTGTTCTCAACACGCACACGAGGAGAATGCGTTCTCCACACGTACAGGAGGAGATCATGTTCTCCACACGCACACGAGGAGAACCTGTTCTCCACACGCACAGGAGGAGAACTTGTTCTCCACACGCACAGGAGGAGAACCTGTTCTCCACACGCACACGAGGAGAACCTTTTCTCCATACACACACGAGGAGAACGCAGTCTCGACACGGTCAGGAAGAGATCGTATTCTCCACATGGACAGGAGGGGAACATGTTCTCCACACCTACACGAGGAGAACCTGTTTTGCACATGCACAGGAGGAGAACTTGTTCTCCACACGGACACGGGGAGAACGTATTCTCCACACATACAGGAGGAGAACATGTTCTCCCCACGTTCAGGAGTAGAACATGTTCTCCCCACGTTCAGGAGGAGAACTTCTTCTCTACACGTACACGAGGAGAACATGTTCTCCACACGTACAGGAGAACGTGTTCTCCACACGCACACGAGGAGAACGTGTTCTCCACACGCACACGAGGAGAACGTGTTCTCCACATGTATAGGAGAACGTGTTCTCCACACGTACACGAGAACGTGTTCTCCACACGTACACGAGAACGTGTTCTCCACATGCACACGAGGAGAACGTGTTCTCCACATGTACAGGACTAGAACGTGTTCTCCACATGCACACGAGGAGAACGTGTTCTCCACATGCACATGAGGAGAACGTGTTCTCCACACGTACAGGAGGAGTACGTGTTCTCCACACGCACACGAGGAGAACGTGTTCTCCCCACTTACACGTGGAGGACATGTCCGCCACACGTACAGGAGAACGTTATCTCCACACGCACATGAGAACGTGTTCTCCACACGTACAGGAGAACTTGTTCTCCACACGCACATGAGGAGAACATGTTCTCCACACGTACAGGAGGAGAACTTGTTCTGCACACGCACACGAGGAGAACGTGTTCTCCACACGTACACGCGGAGAACGTGTTCTCCACACGCACACGAGGAGAACGTGTTCTCCACACGCACACTAGGAGAATGCGTTCTCCACACGTACAGGAGGAGAACATGTTCTCCCCACGTTCAGGAGGAGAACATGTTCTACACACGCACACGAGGAGAACATGTTCTCCCCACGTTCAGGAGGAGAATTTGTTCTCCACACGTACACGAGCAGAACATGTTCTCCACACGTACAGGAGAACGTGTTCTCCACACGTACAGGAGGAGAACGTGTTCTCCACACGCACACGAGGAGAATGTGTTCTCCAAACGCACACGAGAAGAACGTGTTCTCCACACGCACACGAGGAGAACGTGTTCTCCACACGCACACGAGGAGAACGTGTTCTCCACACGTACAGGAGGAGAACGTGTTCTCCACACGCACACGAGGAGAACGTGTTCTCCACACGCACACGAGGAAAACGTGTTTTCTACATGCAAACGAGGAGAACCTGTTCTCCACACGCACACGAGGAGAACCTTTTCTCCATACACACACGAGGAGAACGTGTTCTCCACACGTACAGGAGGAGAACGTGTTCTCCACACGCACACGAGGAGAACGTGTTCTCCACACGCACACGAGGAAAACGTGTTTTCTACATGCAAACGAGGAGAACCTGTTCTCCACACGCACACGAGTAGAACCTTTTCTCCATACACACACGAGGAGAACGCAGTCTCGACACGGTCAGGAGGAGATCGTATTCTCCACACGGACAGGAGAACGTGTTCTCCACACGCACATGAGAACGTGTTCTCCACACGTACAGGAGAACTTGTTCTCCACACGCACATGAGGAGAACGTGTTCTCCACACGCACATGAGGAGAACGTGTTCTCCACACGCACATGAGGAGAACGTGTTCTCCACACGTACAGGAGGAGAACTTGTCCTCCACACGCACACGAGGAGAACTTGTTCTCAACACGCACACGAGGAGAATGCGTTCTCCACACGTACAGGAGGAGATCATGTTCTCCACACGCACACGAGGAGAACCTGTTCTCCACACGCACAGGAGGAGAACTTGTTCTCCACACGCACAGGAGGAGAACCTGTTCTCCACACGCACACGAGGAGAACCTTTTCTCCATACACACACGAGGAGAACGCAGTCTCGACACGGTCAGGAAGAGATCGTATTCTCCACATGGACAGGAGGGGAACATGTTCTCCACACCTACACGAGGAGAACCTGTTTTGCACACGCACAGGAGGAGAACTTGTTCTCCACACGGACACGGGGAGAACGTATTCTCCACACATACAGGAGGAGAACATGTTCTCCCCACGTTCAGGAGTAGAACATGTTCTCCCCACGTTCAGGAGGAGAACTTCTTCTCCACACGTACACGAGAACATGTTCTCCACACGTACAGGAGAACGTGTTCTCCACACGCACACGAGGAGAACGTGTTCTCCACACGTACACGAGGAGAACGTGTTCTCCACATGTACAGGAGAACGTGTTCTCCACACGTACACGAGAACGTGTTCTCCACATGCACACGAGGAGAACGTGTTCTCCACATGTACAGAACTAGAACGTGTTCTCCACATGCACACGAGGAGAACGTGTTCTCCACATGCACATGAGGAGTATGTGTTCTCCACACGTACAGGAGGAGAACGTGTTCTCCACACGCACACGAGGAGAACGTGTTCTCCCCACTTACACGTGGAGGACATGTCCGCCACACGTACAGGAGAACGTTATCTCCACACGCACATGAGAACGTGTTCTCCACACGTACAGGTGAACTTGTTCTCCACACGCACATGAGGAGAACATGTTCTCCACACGTACAGGAGGAGAACTTGTTCTGCACACGCACACGAGGAGAACGTGTTCTCCACACGTACACGAGGAGAACATGTTCTCCACACGTAACGGAGAACGTGTTCTCCACACGCACACGAGGAGAACGTGTTCTCCACACGGACAGGAGGAGAACGTGTTCTCCACACGCACACTAGGAGAATGCGTTCTCCACACGTACAGGAGGAGAACATGTTCTCCCCACGTTCAGGAGGAGAACATGTTCTACACACGCACACGAGGAGAACATGTTCTCCCCACGTTCAGGAGGAGAATTTGTTCTCCACACGTACACGAGCAGAACATGTTCTCCACACGTACAGGAGAACGTGTTCTCCACACGTACAGGAGGAGAACGTTTTCTCCACACGCACACGAGGAGAATGTGTTCTACAAACGCACACGAGAAGAACGTGTTCTCCACACGCACACGAGGAGAACGTGTTCTCCACACGCACACGAGGAGAACGTGTTCTCCACACGTACAGGAGGAGAACGTGTTCTCCACATGCACACGAGGAGAACGTGTTCTCCACACGCACACGAGGAAAACGTGTTTTCTACATGCAAACGAGGAGAACCTGTTCTCCACACGCACACAAGGAGAACCTTTTCTCCATACACACACAAGGAGAACGCAGTCTAGACACGGTCAGGAAGAGATCGTATTCTCCAAATGGACAGGAGGGGAACATGTTCTCCACACACACACGAGGAGAACCTGTTTTGCACACGCACAGGAGGAGAACATGTTCTCCACACGTACAGGAGAACGTGTTCTCCACACGCACACGAGGAGAACGTGTTCTCCACACGTACACGAGGAGAACATGTTCACCACACGTACAGGAGAACATGTTCTCCACACGCACACGAGCAGAACGTGTTCTCCACACGTACAGGAGGAGAACGTGCTCTCCACACGGACAGGAGAACGTGCTCTCCACACGCACAGGAGGAGAACGTGTTCTCCACACGCACACGAGGAAAATGTGTTCTCCAAACGCACACGAGGAGAATGTGTTCTCCACACGCACACGAGGAGAACGTGTTCTCCACATGCACACGAGGAGAACGTGTTCTCCACACGTACAGGAGGAGAACATGTTCTCCCCACGTTCAGGAGTAGAACATGTTCTCCCCACGTTCAGGAGGAGAACTTGTTCTCCACACGTACACGAGGAGAACATGTTCTCCACACGTACAGGAGAACGTGTTCTCCACACGCACACGAGCAGAACGTGTTTTCCACACGCACACGAGCAGAACGTGTTCTCCACATGCACACAAGGAGAACGTGTTCTCCACACGTACAGGAGGAGAACGTGTTCTCCACACGGACAGGAGAACGTGCTCTCCACACGTACAGGAGGAGAACGTGTTCTCCACACGCACACGAGGAGAATGTGTTCTCCAAAAGCACACGAGGAGAACGTGTTCTCCACACGCACACGAGGAGAATGTGTTCTCCACACGCACACGAGCAGAACTTGTTCTCCACACGTACAGGAGAACATGTTCTCCACACGCACACTAGCAGAACGTGTTCTCCACACGCACACGAGGAGAACGTGTTCTCCACACGCACACGAGGAGAACGTGTTCTCCACATGTACAGGAGAACGTGTTCTCCACACGTACACGAGAACGTGTTCTCCACACGTACACGAGAACGTGTTCTCCACACGTACACGAGAACGTGTTCTCCACATGCACACGAGGAGAACGTGTTCTCCACATGCACATGAGGAGAACGTGTTCTCCACACGTACAGGAGGAGAACGTGTTCTCCACACGCACACGAGGAGAACGTGTTCTCCCCACTTACACGTGGAGGACATGTCCGCCACACGTACAGGAGAACGTTATCTCCACACGCACATGAGAACGTGTTCTCCACACGTACAGGAGAACTTGTTCTCCACACGCACATGAGGAGAACATGTTCTCCACACGTACAGGAGGAGAACTTGTTCTGCACACGCACACGAGGAGAACGTGTTCTCCACACGTACACGAGGAGAACATGTTCTCCACACGTAACGGAGAACGTGTTCTCCACACGCACACGAGGAGAACGTGTTCTCCACACGGACAGGAGGAGAACGTGTTCTCCACACGCACACTAGGAGAATGCGTTCTCCACACGTACAGGAGGAGAACATGTTCTCCCCACGTTCAGGAGGAGAACATGTTCTACACACGCACACGAGGAGAACATGTTCTCCCCACGTTCAGGAGGAGAATTTGTTCTCCACACGTACACGAGCAGAACATGTTCTCCACACGTACAGGAGAACGTGTTCTCCACACGTACAGGAGGAGAACGTGTTCTCCACACGCACACGAGGAGAATGTGTTCTACAAACGCACACGAGAAGAACGTGTTCTCCACACGCACACGAGGAGAACGTGTTCTCCACACGCACACGAGGAGAACGTGTTCTCCACACGTACAGGAGGAGAACGTGTTCTCCACATGCACACGAGGAGAACGTGTTCTCCACACGCACACGAGGAAAACGTGTTTTCTACATGCAAACGAGGAGAACCTGTTCTCCACACGCACACAAGGAGAACCTTTTCTCCATACACACACAAGGAGAACGCAGTCTAGACACGGTCAGGAAGAGATCGTATTCTCCACATGGACAGGAGGGGAACATGTTCTCCACACACACACGAGGAGAACCTGTTTTGCACACGCACAGGAGGAGAACTTGTTCTCCACAAGGACACGGGGAGAATGTATTCTCTACACATACAGGAGGAGAACATGTTCTCCCCACGTTCAGGAGTAGAACATGTTCTCCCCACGTTCAGGAGGAGAACTTGTTCTCCACACGTACACGAGGAGAACATGTTCTCCACACGTACAGGAGAACGTGTTCTCCACACGCACACGAGGAGAACGTGTTCTCCACACGTACACGAGGAGAACATGTTCACCACACGTACAGGAGAACATGTTCTCCACACGCACACGAGCAGAACGTGTTCTCCACACGCACACGAGGAGAATGTGTTCTCCAAACGCACACGAGGAGAATGTGTTCTCCAAACGCACACGAGGAGAATGTGTTCTCCACACGCACACGAGGAGAACGTGTTCTCCACATGCACACGAGGAGAACGTGTTCTCCACACGTACAGGAGGAGAACATGTTCTCCCCACGTTCAGGAGTAGAACATGTTCTCCCCACGTTCAGGAGGAGAACTTGTTCTCCACACGTACACGAGGAGAACATGTTCTCCACACGTACAGGAGAACGTGTTCTCCACACGCACACGAGCAGAACGTGTTTTCCACACGCACACGAGCAGAACGTGTTCTCCACATGCACACAAGGAGAACGTGTTCTCCACACGTACAGGAGGAGAACGTGTTGTCCACACGGACAGGAGAACGTGCTCTCCACACGTACAGGAGGAGAACGTGTTCTCCACACGCACACGAGGAGAATGTGTTCTCCAAACGCACACGAGGAGAACGTGTTCTCCACACGCACACGAGGAGAACGTGTTCTCCACACGTACAGGAGAACATGTTCTCCACACGCACACTAGCAGAACGTGTTCTCCACATGCACACAAGGAGAACGTGTTCTCCACACGTACAGCAGGAGAACGTGTTCTCCACACGGACAGCAGAACGTGCTCTCCACACGTACAGGAGGAGAACGTGTTCTCCACACGCACACGAGGAGAATGTGTTCTCCAAACTTACACGAGGAGAACATGTTCTCCACACGCACAGGAGGAGAACGTGTTCTCCACACGCACAGGAGGAGAACCTGTTCTCCACACGCACAGGAGGAGAACCTGTTCTCCACACGCACACGAGGAGAACCTGTTCTCCACACGCACACGAGGAGAACCTGTTCTCCATACGCACACGAGGAGAACGCAGTCTCGACACGGTCAGGAAGAGATCGTGTTCTCCACATGGACAGGAGGGGAACATGTTCTCCACACGCACACGTGGAGAACTTGTTCTCCACACGTACAGGAGGAGAACTTGTTCTCCACACGCACACGAGGAGGACATGTTCGCCACACGTACAGGAGAACGTGTTCTCCACACGCACATGAGGAGAACGTGTTCTCCACACGTACAGGAGAACTTGTTCTCCACACGCACATGAGGAGAACGTGTTCTCCACACGCACATGAGGAGAACATGTTCTCCACACGCACATGAGGAGAACGTGTTCTCCACACGTACAGGAGGAGAACTTGTCCTCCACACGCACACGAGGAGAACTTGTTCTCAACACGCACACGAGGAGAATGCGTTCTCCACACGTACAGGAGGAGATCATGTTCTCCACACGCACACGAGTAGAACCTGTTCTCCACACGCACAGGAGGAGAACTTGTTCTCCACACGCACAGGAGGAGAACCTGTTCTCCACACGCACACGAGGAGAACCTTTTCTCCATACACACACGAGGAGAACGCAGTCTCGACACGGTCAGGAAGAGATCGTATTCTCCACATGGACAGGAGGGGAACATGTTCTCCACACCCACACGAGGAGAACCTGTTTTGCACACGCACAGGAGGAGAACTTGTTCTCCACACGGACACGGGGAGAATGTATTCTCCACACATACAGGAGGAGAATGTGTTCTCCACACGCACACGAGGAGAATGTGTTCTCCAAACTTACACGAGGAGAACATGTTCTCCACACGCACAGGAGGAGAACGTGTTCTCCACACGCACAGGAGGAGAACCTGTTCTCCACACACACACGAGGAGAACCTGTTCTCCACACGCACACGAGGAGAACCTGTTCTCCATACACACACGAGGAGAACGCAGTCTCGACACGGTCAGGAAGAGATCGTGTTCTCCACATGGACAGGAGGGGAACATGTTCTCCACACGCACACGTGGAGAACGTGTTCGCCACACGTACAGGAGAACGTTATCTCCACACGCACATGAGAACGTGTTCTCCACACGTACAGGAGAACTTGTTCTCCACACGCACATGAGGAGAACATGTTCTCCACACGTACAGGAGGAGAACTTGTTCTGTACACGCACACGAGGAGAACGTGTTCTCCACACGTACACGAGGAGAACATGTTCTCCACACGTAACGGAGAACGTGTTCTCCACACGCACACGAGGAGAACGTGTTCTCCACACGGACAGGAGGAGGACGTGTTCTCCACACGCACACTAGGAGAATGCGTTCTCCACACGTACAGGAGGAGAACATGTTCTCCCCACGTTCAGGAGGAGAACATGTTCTCCACACGCACACGAGGAGAACATGTTCTCCCCACGTTCAGGAGGAGAATTTGTTCTCCACACGTACACGAGCAGAACGTGTTCTCCACACGTACACGAGGAGAACATGTTCTCCACACGTACAGGAGAACGTGTTCTCCACACGCACACGAGGAGAACGTGTTCTCCACACGTACACGAGGAGAACATGTTCTCCACACGTACAGGAGAAAATGTTCTCCACACGTACATGAGGAGAGCGTGTTCTCCACACTTTCAGGAAGAGAACGTGTTCTCCACACAGACAGGAGGGCAACATGTTCTCCACACGCACACGAGGAGAACCTGTTCTCCACACGCACAGGAGGAGAACTTGTTCTCCACACGCACAGGAGGAGAACCTGTTCTCCACACTCACACGAGGAGAACATGTTCTCCACACGCACAGGAGGAGAACGTGTTCTCCACACGCACAGGAGGAGAACCTGTTCTCCACACGCACACGAGGAGAACCTGTTCTCCACACGCACACGAGGAGAACCTGTTCTCCACACGCACACGAGGAGAACCTGTTCTCCATACACACACGAGGAGAACGCAGTCTCGACACGGTCAGGAAGAGATCGTGTTCTCCACATGGACAGGAGGGGAACATGTTCTCCACACGCACACGTGGAGAACGTATTCTCCACACGTACAGGAGGAGAACTTGTTCTCCACACGCACACGAGGAGAACGTGTTCTCCCCACGTACACGTGGAGGACATGTTCGCCACACGTACAGGAGAACGTTATCTCCACACGCACATGAGAACGTGTTCTCCACACGTACAGGAGAACTTGTTCTCCCCACGTTCAGGAGGAGAATTTGTTCTCCACACGTACACGAGCAGTACGTGTTCTCCACACGTACACGAGGAGAACATGTTCTCCACACGTACAGGAGAACGTGTTCTCCACACGCACACGAGGAGAACGTGTTCTCCACACGTACACGAGGAGAACATGTTCTCCACACGTACAGGGGAACATGTTCTCCACACGTACATGAGGAGAGCGTGTTCTCCACACTTTCAGGAAGAGAACGTGTTCTCCACACAGACAGGAGGGCAACATGTTCTCCACACGCACACGAGGAGAACCTGTTCTCCACACGCACAGGAGGAGAACTTGTTCTCCACACGTACAGGAGGAGAACTTGTTCTGCACACGCACACGAGGAGAACATGTTCTCCACACGTACAGGAGGAGAACTTGTTCTGCACACGCACACGAGGAGAACGTGTTCTCCACACGTACACGAGGAGAACATGTTCTCCACACGTACAGGAGAACGTGTTCTCCACACGCACACGAGGAGAACGTGTTCTCCACACGTACACGAGGAGAACATGTTCTCCACACGTACAGGAGAACATGTTCTCCACACGTACATGAGGAGAGCGTGTTCTCCACACTTTCAGGAAGAGAACGTGTTCTCCACACAGACAGGAGGGCAACATGTTCTCCACACGCACACGAGGAGAACCTGTTCTCCACACGCACAGGAGGAGAACTTGTTCTCCACATGTACAGGAGAACCTGTTTTGCACACGTACAGGAGGAGAACTTTTTCTCCACACGCACACGAGGATAACGTGTTCTCCCCACTTACACGAGGAGGACATGTTCGCCACACGTACAGGAGAACTTCTTCTCCACACGCACATGAGGAGAACGTGTTCTCCACACGCACATGAGGAGAACGTGTTCTCCACACGTACAGGAGGAGAATGTGTTCTCCACACGTACAGGAGGAGAACGTGTTCTCCACACGTACACGAGAACGTGTTCTCCACACGCTCACGGGGAGAACGTGTTCTCCACATGCACACGAGGAGAACCTGTTCTCCACACGCACAGGAGGAGAACGTGTTCTCCACACGTACAGGAGCAGAACCTGTTCTCCACACGCACACGAGGAGAACGTGTTCTCCACACGCACACGAGGATAACGTGTTCTCCACATGTACAGGAGGAGAACGTGTTCTCCACACGTACACGAGAACGTGTTCTCCACACGCACACGAGGAGAACGTGTTCTCCACACGCACAGGAGGAGAACGTGTTCTCCACACGTACAGGAGCAGAACCTGTTCTCCATACGCGCAGGAGGAGAACGCAGTCTCCACACGGACAGCAGGAGAACTTGTTCTCCACGTGGACAGGAGGAGAACGCGTTCTCCACACGCACACGAGGAGAACGCATTCTCCACATGTACAGGAGGAGAACTTGTTCTCCACACGCATTCGAGGAGAACTTTTTCTCCACACGCACAGGAGGAGAACTTGTTCTCCACACGCACACGAGGAGAACGTCTTCTCCCCACTTACACGAGGAGGACAAGTTCGCCACACGTACAGGAGAACGTGTTCTCCACACGTACAGGAGAACGTGTTCTCCACACGCACACGAGGAGAACGTGTTCTCCACACGTACACGAGGAGAACATGTTCTCCACACGTACAGGAGAACGTGTTCTCCACACGTACAGGAGAACGTGTTCTCCACACGCACACGAGGAGAACGTGTTCTCCACACGCACACGAGGAGAACTTTTTCTCCACGCGGACAGGAGGAGAACCTGTTCTCCACACGTACAGGAGGAGATCATGTTCTCCACACGCACACGAGGAGAATGCGTTCTCCACACGTACAGGAGGAGAACGCGTTCTCCACACGGACACGGGGAGAATGTGTTCTCCACACGCACACGAGGAGAATGTGTTCTTTCTGCAGACTGGATGGTTTCCTGATGACTCGTCAGAGTTTATGTCCAGTTATCTGTCCTCCTCGTCGTCCTCGTCCTTCGTCCTGCAGGAAAGCAGCGTCCCCGGTTCGGTACGTGTCTCCACAGCATCACCTGGATCAGGCTCAACGCCATCATCGCAGCAGCCTCCACCTGTAGCAGCAGAGCCAGAGGGGGGGGTTAGGGTCTGTATCCGGTTCTTCTTCCGGTTCCTTCAGCAACATGATCAAACCACTTCCAGTTTGACCGAATCAGGACCTGATTTCAGTGAGATGTGATTTGGATTCAGCAGGACATGGTTTCCGTAGCCTCTGGAGGCTTCAGCGTGTCTGTTCATTGTAGACACTACATGAACTCTGCTGACCTTCACGGTTCTCGGCTTCTGATCGGGTCCTGTAGAGCATTGTTATCCAGCTGTCTTTGCTGCATAGCATAGACCAGCATCCGGACGTCTCTGAAAAGTGGGAACGCTGTGGGCGACAGGCGGAAATATTCAGGGACAACTGATTAGAAAACACCTCCAAGCTATCGATAAATGAGGTTTTGGTGTTGGAGCAAATTAAAAACATTGAAATGGGACGTTTGAATTAATTAGGACGGCATCATTTTCATCAAATGTAGGTGCACCAGCCTCATTTCCAGGTTTCCCGGATGTCCACATCGGCTTTATTTACCTCCTTCAGATCTGCTCCGGAATTAAATTCTGTCTTCAGTTTCCAGGTAAAACCAGGATGTGTGAAATGTTATCTGCTGTTCACCTGTTCTCAGCTAGCAGTCCATTCCCTCTTTCCAGCTCAGTTCATTCCAAACACTGCCTCTGCTTCCTGTTACGGTCCCGACTCTTCCTGCTTTCCTGGTTCTGGTCCTGATGGAGGTTTTTCTTCCTGGTTCTGGTCCTGATAGAGGCTTTCCTTCCTGGTCCTGGTCCCGATGGAGGTTTTCCTCCTGGTCCTGGTTCTGATGGAGGTTTTCCTTCCTGGTTCTGGTCCTGATGGAGGTTTTTCTTCCTGGTTCTGGTCCTGATGGAGGTTTTCCTTCCTGGTTCTGGTCCTGATGGAGGTTTTTCTTCCTGGTTCTGGTCCAGATGGAGGTTTTCCTTCCTGTTTCTGGTTCTGATGGAGGTTTTCCTTCCTGGTTCTGGTCCTGATGGAGGTTTTTCTTCCTGGTTCTGGTCCTGATGGAGGTTTTCCTTCCTGGTTCTGGTCCTGATGGAGGTTTTTCTTCCTGGTTCTGGTCCAGATGGAGGTTTTCCTTCCTGGTTCTGGTCCAGATGGAGGTTTTCCTTCCTGTTTCTGGTTCTGATGGAGGTTTTCCTTCCTGGTTCTGGTTCTGATGGAGGTTTTCCTTCCTGGTTCTGGTCCTGATGGAGGTTTTCCTTCCTGGTTCTGGTCCTGATGGAGGTTTTTCTTCCTGGTTCTGGTCCAGATGGAGGTTTTCCTTCCTGGTTCTGGTCCTGATGGAGGTTTTCCTTCCTGGTTCTGGTCCTGATGGAGGTTTTTCTTCCTGGTTCTGGTCCTGATGGAGGTTTTTCTTCCTGGTTCTGGTCCAGATGGAGGTTTTCCTTCCTGTTTCTGGTTCTGATGGAGGTTTTCCTTCCTGGTTCTGGTCCTGATGGAGGGTTTCCTTCCTGGTTCTGGTTCTGATGGAGGTTTTCCTTCCTGGTTCTGGTCCTGATGGAGGTTTTCCTTCCTGTTTCTGGTTCTGATGGAGGTTTTCCTTCCTGGTTCTGGTCCTGATGGAGGTTTTCCTTCCTGGTTCTGGTCCTGATGGAGGTTTTCCTTCCTGGTTCTGGTCCTGATGGAGGGTTTCCTTCCTGGTTCTGGTTCTGATGGAGGTTTTCCTTCCTGGTTCTGGTCCCGATGGAGGTTTTGCTCCCTGGTCCTGGTCCTGATGGAGGTTTTCCTTCCTGGTTCTGGTTCCGATGGAGGTTTTCCTTCCTGGTTCTGGTCCTGATGGAGGTTTTCCTTCCTGGTTCTGGTCCCGATGGAGGTTTTGCTCCCTGGTCCTGGTTCTGATGGAGGTTTTCCTTCCTGGTTCTGGTTCCGATGGAGGTTTTCCTTCCTGGTTCTGGTCCTGATGGAGGTTTTCCTTCCCGGTTCTGGTCTTGATGGAGGTTTTCCTTCCTGGTTCTGGTCCTGATGGAGGTTTTCCTTCCTGTTTCTGGTCCTGATGGAGGTTTTCCTTCCAGGTTCTGGTTCTGATGGAGGTTTACCTTCCAGGTTCTGGTCCTGATGGAGGTTTTCCTTCCTGGTTCTGGTCCTGATGGAGGGTTTCCTTCCTGGTTCTGGTTCTGATGGAGGTTTTCCTTCCTGGTTCTGGTCCTGATGGAGGTTTTCCTTCCTGTTTCTGGTTCTGATGGAGGTTTTCCTTCCTGGTTCTGGTCCCGATGGAGGGTTTCCTTCCTGGTCCTGGTTCTGATGGAGGTTTTCCTTCCTGGTTCTGGTTCCGATGGAGGTTTTCCTTCCTGGTTCTGGTCCTGATGGAGGTTTTCCTTCCCGGTTCTGGTCTTGATGGAGGTTTTCCTTGCTGGTTCTGGTCCTGATGGAGGTTTTCCTTCCTGGTTCTGGTCCTGATGGAGGTTTACCTTCCTGTTTCTGGTTCTGATGGAGGTTTACCTTCCAGGTTCTGGTTCTGATGGAGGTTTTCCTTCCAGGTTCTGGTTCTGATGGAGGTTTTCCTTCCAGGTTCTGGTTCTGATGGAGGTTTTGCCCACACCGCCTCCTCGTTCAGTAAATCACAGAGAAGTTTTGATGACATCATCTGGATTCCTTTTGGTTTCTAACCCTCTTCCTGATCTTTTGTCTTCCTGGTTTGGTTGAAACATTTACAACAACTCGATAAATTCCTGAATCTGGTCCTGGAGGGAGGAATTCTCGGGCCAGTCTGGGTTTTGCCGGACTGCCAGGCAGCTGCTGGTATTTAGGAGCTGTGCAGAAAGGGCTCGTGTAAACCAGCAGCAGCTAAAGGTCAAGGCTAAAGGACATTCAGATGTTTAAATGACGCTGTGTTGGCTCAGAGAACAGCAGCGCCTCATTAACCTTTATTTAAACGGGGATGGATGCAGCCGCTGAGCTGTGCTGAGCTTCCAGAGAAGACAGTGGTGTTCGGCTGCAGCCATCATGCACCAGCTTCCACTGATCAAAGATCTGGGAACGAATCCAGAGTTTGTCTCAGTTCAGTGAGTTTATCTGTGTTTACCAAACCTCCGACATTCTGACATGGCGTGGCTTTCTGTCGGTGGTGGTGAAGCTGCTTTAGGAGGAAAAACTGGTCCAACGTTCAGGAGTTCCTGCACAACAGATGTCTTTAAATCTACAGCTAATAGATCCAAATAATTAAAAATGAACCTGAACCAATGATAAATTTTACTCTTCTTGGTTATTTTGATTGTTATTTAAAAGTGCAGAAGAAACGAGCAGAAGGTTCAAGCTGCGTGTTTCATATCTGCTCTTCTGTTATGAAATATTTCAAACTAAAATTTCAGCTATGAGACAAAAAATGAATCGATACCAAAATAACTGCAGATTAATCAATAATGTAACCTTTCAGCCAGCAACATCCTTCTGATTGATAACTTATCAGAGATATTAAACTTCAAATTATCCCTCCATCTCTTTCCCTCCATCTCTATCCCTCCATCTCTATCCCTCCATCTCTTTCCTTCCATCTCTTTCCCTCCATCTCTTTCCCTCCATCTCTATATCTCCGTCTCTATACCTCCGTCTCTTTACCTCCGTCTCTTTCCCTCCGTCTCTTTACCTCCATCTCTATACCTCCATCTCTATACCTCCATCTCTATACCTCCGTCTCTTTCCCTCCATCTC